>NW_027187359.1:22988534-23037467 GCF_028583685.1 Petaurus breviceps papuanus | reverse complement strand
TTCCAAGTAGAACCTTGCTTACTCCAGTATCAAGTCAAGAGGTTTGAGGAGATTGCAGTCTGCCCCACAAGTCTAGTATATTCGCGAGGTTCGTCGTTGCTTGTGGGGGGGGGGGGGCGAGGAAGAGAAGGGAGTGATTGATAGTTTCCTTGAAATCTCATATGTTTTCCTCTGAAGTTTTCTATCTCATCCATTACCTTTGGATATATAGGGTTACACCCATTTTTATATGGGTACAAGAGGGGTCCATGACATGCAAAAGATAAAGAAACCCTAGAACAGAGACACAGAGATATTGATAGGAGCCTAGAGAACTAATCAATAAGAGAAAGGAAAGATGAGGTTCCTGAATACCCTTTAGGAACACTCCTCACCACCACCCCCAACTCATTCAACTACTTAATTCTCTCCTGTTATTTACACTGTTTTTATATCTTAATTAAGTATACTTTTTTTATAGGATTGGTGATTCAGGGATGGCCAGTAAGAAAATATCCCACTGGGCATGGCTGCAGAGGATGATTTGCACAATTAATTACCCCCAAAAAAACCACATTGAACCTTATAGCAGGGGACTTGAGTCATACTTCTCAGAAACTTTAAACCTGTGTTACACTAACATTCAACGTTTTCTCTAACCTGGGAAAATATTGCCACTCTAATCTGTTTCCCAAACTGATTTCTCCCGCTAAGCATATTCATCCAGCCACTATACACTGAACATGAAATCTTCCTTTCTCATGATGTTCTCCTTTTAAGAAGGCTTGCCCACTGCCTCTTCTAATGCTCTTTGTCTTCCAAAGCCTATCTCCAATCCCACCTCCTCCAGGAAAGCTTTTCCCCACATACTATGTGCACTGGATTATTTTATGGGCCTCATTAAATAAAGGAGAAGTTGCATATGAAAGAACTATAACTCTGAAGAACTATTTCTCAGTCAACAAGGTTTATTCCTTCCAAAGAGAAAAGAAAACAGAATCGAGCCCCAAGCAATTTCAAACTCAGCTTCTTTGGTGAAAGGGGCTGTCAGCAAGCCTGGGTCTATCTCCTGTGCTTGCCTGGCCCTGCTCTTCTCATTCATTCCTAAACACAAGAAGTTTTGCATTTTCATTACACTCTCTAGAGTAACTTCTGAGTACATTAACCATGGGTAGGCCCCAGGGAGAGTGAGTGACTACAGATGGTAAATTGCCTGACTAGGGGAGTAGAGATTGTTCTCTTGGTATGAGGAGAGCCCTGGTTTAGACTCAACTCCCTGAGAACCCCATGGTTGTACTGTGCTCATCTTTAAGCTATAGGCTCAGCTATTGCTGAGGGAACGCTTTTTTTGTCTCTTTTTTTAAACTAACAAATCTATTCTCTCTCATCCACTCCCATTCCATCTACCCCATTCCTCTACTCCAATGAAAAAATAAAGAAAAAGAAAAACAAATTCCTCTTAACAAATATACACAGTCAAGCAAAACAAATTTCCTCATAGGTTGTGTACAAGAATATATATGTCTCATTCTGCACCCTAACTCCATCCTCTCTTTCAGGAAGTGAATCATCTGTGGCCATTGGGAATCAGGAACAGTTATTGAGCTGATTATAGTTCTTACAGTTTCCGAGCTGTTTATCTTTATAGTGTTGTCGTAATAGTATAAATTGTTGTCCTGGTTCTGCTCATTTTTTTTCACGATTTTATAGAAATTTTCAAGTGGTTCATTTTTTTATGCTATTGATATTTAGTATAAATTATCATTCAGCTTCTTCTGGTCACTTAACTCTGTATCTGTTCATACAAGTCTTTCCATGTATTTCTAAAATCAACTATTTCCTCATTTCTTACAGCACAATAATATTCCATCACATTTGCATACCACAATTTATTCAGTCATTACAAAAGACTGAAAGGAAGAAGGCACAGACTATTTTCAACAAAAGGTCACTTTAAGAAGCACCTTCTCTATATCTAAAAGGAATAGCAAATTATATATAATAGATTTGCAGTTTTGCATGCAATCATATTTTCATTATACTATGTTATGGAAATGTTTGTTTTATTCCATAAATTAAAAATAGAATAAACTTTTAAAAAAAGAAGTACTTTCAATAGTCTTTCATTCTTTATTGATTAATGGATTAATTTATTCATTCGTCCTTTCATCCCCAACATATTAATGGAGCAACTACTCTGAGGATTAGTTGTAGGAACTGGGGGATATTCATCCTGGTGAAGAGAAGATTTTGTGGGGACACTATCTATCTTCAAGTACATAAAGAGGTGTCATGTGGAAGAGGGATTGGATGTGTTCTGTTTTGCCTCAGAGGGAAAAACTTGGTGAAAGTTATAGATTTAGGTTTAATATGGTTGCAGTTTTAGGTTTACCAAAAGGAAAAACTTCTTAGCAATCAGAGCATTCTAAAAGTAAAATGGGCTACACCTAGTGAACCACTGGAGGTTGCCAAGCAGAGGCTGGATTAAAACTCATCAAGAACATTGTAGAGGGAATATTTGCTCAGAGACAAATTAAATTAGATGATCTATGAGATCCCTTCTAACTCGGATTCCAGGATTTTGTGCAGAGGTCAGAGACCTATGCTTGGCACTGTAGGAATAGAAAGAATGCTGGCCTTGGAGTCATGAGAATTCCAGGTTCAAATTCTCCCTCTCACACTTCTTAGTTGTGTGGCCATGGGCAAATTATTTCAGGGCTCTAAGCCTCAATCTCTTTATCTATAAAATGGGACTGATAAATCTGTAGTACCCTTCTACCACATAGGGTTGTTGTGATGATCCAATTTTTTTAAGCATATAAAGCACTATATAAATGTCCTTGCTATCATGATTAGAAATGGGTCTAACAATAACATAAGGTAAAGTGTGATAAAAAAAAAAAGGTACAAAGTTCTATGAAAGCTTCTGGTCTCATCATTCATTCAACTCAAACTGCTCTCTTCAAAGTTACTGATGTTCTCTACTTTTACAAATTTAATGGCCTTTCGTAAATCCTCATCCTTCATCTCTCTGCAACATTTGATTGACACTGTCAATTACCCTCTTCTTGATTCTTTTTCCTTTCTAGGTTTTTGTGACTGCTCTTTCCTAGTTTTCCTACCACCTGTCTGACTACTCCTGCTCAGTCTCCTTTATTGGCTCTTCCTCCAGACTAAGCCCACTAACTATGGGTGTCACCCAAAGCTCTGTCCTGGGCCCTCTTTGTATATAAGGGGCTCTTAATATTTTTGTGTCATGGATACCTTTATTAGTCTGATGAATCCTGTGGGCCCCTTTTCAGAATAATATTTTTAAATGTATCAAACAAAATACATAGGATTAAAAAAGGAAATCATTTTTTTTATAAAAAGAAAGCCAATTTTATTGAATTAGAGCTATCAAAACATTTTCAAAAGCAAGTTCACAGATCCCAAGTGAGTAACTCCTGCTTGATACGATTTTCTTTGGTAATCTCATTAGTTCCCATGGATTCAATGACCATATCTGTGCAGATTATCCTCAGATCTAATTATCCCTACCTAACGTCTCTTCTGACCTCCAGTCTCCCATCACCAATTGTCTATTGGACATCTCGGACTAGCTGTCCTGAAGATATCACAGGGTCAACACGCACAAAACTAAACTCATCACCCTCCCCCCCAGACCCTCTCCTCTTCCAAACTTCTCCATTGCAGATGACAGCACCATCACCCTAGTAGGCACCCAGAATCACAGCCTCAGTGTGAACCTTGACCCCTCCCTTGTACTCACCCATATTCCAATTTGTTGCCAAAGGCTCGTCATTTTTAATTTCCCAAGGTCTCTCGTGTATTTTTTCTTCCCTCTACTCACATAGCCACCCTTCTGGTACAATCCTTCTTCGTCTCATGCTTCGGCTATTGCAATAGCCCTCTGGTTGATTTCCCTGCCTCACTTCTCCCCCTTCTCCAATCCATCTGCCACTCAGTCCAAAGTCACCTTTCTAAGGTGCAAGTCTGACCCGTCATCCTCCTATCCAATAAACTCCAGCGACTCCTTATTACCTCCTAGATCAAGTATAAAATCACGACTGCTTTTTAAAGCCCTTCAAACCTGGCCTCTGCTAAACTTCCCAGTCTTCTTTCATTTAACTCCCCTTCATAATTCTAAAATTTATAGAAATAAACTTTCTTATATGTATGTAGTTCCTTACGCACAGCACTCCATCTCCTTGACTCCATCATCATTGACAGGCCCCCATGACTAGAATTTTCTCCCTCTTTGCCTCTGGCTCCTGACTTCTCTGACTTCCTTAAAGAATCAGCTTAAATCCCACTTCTTCAAGAGGCCTTTCCCACTTCCTCCCATTACTAGAGTCTTCCTTCTGTACATGGTTACATACTGAGTATGCTCTGGTTCAATATCCCAGAGCCAAGCCTACCACATCTTCCCCCTCAAGGTTTTAGGGACACTCCTAAGGCACTGGAGGAATCTCTTCTCTACTGCCAAAGGTTCAAATCCCAACTGGTTTTATTCCCCTCACTGTTATACCTCAGTGACTAGTGCCCCAGTTTCCTTTTATCATCTAACATCAATCAGCTTTTACAAAGATTATTGACTTTGAATATATAGCAATAACGTAAGTATAAATATTTTCCAATATGTTTGGGACACTCTAACACCATCTTGGTCTCATCTCTGTAGAGAGTGGGCTCAGACTTGGTACAGCTTCCCCATAAGTAGCACCAAGTTAAGGTCCACAGGTGGCATCATTGATGGATGAGCTCCTCTCAGCTACCACTGGGGTGGATCCCAAAGGTCATTCCCAACTGTCACTCCTTGCTCATTGGGGCAATGACAACAGGATGGTTACAAAACTTGGATGATTGGAATTCTAGAGACCCAGACTCTGAGATCCTCCCTTCTCTGACCTTTCAAAACTCATGAGATCAGTGCCTCCAAGATTAACCTTATCCTAAAACAAAAGAATGAGACAAAGGACTGAGTGAGGCCTGTTTTCATGCGGCCACCTGTTGATCTTGGAGGATGAGGGCCCTCAGGCCCCCCACTTTACATCACTATCTCTCACTAGATACTAAAAGTGGAAAAGTTAAACCATGAATAAATAGATCTAGCAAGAAGATGCCCCCAGTTCTAATTCTGCAGCTATAGTCAATCAAAGATGCTGCAGTCTACCATGGAATTAGCAGACCAGAACCCAGTATAAAATGTCTACACTCACTCTGCAGTCTCTCCAAGGCATTTCTATTCCACATCATCACAACTCTCCTGGAAGTAGGCTCCCCAGTCAAGACAGGAATTTGCATCAGATGGAGAAAGTAATGTATAATCCCCTTTTACAGTGTTTGTATATTGTCTACACATTTAGAATATGAGCTCCATGTGAGCAGGGATTGTGTTTTCACTTTCTTTGTATCCTCAGCATTTATCCCAGTAATAGGCACATATGTAAGTAGTGCTTAATAAATGCTTCTTGAATGACTGACTTAAAAAACAAAAACATTTATCGAGTACTTACTATGTGCCAGGGCAAAAACACCAGAGGAGCAGGTGATGTAATGGATAGAACTCAGGCCTGGAGTTAGAAAAATCTGAGTTCAAATCTGGCTTCACACACTTACTAGCTGCATAACCCTTGGCAACTCACTTAACCCTGTTTGCCTCAGTTTTCTGATTTATAAGAAGAGCTGGAGGAGGAAATGGCAAACTACTCTAGCGTCTTTGCCAAGAAAACACCAAATGGAATCACAGAGAGTCGGACACATCTGAAAGGAATGAACAACAACAACCAATGTGCCAGGAACTGTGCTGGGCACTTTTTAAATATTATTTCATTTAATCCTCACAACAACCCAGAGAGATGGTCACTCTTATTATGATCAAGGAACTGAAATAGACAGAAGTTGTGACTTGCCCAAAGTCACATATCTAAGAAGTTTCTGAAGTCAGAGTTTAATTGAGGTCTCTACCTGATTCCAGGCCAGCATGCTCTTTTTCACCACTTAGCTGACTCTGGAAGTTCAAAGGAGATTATTTTTATAGGACCAGATAGGAGAAGCAGTAAATCAATTCATTAAAAAAACAATAAAAGCATTTAAGTGCCTATGACATTCTCAGTGCTTTGAGGAGCTAGGCATTTGACAAACAAGCTTTGAACAGACCCAGACTACAGATTTGGGGGACTAGGAGCTGTACTTTGCAGATTTGGAGAACAGTGGAATGCTTCGTGGGCCTAGTCCAATTGAGTCAGCAGGTTCGAAGTGGGGTATGGAGCAATCTCTCCACAGACTGATCATTTGTGGCCATGTGGCCCTGCAGTCTTGATGTAATTTTACCATCTTAAATTCCTGGGGGTTGGGGAGGGGAGCAATGGGAAGAAAAGTTCTCATAAAAGCCTGGTGATGTAGAAAGATTGTTGGTAATGCTGTTCAACCTCTCTGTTCCTTGCATCCGCTGACTTTGGAACCCACCGATGGTTCCTGTCAATGGTGCTTTTCCCTTAACATCTTGACACAATGCTCACAAGAACTGGCAGGAGAACCCTGCAATCCAGCTAACAAAACAAAAATACAAAGATCTGATGAAACATTGATGTCTGCTAGTAAACATGCCCCCTCGCCAAACCATAAAGGAGCTTGGGCTAGAAGATGTCGAGGCCTTGTTTTCAGGGACTAGCAAACCTGCTTTAGCTCAGAGGCATTTTTTCAAACTCTGGCTGCCAGTCATTAAAGTATCTCCCAGTCTGTCATAAGCATTTATTGGTAATAATAATAACAATAGTTACTTTTTGTGTAACATTTTAAGAATTACAAAGTGTAGTACTACTAATAATAAAATACAATGCATAATAATAATATTCATATAGCATATATTTATATACCATGTACTAGGTACTATGCTAAGTGTTTTACAATTATTATCACATTTGATCCTCCCAAAAAACCTGGAAGGTAGGAGGAGCTATTATTATCCTCGTTTCACAAATGAAAAAACCTAAAGCAGGCTTAAGTGACTTGCCCAGGGTCACACAGCTAGTAAGTACCTGAATCAGGATTCAAATTCAAGACTTCTTGACTCCAAGTCCAGTGTTCTGGCCACCACACTACTAAATAAAAACAAGATATATGTGTGCATATTAATGTATCACTCTATATAGAAATAGATACATAATAATATTACTGTATTGATAAGAGTTCATCATTGCCTCTATGAAAAGATTTTGAGACCCACTAGAAGGAAGGAAAAAAAATGAGAGGGGAGATGTTTTACAGTCTTAGCATTATCTTTGGTCTTTGCTTATTTTCTTTTTTTTTTAAAGCAATCAGGGTTAAGTAACTTGCTCAAGGTTACATGGCCAGGTGTTTCTGGGTGGGTGCTAAGTGTCTGAGCCTGGGATCCGATCTCCAGGTCTTCTCAACACTGGAGCCGGTGCTCTTATTCGCTGTGCTACCTGGCCGCCCCTGCTTATTTTCTAAGAACTAGTTTTGCAGCAATGATATGTAATGATTACTACACACACATATATATAAGTGTATGTGTGCATGCGTGAAAGATATTCACATCTGGGAGAACTAGGAAAGGCTCCTGCAGAAGGTGGGACTTGAGTCATAAAGACAAAGAAAATAAAAGTCAGAGATGAGGCAGTAAGATGTAACAAATACTGGAAACAGACAGTACAAAGGCACAGACCAGAAATGCAGTGTTGTGCTTTGGGAATTTCAAGTAAGCCAATGTAGTGTGAAGGGGAGAGTAAGGTATAATGAGGCTAGAAAGGCAAGAAGAGGGCAGGAAATGAAATTTTCCTCTCCAAATAAAGGCTTCATCTAAAGGCTAAAAAAAAAAAGAAAAAAACCAGTCCCCTGCCCTCAAGGAGTTTATAAATAAACAGAGATACAGGTACAGAGGTGTCCCAATTATTTGGGACAAAGTTAAATAACTAAAATTGATATACAATTCTCCTTATGATTTTTTACATCTTAAAAAACATTGACAGGCAATTTCTTTCTTTTGCTATAATCACTTGCTTTTCATGATTTAGCATTGAGCTCACCTGATTTTTGCCCATATTTTTTCATTCTTCAGCATGAAACCACACTTTTCATCCTATTGACATTAAGCATACCTTTGACAAATAGCCTGTGTTTCCAAGTCTAGCCTTGAGTATAGCCCATAGCTTTTCAATAGGACTTAAATCAGGTGAGTTCTCAGGCCCTGAAGCATGTTTAAGCTCTACCGCTTGAATAAATTTCTTGACCTTGCAATACTGTGCAAGGTCTTGTTGCAAAGTTCCATCCCCCTTGGGAATTTCTGTAATTCTGAGAAAATCCTTTCTCATATATAACTTTCTCGTATAACTGATCAGAGTTCATCATTCCCTTGATGGGAACAAAATTTCCAAACCCACTGGAAGGTATAAAAAGCAGGGGTGGGAGGTGGGGGGGAAGAGGGATATTTTACCATCTTTGGTCTTTAGTTTCTAAGGATTCATAAGCTTTCCAGCAATAACATGTCATTTCTTGGCATTTCTTATTTTCAATGACAATTTCCTTTGCATGTTGGTATTATTAACCATGTTTCATTGTGAGCTTGAATGATCCTTTAAGTGTTTGACCTCACCACACTAACATTACTGGCATAACACAACAGTTGCATGATCATTTGAGGATGATTCCCAGATTGTACAGGTCTACCTATATTTCTCCTGACAATATTTTTGTCCTAGCTTTGCATGGAAACAGTATGTTTCATCAATAAAAATTACCTTTTTTCTAATCTTTATCCTATAGTCTTTATATAGGATAGCCCCAAAATCTGACTTTTGGGAAACCCTATACAGTCTTATCCATAACAAGTGTGTTTTTTCTTCATAACTATGTTAACAACTTTTTAAAAACTGTTCTTGCTATTTCTCCAACTTCAGAATGTCTATACCTCACTTTAGAGGAACCAATAGTGGGCCTGGCCTGGAATAAAGAAGATCTGTGCTCAAATCTGGCCTCAGACATTTACTAGCTATATGACCTAGGCAAGTCACTTCTTGTCTGTAAAATGAACTGGAGAATCAAATGGAAAACCACTGCAGTATCTTTGCCAAGAAAACCCCAGATGGGGTCATGAAGAATCAAACATGACTGAAATGATTGAGCAGCAAATAACCTTTCTAGTTGCCAAGTCACTCTGGATGACTTAGCTTATTTTCTGATGATTAATTAAGCTATTTTGCAGCAATAATGTATCATTCTTTAACACTTTTGTTTTGTTTTCATGACATTTTCATTTACATTTTGATGTGACTGATCCTGTTTTATTATGGGCTTGAATGACCCTTGAAATACTTTACTTCTCAATACCAACAGTCACTGCAATATCTCTAAGAGTCATTGAAATGTACTCTTTAAGAACTACAACTATTACAAGTTCCCTTGAAGTAATTAGCCATTCTTTAAAACCATAGAATTAAAAAGGCAACCAAAAAAAGCAATAAAAATATGTCTACTTCTGCAAACCCAGCACTCAACTAACCAAGAGCTAACTAAAGTTGGGGAAAAAACAGTTCCACCTGGTTTCATCTAATCAAAGTAGGACTTCTAAGTCAGTCTGATGTCAGGAGAAGCACAGCAGCATTATAACCAATACTATCACAAAATGATACTATATGAACGAATTTGTATATTTGTGCTTATACTCTCTTTGTGTACATATATTAATAACCCTTCCCACCTACCCATCATCCCATGCACACCTCATTTACATGTGCATTAAAAAAAAAAAAAACCATGAAACCATTCCTTTTATTCACACAAACATTTTGATATTGAGAGATGCCCTCAGGGAGTTTCCTAGTCACATTCCAAACTGGACAATGGCTCCTGCATAAGCTCTAGGAAAAAGTACAAACCAAAATGACTTAGAGGTATTTCTAATCTAAGCCCCAAACTAAAGTTGGACAATTCATTCTGAAATAAACCACATATGATGGCAGATGGTGATCCTTTGCCTCCTTCTCCAGATCAGAGTTTCCTGTCCCTGGGGCAGACATTTGAAGAGGCATGGTGTTCAGGTTATACTGGGACCTTTTCCCCTATGGTCTTATTCATCACTTGGAGATGGGCCTATATTCCTAGTGAGCTGCCTTCTCTTCTGGAATCTCTCTTGCCATTGGCACTCCATGAGGGTGTTGGATCATTTCTGATCTGTAGGTTGACATTCTCAAAAATTAGAAACAAAAATCACAACTTTTAGATGAGGGATTGTGGTTGTCTTTGGACAAAAGAATCTCTCCAAACCCAAATACATTTTCAAAATTATTATTCAACAACTAGGTATTTTGTCTACCAAGAGTTTAGCACTATCATTGGGCCTAAATATTTTTTTTAATTTTAAATTAAGGTGTTCATTTTATTTTCAAAATTGGAGACAACTAATGGTTAAAATCTAACTTGAGATTCTATAATTTCATTAAGAAATCTGGTTTAAAAATAATATTTTTATTAAAAAAATAAAACGACTGCAAAGGGATGACACATTACTTTCCACTTGCCTATTGATTTGTGATTATATTTCAGTTCTTTTCACATCAGAGGTATGTAGCCTAAAATATCAACACTGGGAAAAGACCTCATTATCCATTGAGTCCAACCTTTACCTGATCACCATTCCACTCTGTAACATATATGACAAGGGATTATTCAATCTTTGTTTGAGGACAGCCAATGAGGGGAAACCTTCTACTTCATAAGGCAGTCCATTCTACTTCTGAACAAATGTAACTGTTAGGAAACTTATCCCAATATAAAGTCTGGTTTTCCTCCCTATAACTTCTACACATTACTTCTAGTTTTGCCCTTTGGGGTCAAGCAGAATGAATTAAATTCTTCTTCCATATGGCAGCTCTTCAAATACTTTAAAACAGCTATCCTTTTCCCTCCTTCAAGTCCTCTCTTCTTCACATTTTAAATTATCTTTTATCCATTTTTGCTCTATATTTTCCAAGCTCAAGATCATACTCCTTAGTAGAGAAAGCAGAAGCAAAACAAAGATTGAGTAATTGTTCCTTCTTTCCATCGTCTGTGATCATCATCCAACCCACCCTGAACAGTGGTTCACTTCTCTGACTTTCCTTTTGCCCCTCATATATTTTTTAAAGTATTTTGGGGCTGTTTCTTGGTTATCTTTAGCATTTATTTAACATCTCAGTTCCTTCTGAACTTTAGCTTTGCTGACACTTCTCACAGGTCCTTGTCATTCTTTTGTCTTCATGCTTAGCTATTTACCCTCTCTTTAAATTAAAGTTGGTTCAAGATTCTTTAAACAGATTCCTGCTTCTTTCCTGTTGAAATATTTTTTATTTTTGTTGGCAGAATTTAGTTCTTGAGAACATCCCGTACTTGTGGGTCCACTTCCACTTCAGAATTTCAGGCCACAAGATTCTATTCTTTCTCTGAATTCTTTGAAATCTCTTCTCTCAAAGTCTAGGGTGCATGATAGACTCTGACTAACTCTTCTCCCCCATCACAAACTCTAACCTAGATGGCTTGGTTACCACTTCCCAATGTTTATGTCTTTTCTATTTTTATAACTTCTTTATTAAATGGTTCCAGAGTGTCTTGCATGTAGTAAGCAATCAATAAATTTTTTTTGTTGTTGAATTAAATTGAGTCTATTTATTTCCCACAGAAGGGAAAGAGAGTTTTGGAAAAGGCTTTGTCATTCCTCTGGTACTCTGAATGGAAGGAAGTATAGGAAAAATGGCCTCCTCACTCGCCTCCATCCATTCTTCCCTCCGTTTAAGATCCCAGAGCATTCACAGATCTAGAATCCCAGATTCTGGAAACCACTTGATGAGTGTTAATGACCCAGTCAAGGGCCCACATTAAGACATGCATTTACCCCATCAGCAGATATACAAAGCCCATGCTGGGTCCCAGACAACTGGATTATGTCTTTGTATAACCACATACATGGTGCCCTCCAGTGGGCAAATGAGGAAATCTGTGAAAAAAAAATAATGGTAAATCTCTCATCTGTCATCTGCATTTAAGTTAATGATTTCCAAACTACATTCTTATCCATTATTTCATTTAAGTCCTATAACAACCCTCTGAGTTAGGCAACACAGGGATTGATATCAAAAGAATGCTATAACATTAGATTCAGAAGGAAACACAGAGGTTATTTAATCCAAACCATACTAGCAGACAAGGAGACTTAAAACTCAGAAACTATGTTACTTGATTCAGCCTACACAAGCAAGCAAGTAGCAGATTTGGGACTAGAAATTGAACTCCTGATATGCAGTGAAGTACCATATCTGCCCTAGCAAACTATATACTGCCCTAGTGAATATTAAAACATAATGCCCTTTGTATCCAAACAGCAGAATTGCGGAGTTTCATTTCTGACAGTGGAGGTAGGCACATCCTGCACCAGGATTAACAGCACCATTTGTGGCTATATAGTTTGACTTTTTCTCTGCATCTGTGGATCAAAAGAGTGATCCTGGTTTCATTAGCCCTCTGCTCTAGCCACTGCAACATCCCACCTCTGGAATGTCAATGTGACTTCTAAGTCTCCATGGACTCACAAACCCCCAGGAAAATGCTGCCTTTTCCTTGTGAAGCAGGCGACTCTGCAGTATGAAATCCTTTTGAAAAGGATAATTAGCCCTCAAATTGGTTTTGATTTTATTTCATTTTCTTGCCTTCAGTTGACAAATGGGGAGATTGTGTTACTTCCCCAGCAGCAAGAAACAAAGCTGCCTGATTTCTTCTATTCCTGCAAGATCTCATGACTGAAAAGCCCTGCCCATGCAGAGTGCTACAGTTGATGGAAGGAAGCACCTAAAAGCATTTTAATTTCAGTGTGCTCTAGCTATTATGTCCAATTATGGGTGTGGGGCAATCACTACCCTCTCAGCAAAGAAGCTAGTCTCTCCCTCCTTAGGAAAAGGAGGTATTCTGAGGGGGAGGGAGAGAGCTGAAACACTGGATTTTCTTTGGAAAGGGTCAGTTGACCTCAGTTCCTGTGGTCACCTGTTGGGTGAAAAAATACCCTTCCTAAAGGGCCACCCTCCATGGCTATAAATTCTCTCATCCACCCCCCACAGTACAGAATTAGGAAGCACAGCATTTGCAGAGAGGAAGATTCAGGCTAAATATAGGAAAGAGCTACCTAATGGGTAAACCTGTCCAAGAGTGGAATGGGTTACTTGGGGAGGTAATAGGTTCCCCCTCATTCAAAGACTTTAAAAAAAAAGATTGGATGGCTAGATGCCAAGTATATTGTAGAGATTGATTATTTTTTTTAGGTATAGATTGGACTAGATAACTACTGAGGTCTCTTCCAATACTAGAATTCTGTGGTTAAATCAACAAGCATTTATTAGCTTCCTACTATGTGTGAGGCACTGCACTAAACAATGAAGATACAAAGAAAGGCAAACAATAGTCCTCAAGGAACTTATATCATAATGGAGCAAACAACATGAACATATGTGAATATATACAAAACATATAAAATATCAGTCATTGAGCATTTATTAAATACCGACTATATGCCAGCCACTGTGATAAACAATGGAGATACCAAAAAAAAGGCAAAAAAAAGTCCCTATTCTAGAGGAGTTCACAAACTAATGGAAAGACAATGTGCAAACACCTATGTAAAAACAAGATATAACCAGGATAACTTAGAGATAATCTTAGAGAGAAGACACTGACATAAAGGACTAGAAAAGGTTTTTTGCTGTCAGTGGAATTTTAGCTGAAGCTTAAAAGAAGCCAGGGAAGCCTGGTTTAGATTTTTCCATTAGAGAGATCAAGAATACAGATCTGGAAAGAATCTTAGAAGTCATTTAATCTAAATCTCTCTTTTTACAGAAAAGAGACTGAGGTTATATGACTTGCCAGGGATCAGGTAATAGGTATAGAATTCACAATCAGTTCACATTAAACTATCCAGATTCTTGACAATACTGGTGTTTTCCTCCTTCCTATTAGTGACTCTAATAGTCTACCCTGAGGCTTCAAATTCCTCTGCAGAGTCCAGGTCACCCTTGCCTACCTAACACACAGACAGGAGACACAACCTCTCATGTCCTTGGAGCCTTTATTATCCACACTATTTCTCTAATACTCTGACTTCTCAATTACTAGGTCTTCTCACTGCCAGAGATAGCCATCCCTACCCACTGAAAGCCACTAAAACTGTATCTTTAGAATGGCTCCAATTCTAAGATCTCACACTCAAAATTTCCTTCTTTGGTCAAAATCTCCTTATTTTTTACTTCGATCATTCTTTCTAAATCCATTTCTCTACTTTATAAGAACTTTTGGTCTTTTGAGTCTTTAGTCTTCTGTCAATCCTTTAATTCCTTTCTAGATTCACTCATTCTCCTAAATAGCCCATCTGAATAACAGGGTTGTTATCTTTTGATGGATTAACCCTTTGAAGATTTTTGTAAGTCATCTCCTCTTCCCAACCCCATCAGCAAAGAGAATTAATTTCTCTGAGCATTTCTTGGGAGCGAAAGAATATATGAACATCCTTTCTTTGCTCTAATTTCCAGTTAGTTTGCTCAAATGCCTTCTTGTGGTCCAGACTTAGTAAATCATATGATCATTCATTTTCATTTTGTATATTCCACTTGCAAGATAATTAGGTACTTTCTGATTTTCCATTTTATTATTTAATGCTGCATTTTTACCTTTATTGTACTACCTTTTATCATTCCTCTCCCTGCTAAAACAGGTGGAATTTTTTTAGATATGTTTTATTGATGTCTTTGGTTTTTACATTATACAGTCATTTCCAGATATCCTCCTCACTATTTTTTTCTTTCTTATCCAGCACCTTTAACTTCTCTATCTCCTTGGTCTTCCACTGAACCCACTCTTTCAATCCCCTAGACTTGGTGGTCCTTATGTCCGCATTCTCTATTCCCATACCAACATTACTGGAGGAAGTTACAAAACCCTATGAATAGTACTACTCCCGAAACATACTTTCTAACCTTGTCTGTTGTTCAGTGATACCCAGCTATGCCTTTATTTATCTCTTGTTGACTCCCACTTTCATTCTCTCCAGCAGTTTCTCCTCTCTTCTCTACTCCCACTGCTACCCCATTCCCCTCATTTTCAGTAGATGAGGAGAGGTCATCTTCTATGAGCTCCCTCACTTACCTCATTTCCACCTCAAAATTTATCTCTTTTCATCTATCCTTTCCTTCCCACCTGTTTCAGCGCATGAGACATTCTCCCTCCATGTTAAATGCTTTTGATACTATTCTCTCCTTTCTCCAGGAGGCCCTGCTCCATCCATCACACTTTATCTCCATTTTCTTTCTCTTCATTGGTTCCTTCTCCTTCAACTACAAGCATATTAAGCTCTAATCTATGCTTTGACCTTTCACCTTAGTATACCATTTGACCAGGCTATACCACTGCTATAGACTCATGTTGTTTAATCGTTTCAGTCATGTCCAACTCTTTGTGACCCCATTTGAGGTATTCTTGGCAAAGATAATGGAGTGTTTTGCCATTTTCTTCTCCAGCTAAATTTTACATATGAGGAAACTGAAGCAAGCAGTATTAATTGACTTACCCAGGGTCACACAGCTAATGAGAGTCTGAGGTCAGATTTGAACTCAGGAAGATGAGTCTTTCTGATTCCCAGCCCAGTGCTTTACCTGCTACACCACCACCAGGGAACTTCTCAAGTGGTCTATGCTAAATTCTTCCATTGGTTCACAGTTCTGCCCTTGTTGCAAGAATGTACTATGGCCTTCCTTTTGCTCCCATCACTTTACAAAACTGCTCCCTTTGAGTGACTCCCTAAATATAAAATCCAATAACCTTTTCTCAGTCTTTCTTCTTGACTTCTCTGCAGTATCTGATACTACTAATCATTTCTCTTACTTCTTGAAACCCTCTTTTCAGGTAAGTTCCATTAGACTATACTATCTCAATTCTTCTCACAATTCTCATTGTTTTTTCCTCTATTTCTTACAATGGATTCTCTTTTTCTATCTGCTCTCAAATCAGGACATACCCTAGAACTCAATCCTTACCCCTCTATTCTTATTGCCTTGCACTATCTCAGAGTTAATCTATTCCTATAATTTTAACTATTGCCTCTACAAGGATGACTCTCAAATTTCCATTTTCAGCCATGACTTTTCTCCTCACCTCTAGCCTTGCAGTTCCAATATGGATATCTTTTAAATTTAAGGTTCTTAACTCTGAATTAATTAGCTTTCCCCATTAATTCACTTTCTTGCCTGTCTTCCCTATTTCTACCAAAGGTACCACTATTCTGCCAAGTCTCTCAGAATGAAAACCTCAGAGTCCTTTCAAATCCTGATACATAAAATAGAGTAAGAATTTATTTATCACATATTTTGTGGAGAACCCTATTGCTTCTTCCTCTCCATTCATATTGCCATTGTCCTAGTTTAGACCATTCTAACCTATAGTTTGGATTATAATAATCCCTTGACCAATTTTTCTAATCTCTCCTGACTCCACTGCATCCTATATACTACTATTCATTTAACTGTCCTAAAATAGTTCTTTTTACACATCACCTCCTTGCTCAAAATGTTTGAATAGCTCCCTATTTCTTCTGAAATGAACTTCAAACTCCTTCACCTCACAGGAGATAAGCAGAAAAGAAACTCCACTTTGCACAAATTCTAATAGCTGACATTTTAATGAAGAATATCAGTGACATGGTTCAAGGTAAATGAAGAAAGATATTACTTGTGATGGCTTTTCCCCATCTTTGGGATCTCCTGGGATGTACAAGATAATCATTATAATGTTAGTAATAAAAGCTGATGTTAATAGCATGTTGAGGCTTGCAAAATGCTTCATATGACACAACATTTAATCAAGGAACAAACATTTATTAAATGCCTACTGTGTAGCTGAAACAGGGGGATACAAAGATCTTCACAACAAACCTGAAAATCAAAAGAGATTAAGTGATTTGCCTAGGATCACACAGGTAATAAATATCTTAGCTTTGATTTGATTCAGAGTGTTCCTGACTCCAAATTTACTACCCTATCCCCTATATCCAATGAAGAAAAGTTTAATCTCAGTCTTTGGTCTCACCTTTCCAATGTCTTCTTTATGCCTAATCATATTGATGATCCAACTCGTAAGACTTAAGATTTGGACTAATCTCTGTGCTTATTTGTCTAATAAAATTAGAGCCAATGTACAGAAAATCTTTACCATTGCCAGGCAATGTGTTCTAGAGATTTCTGTGAATATATTAACCCACGAATATTTGTTCCTTATATAAAATTCTTCTTATGATTGTCCAATTTCTCTCTAAAAACACTCCCCTTTATTTAATGCTCTTTTTAGACTAGATTGGGGTGTATGGGTGTTCAGGAAAGAATAGCACCTCTGGTGTGAGAGCTTACAAAGCCCTTTTCAGGGCTGTTCATCCACCTTTGGTGTCTACTTGGCACTCAGTTCTCACCTGCGACTCCAAGAAGCTGTAGCATATGAAGTAAGTGGCCACATCCAGGTAAAATCATTTTGGTAGGCAGGCTAAACTAGGTTGAGCATAACCAACAGGTCTTAAACCTGTCAATGAGTTAGGGGGATGTCTACCCCAAGCATGTGAAAGACTTTCCCTGGTGGAATGGGTAGATGAGAACACTTTGTTCCAATGACCATGAAGGCAGCTGAAGCAGATGCTGTGGAGCGCTTAAAGCTTGATCAGACATCAAAGATACCAAGAACACCCACTGCATCCTGGGCTATGGCCAGTCATCCTGATTTATGTCTTGACTCTGATGACTCTGGAAGAGAGAATAAGGTTGATGACTTTGTGCAGCTCTGCCTCACTTAAATCCAATTCACACACAATTCAAGACATCACCCTGTGATGTTATTAGCCCACTGAAGGACAAGCAACAAGATTAGACCAGAAGTCAGGAAGACCCAGTTTCAAATCCCATCTTTGACATTACCTCTGTGATCAAAAGCAAGTCATTGACTTTTAAAGCTTCAGTTTTCTCATATAGTATTTAACAGAGCTGTTAAGGGGATCAAATAAGGTACTGCATTTAAGCAGTTTATATATTTTTAATGTCATTTACTACTATTACTACTACTACCACTAATCATCACCACCACTACTGCTATAGGAAGTAAGCTTCACTTAGGTTCTAATAATTTTTAAGCTGATTTTTTAATAGAAGTATATCCTAGACTAGGGATAAAAAATAACCAAAGACTTTACTGGAATAATTTATGAAAGAGAAACACCAGGATCAGGAAAGGGGTTTGAGAAGATGACTTTTGGAAAGGCTAGATGGTCTAAAATCCCCAGATTCTGTGACCCAGGCAGGTTAGTAAAACTAACCACAATAGTCCAGTCAGGGTTAAAACTAGGGTCAGAGGGAGCCAATGATAAGACCATATAAAAGGGAATAAGTAAAAATGAAAGGTAGAATATGGGAGCTGGCTTTAGGACACAGAGAAGAATAGGAAGAATGATCAATGGAATTGATTCCAAATGAACAAGTTTGAGGATACTTCATTTCAAAGTGGCTACAGAGAAGAGAAAATATACACTTTACCATTTTATACATGCTGACACAAAATTGATCACATTCTGGGTCATAAAGAAGACATGGGTAAATACGGAATAATATAGATTTTACTCCCTACATCTGCAGATCATGATGCAATAAAATTTGTAGTAAATAATGATACAATGCATAAAGGCACAGACCCACAATTTCACTAAAAATGATTTGCTAGTAGTCTGAGTGAAAGAAGAAATTATAAAAACAATAGCCAATTATATCAAAGATAATGATAACATAGATACTATATATCACAATCTATGAGATTCAGTCAAAGCAATACTCTAAGGCAAATTTATATCAATCAATGTTCATATCAGTGAGAAAAAAATAGATTAAAAACTCAGAAAAGGAGTAAAACAACAGACTAAAGAAATACATGATTAAATATACGAAATATACGATTAAAATAGAAACAATTAAAAATAATTCAATTTGATTTGATTTAAGAATCTAAGAATTTACCCTTTCCCTTATGGAACTCCCACTCAGGGGCTTACATTATCCTGCTTTGTAAATGCCTCACAAGGCCTACTATTCTATCTAGCTATCCACAGTTATCAATCATTTTACACTCCAGCCATTTGCCACCACAATAGAACAATAATCAAATCAATACCGCCATTACTACTAGAAAGGTTGTTTCAATCTACTCACCTATGGATTTTCTCACCATCATTGTGACTTTCCAAACCAAAACACCTCTTCCTGATCACCACTACACTATATGTGTGTGAATAGGTATATTATATATATATATATATATGTATAAAATACTTCTTCCTGATCACCACTCCAATCAATGAGTGTATATCCCATATATATAGTGTCCTACTATTTAAATCTAAGTTGTATTCCAATAACTGAATTCAAGATAATTTGGGGAAGGGAGAGAAAACAAACAAATGAGATCAAGAAAAAATATTTCACAAGAAATAGCACTTGCGATGAATCTTAAATATTAGCTGAGATGAGTAGGGAGTACATTTCATGAATAAGGGGCATCATGTATAAAGGCATGGAGATAGGAGATGAAATGTTGAATTCAGGGAATAGTTAGTCCACTTTGAGTAAAACAGGACATGTAAAAGGGAATAATAGGAAGTATTCTGGAAAGGTAGATGAGAGCAAGATTAAAGAGAGCTCTCAATGCTATATTGACATGTGTAGTTTGTATTTCCTCCCAGAGGCAATAAGGAACTGCTATACATTTCTGAGCAACATCTGTGCTTTAGGAATATTAATTTGGTGGTGGGATAGAGAGAGGGAGAATCTGAAAGGAGGCAGGCTAGTTAAGAGATTATTGCAATGATACAGGTAAAAGATAATAAAGACCTGGAATAGGATCCAGGAGGTCAAACAGGCAGTCAGCAACACCCAAATTCAAATCCTGATGTAGATGCTTACAAGCTATGTGATCCTGGTCAAGTTAACCTATAAGCCTCAGTTTCTTCATCACTAGAAAGGGGCACATACCTCAGTGGGAATAAAATGAATAAGTGCTAGGCAAACCTTAAAGAGCTATTTGCAAGTTAGCTAACATTAATTTAGTGTGGTGGCCACTGAGAGGAAATGAGGGGACACATGCAAGAGAGGCAGAACTAACAAGACTGAGCAACTTATTAGATATGGGGGAGGGTGAAAGAGAGGACAAAAGAGATAAAGATGTTGGTACCCTAAAGAGGAACAGGTAAGTTTGGAGGAAGGATGGGTTTGGAGGTTAATCAATCAACTGATCAGTAAGTACTTACTATTTACTTTAATCACTTACCATGTGCAAGGAACTATTGTAGGCATGAGATGGATACAAAGGGGAAAAAAATGAAACATGACCTGCCTTCAAGGGGTTTACATTCTAAAGGAAGGGACAACATGAACATAAATAAGTGTTAAAAAGAGTACATACAAAATATATGCAAAGTAATTTGAGAAGAGATGACACTGGGACCTTGAGGAACCATGAATGGTTCCATGTAGAAGTAGTGCTTGAGTTGAATTTTGAAGGAACCAAAGGTTCCTAAAAGGCAGAGGTGAGGAGGAAGTGGATTTGAGGTATGGGGGACAGTCAGTAGTACAAACATCAAGAGGCAGGTAGAGTGCCATTTGTCAGGAATATCAAGAAAGGCAGTTTGGTTGGGTAGTAGAATACAGGAAAAATATTACCATATATAATTAGAAAAGTAGTTTGGAGCTATTGTGGTTTAAACCCAGGGATGCCAGAAACTATTGCAGTGGGGGCTTTGCCCACCCAAAAACTATTGGGGTTTTATGATGTGTTGTGGTGGAACCATCTCAAAGAATTCAGAGTCAGATCACCTCTAATTCAAGTATAGGTATTTATTGAGATTGATGCCTCTCATGAAGTGGGTTAAGTTCCAAGGGGAACCAGCAACTTCAGAGAAAGTAAGATGGATTTTTACAGAGTAAAGATGCAATTACATAAAAGAAATTTACATAGAATATAGAAATATGATCAATATTAAAAAGTCAGGAAGAGTTTGTTAAGGGATTAGGTAATAGATGAAGTGTCCCATCTATGGTTTGGTGATTAAACATTCTGGTCATGCTGCCCTCTAAATGGCTAGCTATTGAGGTCCTGTCTGGTCAAGATAGATAGTTAGATATTGTGGTCCTGTCTTAAGCTAGCTGGATGATGTGATTGTGATTGAATGTAAGAAGACACCTGTTTCTGTGGGCATGGGTCTGGGGACAGTGACTAGGTAGAGGCAGTATCTTGGTTCCCATCACATGGACACACCTGCTGTTTCTGTGGGAACTGAGTTCATGGACACATTGTTCTAGTGAGCAGTGAGGCACATATGGGGGACAATGGGGGGCGCTAGGTAAGTACAGTGGGACTACTTTTAAGGGGAGCCTATAATGAAATTAGGGTATTGAGACTGGGGGCAGCTTTTTGGGATTCCATCAGAGCCAAGTTATGAAGAATGTGAAATTACCAAAAGAGTATATAAATATAAATAATATTATATAATATATATAGTATATAAATAAATATATATTATATAATATATAAATATATATTATAACATAAACAATATGTAATATATAAATATATTATATAATATATATAGTATATAAATAAATAGTATATAAATAAAAAATTACCATTTTTTATCCTAGAGGCAATAGGAAGTCATTGAAGTTTATGGAATAAAGGAGTGAGATGTTCAGACTTGTGTTTTAGGAAAATCTCTCTTTCAGAGAGCTGGCTACCTTTTTGTTCATTTAAGTCAGTTATTGGTGAGTAAGATCACACCCATCAAAGGAACCTACTACCCTTTGTCACCACCCCTTTTGGGCTTTTCTAACTATTCAAGCCTCCGTACACAATTAAAATAAAGATTTAATCACGGTAGTAACAATCATAGTAAACCAATAGTATCATTGAGGGTCAGCATTGTCCCATTCACCCATTTAAAAAACCACAAGCTTTAATCTCACAGCCCAAACTACCTCGCTCTACCTCATCATGGATTATAACAAATAGCAGAGTGCCAGACTTGATGTCAGAAAGACTCATCTTCCTGAGTTCAAATCCAGCCTCAGATACTTACTGTGTTACCCTGAGCAAGTCACTTAATCCTGTTTGCCTCAGCTTCTCATCTATAAAATGAGCTAGGGAATGAAATAGCAAACCCCTCTGGTACCTTTCCCAAGAAAATCCCAAATGGTATCACAAAGAATTGAACGTAACTAAAACTACTGAACAACAACAAATGGATTTAAAATGACTTACATTTACATAGTGGTTTACAATGTGCTTTACAAATATTATCTCATTTTATCCTCACAATAACACTGGAAGTTAGGGACTATTATTGCCCCCACTTTACAGATGAAGAAACTGAAGCAGACAGTTAAGTGACTTGGCCATGATCAAAAAGCTACTAATCATCTGAGGCTAGATTTGAATTCAGGTCTTCCTTACTTCAGAGCCAACAGTCTAACCACCATAATACCTAAGATTAGAAGGTTTGAGTAAATCTAGAACTTCTGAGATCTCTTTGTCCTCTTGCCAAGGAAATACAGCATTTGAACAGTCTGGGAGTTACTCCATCTAATCACAGCAGCTCAACTCTCTGGTGGTGCCAGTTCATCTCTATTATAGCCTACCTTTCTAGTCCTCTTATACCTTACACTGTCCCATGTCACTAAATACTCTGCAGCTCAGTAATAGTCAGTCAATAAGCATTAGGCACCTACTATCTGCCAGGTACCTTGTTAAGCATTGAGGTTACAAAGAAAGGCAAAAGACAGGTCTTGTTCTCGAGGAGCTTACACTATCATGGGAGAGACTACATGCAAATAACTACATACAAACAAGACATATCCAGGATAAAGAGGAGATAGTCAACAGAGAGAAGACACTAGAAATAAGAAGGCTTAGAAGAGGTTTCCTGTAGAAGGTGGTATTTTAACTGGGTCTTAGAGGAAGCTAGGGAGCCATGAGGCGGGAGACAAGGAAGGAGAGAATTTCAGGAATGAGAGATGGCCAGTGAAAATTCCCAAAACTGGGAGAGATGAAGTATCCTATTAAAGAAACAGCAAGGAGTCCAGTGTCACTTGATCATAGGAGAGATAGATGGTATAAGGAGACTAGAAAGGGGGTGGATGGGAGGATAAACCTAGTTTATGGAGGGTTTTGAATGCCAAGAAGTGGATTTTATATTTGATCCTGTAGGTTTACTGAATAGATGATAGTCAGATCTGCACTTTAGGAAAATCACTCTCATAGCTGAGTAAAGGATGAAATAAAGTGGGGAGAGACTCATGGCAGGCAGACCAATTAGCAGGCTATTACAATAGTCCAGGCCTGAGGAGGTGAAAGCCTGTACCAGGATCATGGCAGTATCAGATGAGAGAAGGGAGTATTTTCATGAGATATTGCAAACGTAAAATCCACAGACCATGATGACAAATTGGATATGGAGGGTGAAAGATAGTGAGTGATCAAGTATGACATCTAGTTTGCAAGCCCAGGGAACTAAGAGAATGGTGGTACCCTTGACAGCAACAGGAAAGTTTGGAATGAAGGAGAATTTGGAGGAAGGTGTGAAAATGAGTTTGGTTTTAGAAATGTTGAATCAAAGATGTCCACAGATCATCTAGTTCAGGATTGATTGGATATGGGAGACTGGAGGTCAGCATAGATATTAGGGCTAGATAAGTAGATTTGAGAATGACCAGCACAGAGATGATAATTGAATATCTAGAAACTGATGAGATTGCCAAGAAATAGAGCAGGGAGAGAAGAGAAGAAGGACCTGAACAGAGTTCTATGGGACACCCAGGATTAGTGGGCATGAGCTGGATGAAAATCCAGCAAGGCAGATTGAGAAGGAATTGACAGACAGGTTAGAGGAGAACTCAGAAACAATAGTGTCCTAAAAACAGACAAAACATTCCATCTCCAGACTCAGAATTTCCACTGGCTATCTTCCATTCCTTTAATGCTTTTCCTCCTGTAGCAGCAAGCACCCCAGCATCCCCAGGGTGGCTGCTCACACAGGTTCTTAGATCTGCTTTGTTAAAGGAAAGCAACTCAAAATGGGTTAACAAGCTTACTTTAATCAGTCAAACATATATCGTTTACCTCGTTCAGGGGAAAAAGGTCAGCACCCTGACCTTCAAAGTATACAGGCAGAATTATCAAGACAGAAGCAGATCAAGTAGACAGCTTTCCAAACTGTCCAACCATTACATCCATACCAAATCAACATCTGGGTTTCAACATCTGGGTTTTTCAAAGCCAGGGGGCTCTGGACAACGGCTTCCCAGAATCCAGATCAAATCACAGAACACTTCTCAAGGTGAGCTCCAAAACAAAGCTACACATCAGGGCTTATATAGCCTTCTCCTGGCTCAGAGAATGTAACAACCTTATTGACTCACTGGCCAATCAAGAAGTATCTACTGAAAAACAAGCCTCCCACCCCAGGCTCCAGGTGCACTTTAGCCTAGGGGCAGGGAAGATCTTCAAATTTACATTCCCATTACACCTCCTCATCTTCATCTTCTGGACTCCCTAGATTCCTTCATATTCCAGTTAAGATCCCATCTTCTAAAGGAATTCTTTCCCAATCCCTCCTAATTCTAATGCGTTTCCTCTGCTGATAGTTTCCAGTTTATCGCTTATGTAATTTGTTTGTCATGGTTCTTTGCATGTTGTCTCCCCCATCAGAGCTCAAGAAGAGGGACTGGCTTCTGCCTTTTTTTGTATCCCCAATGCTTAGCACAGCACCTGGCACGTGGTATGTGCTTAATAAATGTTTATTGATTGATCATTCTGTTCCCCCAACCCATTTGCCACTGCAACTCCTGATCTGAGCCTATTCCTCTTCCCTCTTAGTGAATTCACTCCCCACATCTAGATCTGGTCCATTCCCAAAGGGTGTTCAGCTTCACCTTTAAAGTCTTAGTACAGGTAGCATCTGGAGCATAGAACAACTGGCTCTTCTCTGATCCTCATTTTCATCTCTCTTCTTTTTGCCTTCAAAAACACCTGCAGTTCACTCTGCATTTGTGTTCTCCCAGTCTGTACCTGCTTTGTTCAATGCAAATGAAGTTTACATCAGCATCTCTGAGCTTTGACATGGTTGTTACATTCATCCCTGCTGAAGAATTAACCATCCTGGTAAATAACATGGGATATACTTGAATATCTATCATAAATAATACAAATCAACGTAGAACATAGTCACAGGAAATTATGCAAACCTATTAGATATAGTCAGGTCCCTAATACACTGTATTCACATTAGAATGGTGTACAGTTGTTATTTGGGCATGCAACAAAGACAATATTTTATATATCAACAAAACTGAATATTTTATTACTAGGGACATAATTCTTATGTGATACATAACTTAGAGCATTATGTAAGAGAGTTGCATTGCTGTTTGTTGTTGTTCAGTCATTTCCCCCAACTATCTTGTATTTAATTACATTGTATATATTTGTATTTATTATTTTTATATTTGTGCTATTATGTATATTTATATATTTATACAATTTGTTTTTGTTCAGTCATATCAGTCACATCTGACTCTTCATGACCCTATTTGGGGTTTCCTTGGCAAAGATATTGGATTCCTTTTCCATTTCCATCTCCAGTTCATTCTACAGATGAGGAAACTAAGGCAAATATGCTAAGTGACTTGCCCAGGATCACACAGCTAATAAGTATCTGAGGTCGTATTTGAACTCAGGTCTTCCTGACTCCAGGCCTGGTGCTCAATTCATTGCACCACCTAGCTGCCCCATGTAGAATCATATTACACATAAAGCAATAGCACATTCATATCACAAACAGAATGCAAGTAGAACATAGCAAGAGAAGCTATATACAGGCTATGCTGTATAAGGTACAGTGGAAAAAGCCTAAGATTAGGAGTCACAGGAACCTGGTTTGACTAGCACTTCTGCTACTTACTACCTTTATGAACTTGGACATAATCCAAGCTTAACCATTCTGGGCCACAATTGTTTTATCTGTGTACTGAAGGGATTAGAGCAGTTGGGTTCTAGGTCCCTTGCAGGTCTATCTAATTTTCTGTGATCACTAAATGCATTCCAACAATAGGTCTCATCTCACTGCATGGGTAACCACTTCTGTTTCTCCTACAGCATCACGCAGCCACTGACCATTATTATAGGCCTCTCACTTCTACCATAAACTCCTGAATTTGTGAATAGCCCAGTTTGACTATAAGCAACCCAAATATCATGTACTCTCTAGTATCAGTCCTTATTATGTTTTCTAATTACTCAAGATTTCATGCATAGTTAGAACAAACATATAATCAAAGCAATAAAAGCTACAGTAAAACATAAAGATCAATGAGAGTCAGCATCAATTTTCATTCATCAATTTATATGACTACAAAGTTTGATCTCCCAACCTAATCTATCTTAGTCTGATCAATCTCCCAAACACGGACTAGATAATCTTATGACAAGCTAGCCCTGGGAGAGCCATGTGTTCCCTTACCACAGAATATACAACATATTCCTCTGGGAATCTGGGCCATCAGCCCAACTCCTCTTTACTCTGGTCTCCACTGCACTGGTTGCCATGGCTCCCAAGCCCTGGTAGCTTCTCACTCATTTCTCTACTTTCACTGCCCACGCCTAGATCTAGCTCATGTGTGCAGTCTCACTATTAAACGGTGTGCAGCACCTGGCCGTGTAACCTTGAGCAAGTTACTTAACCCCAATTGCTTAGCGGCGGCCAAGTGGCTCAGTAAGTAAGAGCACCAGCTCCAGTGTCGGGATAACCTAGGGATCAAATCTGGGCTCAGATACTTAGCACCACACCCAGAAATAACTGGCTGTGTAACCTTGAGCAAGTTACTTAACCCTGATTGCTTTAAAAAAAAAAAAAAATGGTGTGCAGTATCACTATTAAATTCTTAGCAAAGATAAGCAACTGGATTGGTAATCATTTTTGGCTGTCTCCTGATTCACTTTCCAAAAAATCCCTTTTTTCTACTCTCCATTATAATAGCTCCATTCCTCCTTGCCTGTGCCTGACCAAAAAACAAGGCAAGAAAATATATGCCAGCACACTTCAGATATGCTGTGAACCTTAAAGGAGAGGTTGATGAGTATGGGATGCAGAGGAGGGTCTGGAAATGGTCTAAAGCTCAAATAGTATGCCATCCTAACTCGTGACCTTGTCAACGTAAACAAACATGAGAGAAATTGCCCCTAAAAAAAGTTGGCCAAGGATGCAAGGTCTTTCACAAGGAGCCAACTTTCTTTTAATACCAGAAGATGCAGAGTATAGGAAAAGAAGAAAAGATGAAAAAGAGATGGTTTAAAATGGAGCAGGTATTCCAGAAGACACAATGAAATCAAAGAAAAGGGAAATATACTGTCTGAAGAAGGAGGGAGGGTATTGGAATAAATAGCAGGGGGTGGGATTTTTGCCTCAGAAATGATTAGCATTATGGTATAGTAGAGAGAAGGAGCAACTATATGGCACAGTGTATAGAGCACTTGGCCTGGAGTCAGAAAGACCTGAGTTCAAATTTGGCCTCAGGTACTTACTAGCTGTGTGACCCTGAGCAAGTCATTTACCCCATTTGCCTCAGTTTCTTTATCTGTAAAATGAGTTAGAGAAGGAAATGGCAAACTGCTCTAGTATCTTTGATAAGGAAATCCCGAATGGGGTCATGAAGAATGGGACACAATTGAACAACCACAAACAGCAGAAAGAGCACTGGCTATGGAGACTGAGGACCTCGGTTCAGTTCTTACCTCTGACACCATCGATATGACAATGGGCAAGTCCCAAGAATAGTTAATACTCTTAGCCTGGATGGTCTCTGATGGCCCTTTGTACGCTAGAGACATGAACCCAGGACTCTGAATTAGAATGGTAAGGAACAAGAGCTGAGAGTTTGACTGCCATAGGATGGGAGAAGAGCTAATCAGTCAAGATCTCTCCCCTCCACAGTCTTGTAATGACTGAGCACAGGGCTGGGATAGGAAACCATAGTATTGGGCTGATCACTCTAAGCACAGAGATATGGGTGAAGACAAGTTGGTGGAAACAGCAAAGAATTCTATCTAAGCATCTGGCTCAGTATTTAAATAATATCTAGGTTCCCTCAGCCTAAGTTCACACTCACTGCCAACTCAATAGTCACATCCCACAATGACAGAAGATGATGCCTACTCAGAAGATATTTGGAGTTGGAACAAGTCTTCAGTTCATTCTGAGTACACAGAACCAGAGGGTCTCTTGCCCCTTTGGCACCCTGAGACTTAGCACCTCTTATAGATATGTTCACTGCACAAGAATGAAGTTAAAATAAGAAAGCAACTGAAATGATAAATAAATTTAAAAGATTTAATTTTCAAAAATACTAGCAAAATCAACAGATAATCATCAAGTCTAATAAAAAAGAGGGCAAACCTGAATCATCAAAATTAGAAATGAGATCTCAATAAAGGCCAAAAAAATTATCATACATTACTAGACATAGCTCTATCCTAATAAATATTTTTAAATCTGATTGTCTACTGAAATATAAAATGCTAATATTAAAAAATAAGAAGTGGATAACCTAAATAGCATAATTTCAAAAATAGAAATCATAAAGGTCACTAAAGATCTTCCCTACAAAAAGATACTGGGCCTATATTCACTAGTTATTTCTAGTAAACTTTTAAAGAGCATTGAACTTGGGGCAGCCAGGTAGCACAGTGAGTAAGAGCACCAGCTCCAGTGTCGGGATGACCTGGGGATCGAATCCCGGGCTCAGACACTTAGCACCTCTCCAGAAACACCTGGCCATGTAACCTTGAGCAAGTTACTTAACCCCAATTGCTTAGGGGTGGCCAGGTGGCTCAGCGAGTAAGAGCACTGGCCCCAGAGTCGGGATGACCTGGGGATCGAATCTGGGCTCAGACACTTAGCATCCACCCAGAAACACCTGGCCATGTAACCTTGAGCAAGTTACTTAACCCCAATTGCTTAGGGGTGGCCAGGTAGCACAGTGAGTAAGAGCACCAGCTCCAGTGTCGGGATGACCTGAGGATCGAATTCCGGGCTCAGACACTTAGCACCTACCCAGAAACACCTGGCCGTGTAACCTTGAGCAAGTTACCTAACCCCAATTGCTTAGGGGTGGCCAGGTGGCTCAGCAAGTAAGAGCACAGGCTCCAGTGTCGGGATGACCTGGGGATCAAATCTGGGCTCAGATACTTAGCACCACACCCAGAAATAACTAGCCGTGTAACCTTGAGCAAGTTACTTAACCCCAATTGCTTAATAAAAAAAAAATTTTTAAGAGCATTGAACTCTTATATTATATATTCTGACAGGCAGCTTAGCTTCATAGAAAGATCACTGAACTGGGAGTCCGGAGGACCTCAGTGTGAACCTTATCTCAGAGTGTATGATTCCAGAAAAATCCTTAACCTTTTTCACCCTCAGTCTCCTCAGCTGTAAAACTGTGATAGTCATAGTACCTACTTAACAGAAGTGTCGTGATAATCAAATGATATGTTCAATTCCATGGGCTATGCAAAGCTTAATGTGATATAGAAATGTTAGCTATTGCTAATATTAATATTATTATGTATGGACAGTTTTGAAACAGAAAAACAGATAGTTGGCTTCCCAGTTCCTTCTATGAGGCAAATATAGATTTTGATCCATATCAAAGATGAGGCTAAGAAAGAAAAACATAGAATGATGAGAATAATTACTACCTTGATGAATGTGTAATCTCATGGATGCAGATACCAATTTCAATTCCATAGACTGCAGCTCACCCATGCCATCCCATCCTATGCCATTCTTGTCCATGTCCTTCCCGGGAGGGGACGGGGGGAGAGTGTCAAGTCAACAAACATTTGTTAATAAATTAATGACTAATATATTTTACTGTTAAATTATTTTTAAATGCTTGTTGACTTGACTCAGAGTATACTCAAAATACTGGGGCTTTTTCTATATATCATGACATTCATGGATGTGGATGGAACATACTAATTGTCCCTAAATTATCCCTCGTTCTTAGTATGTGAATAGCTTATCTTTTTTTTCTGGTCACATCTCACTAAAACAGAACCAGAAGAGAAAAGGCAGTTGAAGATGAATGGAAAGATGGTTCACTTTATTTCCTTGGAGATGCAAATAAAGGAGTTGGCAGAATTGGTTTTATCATGCATCAAAAGGCAGCAAGAAACAACATTGCATTAACACTAATGGAATATCGATAAAGAAATTTTAAATAAAACACTTGAAAACAAAATACAAAACTACATCAAGAAACATTCATCACGACCAAATAGGATATACAACTGCAGTATAAGAATCGCTTAATAACAGGAAAAAAATAAATGCATGTACATATATAATCCCATCAACAAGGAAAAAATGGAATGCTGTACATCTTTTGTTGTTCAGTCATTTTTCATATTCATCTGACTCTTCATGACCCTTTTAAGGGTTTTCTCAGCAAAGATACTGGAGTGGTTTACCATTTCCTTCTCCAGCTCATTTTACAAATGGGGAAACTGAGGCAAACAGGATTAAGTGACTTGCCAAGAGTCACACAGCTAGTAAGTATCTGAGACCAGATTTGAACTCAGGAAAATTAGTCTTTCTGACTTCTGAACCTGGCACTCTCTCCATTTCACCACCTAGCTGCCCATATCATATCATTAAATAAATTTAAAAGTTGCTCATCAAATCCAACATTCATTTACAAAAAATAATGCACATATATAAGAATAGGCTGTTACCTTAAAATGATCCCAAAAAATTTCTATTATAAATCACAAGTTATTATTACATACCATGAAAAGAAGAAACATTCAAAGTAATGCCATTTAGAAAAAGGTATAAAACATCAATGCTCAGTCTTCCTTGTCCTCTTTGAAACAGTTTTAGAAACCTCAGAAATAGCAATAAACCACGAAAAAGAAATTAAAGAAATGAGATTCGACAGTGGAGATGTTAAAGATTTGCAGATGACACAATAGCTAGAAAATCTAAGACAATGACAACAAAATTAATACAGTAACTTTAGTAAAATAACAGGATATAAGCTAGACTCATAAAAACAATATACATTCCTATATTCTACCCTCAAGTATCAGGGTAAACTGATAGGGAAATATTCTTTAAAATAAAAACAAAACATATAAAGTGTTTGGGCATTAACTTGTTAAGATAGAAGACAGTTGTAAAAAGGCAAGTTCAAAATTATTCTAGTCGAAGACAAAGAGGAATTAACTGCTCATGGTTAGGTTGAGCAATATAGTAAAAAGATCAACACCTCACCAAACTAATTAACACATTTAATATAATGCCAGTCAAAATGCCAATAAGATATTGCATAGAATTAAAGTTACAACAAAATTCATATGGAAAAGTACATGAGCAAGAATATCAAGAGCTCTAAGGAAAAAACCTGGCAAAGGGGAACTCTCTCTATGTGACTTCAAAATGTATTCTAAAGCAATAATTATAAAAACTGCCTGCTACTGAAAAAAGAGTAGAGAAACCTATTGCAGAATCAGAATAAAGAAACCAAAAATAAAACACAATGTATACTAAGTGTTAGTATTTGATAATCCTGCAATTTAAAAACACTGAGAAATACAATCACTACTCAAAAAAAAAAAGTTAGGAAAACTGCATAGGTGCATGGGGGGGAGGGGGAGAAGAATTTTCATTCCTATCTCAAACCACATATAATAATTCTAACTAAATCAATTAACTAAAAAAAAGTAATGAACTAGAAGAAATGGGGGAGTATATTTATCTCAACTATGGAAAAGAAGCAACATAAAATAGTGGTTGCAAGGAAAGCTTTGGAGTCTAGAAGTGCAGCCTCTTTCACATACTGTCCTTAGTCCCTAAACAATCCTCAAAGACTCGGGACATATTGCTGATCTGCGTCCTTGAAAGGAATTTCCACACCACAAGTTACCCACTCTGATGGAATTATAGTTCTAAGCCACAAAAGGCTAAGTTAACCAACCCAAAAATCAGAATAAATTATTGGAGATCAAATTAATGCGTTTCAATATGCAAATATAACAACTTGATTCTGGTGACATTTGCTTCATTAAATTCATCATGGGGGAGGGGGGGAGGCGGGAATAGCCATAATGGTACAAAGATGACTTGAGCCTCTATCTAGTACCTTCTTTAACTACAAATGAATCAAGGATAATAAATTTTTTAAAAAAGCATTTGACTAGGACTGAATAGTAAATAAAATAAGGGGAGATCAAGTAGTAGAATCATTCTCCACTCTACCACCCCCCCATCCACAATTGGGTGGAAGCTCCCAAAGACATTCCCAGGTAATTCATTATATAACTGTTGGAAAATCCCTTGTGATTCTGCCTCCTGGCAACCAGCCATGCCTCCCTACTGCTCCATTTTGCCTCCAATGGTACCACTTCTTTCTCCCTCCATAACTCTCATTCATAGCTTTTTGTCAAGATGCCACTACTATCCATTGGCACCATCAGCTACTGTTGTGGCTTTTTCCTTCCTCACTTAGTTTCTGCTGCCATCTGTTGGAGTTTCCATTCTCTCTAAATGAGTGTTGTCACTTTTTTGTGAGACTTCCCCAGGCCAAAGTGCCCAGGGACTAGTCAACACATTTTCATCTCTTTCTTAAATCAAGTACACACACATACACACACACACACACCCACACACCACACACACACACACACACACACACACACACCTAGCCAGCATAGAAATGGGCCTCTCAGGTAGCTAATCAAGACATTTTTTTTCAATTTTATTGATTCCTCCTCAATAAAAAGTCCCCTAAGCTTCACTCTTAACTGAGTTGGGTCAAGTGAATTCTTTCAACTCCCATCATACCCTTGACATCAAAACAATACTCATGCAAAGTACCTTGAAACTTCAATAAGTCTCTGGAAGGTGAGTGCAAACCTTGTTCTGCTTTACTGCTTCTGTGGCAAAGCAAAGGTGATTGCCCCTTTATACAAAGACAAAAACATAGCAAGAAGCAATACCTTTTTTAAAAGCTAAAAGAATCATGTTGAGGGAAAAAATATTGGCAATACCTACAAATATATCTGATCAAGGCCTGACATCCAGAATCTCTAAGAAACTGATGACACATGAGATTAATAAACACTTTCCAATGGAACAATAGTTAAAGGATACAAGCAGTTTTTGAAGGAGGAATGACAACTGTTAATAACTGCATGAAAAGTGATTAAATCTCCTAATAATCATACAAATGCAAAACAAGACTACCTCAAGAAACTACATTATACTCATTTTAATGGTAGGGGAGGGAAAGTTTAAAGGTAAAAGTCAATGTGTATAGAGCTACAGGAAATAGGCACTCTAATACATCGTTGATAGACCTGTAAACTGTACAATTATTTTGGAGAGCAATGTTGCAAAATACAATAAGTCACACAACTAATCATACTTTTTAAATTTTTATTTATTTTACTTTTAATTTATGAAATAAAAACAAGCATTTCCATAACATGGGATAATAGAATAATGATTGCACATGAAACTGCAAATCTATTATTTTGACCCAATGATTCCATTGCCAGTATTTTATTTTTAAAAACCATAAAAGAAAAAATAGTCAAGGTGCTTTTTTATAAAAAAAAAAACCTAGAAAAACTTTTATGTGAATAATCAGAGGATGACTGAATGAATTCTACTAATAAATTATGTAACAGGATGTTATGGTACTATGAAAATAATAAAGATTAAGTATACAATGAAATATGCAAAGATCTATATTAAGTAATGTCAAATAAGATTAGTAGAACCAAAGATGGTGGAACCTGAGAAGACAGATTTTTTAAATGTCTTTGTTATCTATTAATGCATTTAAGCTCTATCTAGTTAAATGTCAAATGTTTCTACAAGACTTTATGTCTGGTTCTGTATGTTTATTTGATTATCTTGTTGTTGGTTATTAAATCTATTTTTTTATTGTAAGTGTTTTTAAAAGTGGCTATTAAAAAAACAAAAAACAAATAAAAGTGGCTATAACAAAAATGTGAAGGATTTATGATGGGAAATCTGTGGAGCTTGGAAACTACCTCTCCTCTAGTACATGGATTTAAAATGCCACTTTATAATAACAGGCCATCTTTAGAACTTCACTTTGAAAGGTGCTTGAATAAAACTTTTAAGGATTTTGTACTCTTGGGTCTTGAATAAGTTAATGAATTAAGAGGGTCTGCTAAGAGGCCCAGAGAGAAAATCTCTGAATATACAGCAAACTCTGAAAGAGGAGGAATGAAGTGTAGCAGAAAGAGGTTTTGATTTAAAACCAAAGGGTCGGGATAAAAATTCCTGGTTCTGCCACTTAATAGCTATCTGATCTTAGACAAGTCATTTACCTCTTTTGCCTCAGTTTCCTCATCTGTAAATTGAGAGGCTCAAACTAAATGAGGCTAGAAGAGTATTTAATAAACACTAGAAGAGTGTTTAATAACCAACAACAAGGCCCCTTCTAGCTCCAGATCTTATGAATCTAGAATATATTCTGCCAAAATCTTCTGGACACTATCTCATGACCATCCAACAGTAGGGCACCCAAACCATCCCACCTATTACAGTGAAACACTCAATTAAAATGGTCTTTCTTTTTTTTCTTCAGTTACTATTGATTTACTTCTAGCTATACTCACATACATATATACACACCTCCAACCCCACTAGCAACTACTACAATCAGCAAGCTCTTTTCAGTTAATCTGTTCTATAGTCAGAGAACCTGGGCCTAAATTCTGGCTCTGCTACCTAATACCTGTTTTACCTTGGGCAAGTCATGAAACTCTTGGCTTCAGGGTCTCTGTTCATCAGTGGGGGTTGAACCAGATGAACTCTAAGGTGCTTTCCAGATCTACAGTTATGATCCTACTAAGTCTTCAACCAAAGCCATAAATAAGAGCTTTTGCATCTAGAACAAGGACCACAAATCATACCTGGGGCAAAGAGAACAAAAAGGTCCCTCAGTGAAAAGGTGCTTCCCTACACACTCTGTGGGGAATAGACAGGGTCCCCAAGACACTAGCTTGAGGCTGTTGCTAGATAAGATGTGATAGAGAGTGGGAAGGATGGCTTGGGAGGAGGAAGTCACCCTAGTATATCATCTGGTAGTATCATTATTATTAATTTTTATATGAATCATTTTTACTAGCTATCTGGTAAATTCTGTTTCTGCAATATGATGCAGAAGCCTCACACTTTTATATTATTAACACTTTTTTCTGAGAAAGGCATTATTAGGTGCTAGATGTGGTGAGTACCAAATAACATTACATAACAACGATGGATGGTTGTGGGTATCACTATGAAAGAGTCAATTAGACAGCTGATATTCATCACCATCCTTTCTTCTCTACTCACTTTGCCTCTGGAGAATCACTCATACCCTGTTAGAACAATTACCCACCCCCCTTTTTAATATAAGAACAATATAATGATTCCTCATGTTCATGTGGTCCCTTTCTTTTCTTCTTTCTGGAGTTTATATTAAATTAAAAGTTAGAAGTACAATCAGTAGCTTGAAGCACCCAGTTAGAAAAATTCCTAAAATTTATAAGAATCTAGCTCTCTGATTTGAATTTATGTTTACCTTTACCTAACCATGTTTTCTTTGTGTCGAGGCAAACATTCATGTTTCCTGAAAACTTTGTAATAGAAATGAGGAGAATATGTTACAGCATATGTTATGGGAGGGGGTGCAAACCATTTCCCTCAATCTTCAAAGAGGTGGTTATAATGAATAGCTTCATGCATATACTTCTCCAAGATGGCTCTCTTTCAACTTTTCTTTCTGTACTGCAGCTCATCCCCCACTTTGGCTTTTTTCATTTTTCCTATTGCCCCTGTGCCTCCAATTCTTTCTAGCTCAATTCTTTAGGTCCCTCCCCCTTTTTGTTTCACCTGCCTTTCTAAGGCTACTCATATCTTTTTGAAGAACTTTGGAGTGTGACTTAATTCTACCTTCAGGCTCAAAGATCCTAATAGTTCCAAATTGACCTCAGAGTTGAGAGGAGAATGTTTGTCTCTCTAAATAAATCTTAAGATGGCTGTAAGTTCTCAAGGCCATGGCATAATCACAAAAAAACGAAATAGATAACATTATAACAGATGAGAAAAGACTTGTTTTGTTGTGGGAGTTGTCTCTGTATCAAATCTGTACAATCAGAACACTGGTTTTTCAGGGCAAAGATCAGAATAAGTAAAAATAAAGAAGAGAGTAGAATGAGAAAAATACATGATGTATACTTAAAATAACTTAATCCTAATTTATTTAAAAGAGTAATTGGTGGTACAGTGAATAGAGCACTGTCCCTGGAGTCAGGAGAACCTGAGTTCAAATCTGGTCTCAGACACTTGACACACTTACTAGCTGTGTGACCTTGGGCGAGTCATTTAACCCCAATTTCCTTGCCTTCCCCCTTCCAAAAAATCGAAACCAAAAAGAAAAAAAAGACAAGTAATTAACTATGAAAAGGATTCTGGAAAATGGACAACAAAAATAACATCGACACCAATTATACTTATTTATGCCAAAATTCAACTATTGAAAATCTATTGCCACAACAAGAAGAGTGCAGAAAATGACTTAGTCAGCAAATGTTTAAATTGTTCACCAAGTGGAGTGATATGGTTTCCGGAGGCAACACCAAGTTAGAATGTAAACACGATTATAAAATGTTAGGAAGGAGGCAAAATGACATCTAATACACAATTTTGATACCTCTTAAATAATAGAAACACCTGTATTTCAAAAAATTTTTGATTTTTTGTGGTTGAGGCATTTTTCCCATAGTGGGGTTATTGGAGCTTTTTGTAAAAGTTATGATAAGTAACAGAAAGAATACAATGACATGAAAAAAGGAGGTATTAATAGCTCCTATGGTGTTTACTGTTTATTTCCTGCTCGAGTATTGTGTGGCTTACTTGAATGGAGACAGAAATACCACTGAGAAATGAAGACATCTCAGATGATATTTCCTTCCTAAGATTAGAAAATTTTTGCAGTTCTAACTTTTCTTGGTGTAGATCATTTGATGTACTAAAACTAAGTATCTAAAACTAAGAATGGATTTAAATATGAAAAAAATAAAATCTTAGAAAGCAGGATGATGGATGATCATGAGCAGCAGCATCTCAAAACAGTAGAGAAAGGCAGTGGAGGGAAAAACTAGTTTAAAGAAATCTTGACAAGAGATCCAACTAATCATGGTCATCTGAAGGATTGTATAAGGATGAAACTGGAAGGAAGACAACATATAAAAGAAAAATGGAAATTGATATGTAAAGATTACTATGATGAACTCTTTCTTCCAACAAGAACAGAAGAACTACCATATTTGAACTCTAACATCAAAATCCTGAATGTGCTTATTAGGGAGATAGAAATGTTACTGAAAAGAGCAAAGACAGGAAAAGAAGGAAGACTGGACCTGGTATATATACAAAGAGTATATAGACTACAAAAGTCTCCAAAAAATTAAAAATTACTATTATGCAATGAGCAATGGAGAAATGCTTGGTTTTGCAAGCTGTATCATATAACCAGTAAGGAGCTATAAAAGGAATAAAGGATGTCTTTAGGAAATGTGTGATAGGAAGAGAAGACTGGCCAATCATGAAGCAAAGGCAAGATTTCACAGTTGAACACCCACGGTGTTCCATTGATATAGTCATGACATCAGGAGAAAGTGAGGAAGGACTTGAACATATTGGGTAGACAACCCACACATACACCCAGTGAGGCACCTATAGGTAGATATGGACAACACACACACACACGCACACACACACACACACAAGATGACGAGGAATGGAGGTGTTGTAATTTACATCACTGAAGAGAACACCCCAAAACTGATGAAATCAGAGATCCATTTAAGTATTTTGTCAAAGTCTATGTTTCCCTTCTCCTGATAAACTAATGGAATCTTGCCTGGAATGCCCAGATTGACTGCTTAGCTTTCCTCCCTCTGTACTACACTCCAGGATGGAGCTACTATCTTCATTCTCCTGTACATGGGGACTTTGGACAGGATTCATCCATAATGACACCCAACATGTTTGCTTCATAATCGGTTTGTGTGTCACATTTTGACATGAGACAGCATTGACATAACAGAAATGGAAAGGAAATTTGACCCCATTTACTTATTCTTTGAGATTTAAGCAACTCCTTTGGTGGTATCAGGAAAATATGACCTGCTCTTTCCTCGTTCCACCTCCATGCTCCATGGTTCTATAGTACTGCAATGTATTCATTCTACACAACACACATTAATTCATTCTTTAAGCAAGGACTTTTTTCCCCACTAAGTAAAAGACAACACCAAATTTATGGGGTTTTGTTCCTGTCATATATATGTATAAATATATACATATGCACATATTCATTTATACATGTATATTATATTGTATAAGAAAATCAGAAATCAAATAAGGGTCTTCTGAATCTAAAGTGATGTAATTTAACCTCTTTGGGAACAGACCTGTATCTGGAGAAAAGTAGACTTCTTTTAAACTATTTGAGAACAAGTATTGCTTCATTTTTAGTCTTTTTTTTATCTCCAACCCCTAGAACGGTGCTTGTAGATTGATTTTTGTGTGGTTGAGACATTCTGTTGTTGCTATTGATGACCTGTGATTTCTCTGGTGAATTATATACATAGATATGTATATTTGTATGTATACACATATATTGTGAATATATAGGAAAAGAGAGAGAGAAGAAAAGGAAAGAGAAGGATTTGACTTAGAGAGATGGAAAATAATGACCTTGCCACTTTCATTTATCTTTTCTTCTGGTTCAAATTCACTTGAATGCTAAAACAGTAAAGATGTTGACAATTTTTAACCCTAAACAAGAGAATTGTCTGGGACAGAGGACTATAATCTCCATTTGAGACATAGGGATCAAGAAGTAATGCCTTAATTTTAGTCTAGGGACTCTCAGTCTGGCTTTTGTTAGCTGTATGTGGCCCGGATATAAATAAAGAACTGTCAATCTGTTAATATAAAGGATAAGTTTCTAGTGGTCAAACCCTAGCAAACTGGAATGAGATGGTTCACAAGTAGCTCTGTGTGATAGAAAGCTATGAGAAGGGATACAAGCCGTGAGATGAGGGAGTGACCCTAGGAGATTCAAACTTTATTCCCTAGAAGACACCTCATGCTTGAGACAATGGTTAAAGTTAGAACTACTATATCAGTCTGTAACTGATACCTCACATGGTACCTGGAAGTAGTCAGTGCTTTCCAAGGCTTTTTTCTCTACAACCTTTTGTACAAAGGGGGACATAGTTAATAAAAAAAATAGGCTTGACTGAACCAAAATGACTATATGAAACATGAGATTTGTATCCAATGTTTTCAAAGGAAAGTGCTACCAATTTGTGCTGTATAATTACAGAAAAGAAACATTAGCAAGTCATCAGAGCCTATGTTCTATAAACTTTTAAGTCCCTCACAGAAGATCAGAAAAATACAGGCAGCATTTAGTAAACTGGATTCAGAGCCCCATCTCTGCTATTTACTATCTTTGAAACCATGATTAATCATTTCATCTCTTTCATCTTTAGTCTCCTCATTTGCAAAATTTGGGGTGACAATGTCAGTGGTACTTATCTCAGGGGGTTGCTATGAAGATCAAGGGATAGTAGATTTGCATTTAACAATGTACATATAATGCTTTATAAATCTCAACATAATATATAAATTTCAGCTAGTAACAGTATGACAGGGGATAATAATATGAAATAAGGTAGGACAGATAGGATGACACTGAATTGTGGGGTTTCCTTATTTCCAGAATCTGACATTTATGCTTTATTTGGTTGGACATTATGAGTCAATGGTTGTTGTAGTGGTGGTGTGTGTTTTTTTAAGTTTAGTACAAGAGTGACAGCTAAGACAGGTAGGTGCTGCAGTGTATAGAGTGCCAGGCCTGGAATCAGGAATGTTCGAGTTCAAATCTAGCCTCAGACACTCACTTGCTGTGGGGCTCTGGACAAGTCACTTAACCCTGTTTGCCTCAGTTTCCTTAAATGTAAAATGAGCTGGAGAATGAAATAGCATACCATTCCACTATCTTTGCCAAGAAAACACCAAATGGGGTCATGAAGAGTCAGATAAAACTGAAAAATGACTGAACAACAACACCAAAAATGACAAGATGATAGCAGTGCATTAGGAAGATTGTTTTGACAGCAGTGTTAATGAGAGATTAGAGCTGGAAGAGATTGAATTCAGGGAGACCAACAGAGAAAGAATCACAGTAGTCCAAGAAAGAGGTGAGGTGGACTTGAATCAAGATGGTAGCTATTTGAGTAAACAGCTGAAATGCATATAGAGCTTCACATGATCTCATCTGAGCCCCACTCAACCCTGTGAGGTAGGTACCTTAGATATCATCCCCATTTTATTGATGAAACAACTATTGATGAAATAACTTGCCCATGGTGAAAACAACTAGTAAACATGACAGGAAGGATTAAAACCAGGTCCTTCTGACTCTTAACTCAAGAACTCTAGGCATTATACCACACTGTCACTAAAGACATTTCAGAGAAAGAAGCCAAGAGATTCGATGAGTGATGGAATGAATAAGATGAGGGAGTAGGGAGCATCAAAGAAGATTTGTGAGATTTGTTGTCTGGTGACTAAGAGGGAGTCTCCTCAACAGGAATAGGACCATTAAGGGGCGGGCAGCCTCCTCTGAGACTAACAGAAGCAGTAGAAGAATACAAATCTTACAGTCAGTAGACCTCTTTTGGCCACTGTCCAGCTCTGTAATCTCTCACTTCACGTACTAACCTGTTAACCTGGTCTACTAACAACTGGAGCTGGAGCTGAGTGGGCAGGGGGAAGCAGAAGCGTTCGAATTGAGTCCCCTAGAATGTACCATACACAAAAAATGAAAATACTGCATTATGTCCTACAGCCCTAGTTTCCTGCTAAGCTCAAACTGCTCCTGAGCCTCAAGATTTTCATGCCTGAGTATGAGCCTCAACTAGACCCTAGAGGGTTTATCCTGACTCATCCTTCTAACTGGGCTCCTGTGACTTAGCAGTGCCACCTAGTGGCCAATAGGGAGAATAATGGCTTCCATTGGGAGGCAGAAGACCATGCATGGGAGGACAGAGGCCATTCACCACTAATGGTTGCCCCTCTAACACACACACACACACACACACACACACACACACACACACACACACACACGCATTGGCAAATGAACCTCCAGTCTGAAAGCCAACAGTGCCAAGTTACCCAGCTTCTATTTAAAACCTGTGGAGCATGGACGCCTTATCCCCTGACTGAGAATCAGTCTGGCAAAGTAGGTAAAATGTTAGCCTCTGAATCCAGAAGATCTAAATTTCTAGTTTTGCTGTTGACATGTACTGACCTTATTAATCTGGGCAACACATTTAACCTCTTATTTCCCCTGGCAATTCTTGAGTTTTAAAGCTGCATTTCTAGGGGAGTTTTCCTTACATAGTAAATCACAGATCCTGAACAACAATGACCCAAAAAAAATGCCTCAGCTGTATACAACACTTTGCTAGGAGCTGGTGAGAGCAAAGACCTAAAAATTAAACAATCTGTGCTCTCAAAGCGTTGAAAAGAAGGCTTTTCTCTTCCAGATACAGATCCTGCCCCCACAGAAATTAAGCGAATACATAGACACAGAGTCAGAGGGCTCCTTTTTCAGCCATGGTTCTCCTTTTATTCTCTATGACATTGGGCAAGTCCCTTTTCCTCCATAACCCGTTCTCATCTAGAAAAGAAGACACTGGACAAAATGATCTCTAAGGTCCTTCCAACTCTGATATTCAATGAGCTTCTGATCTTGACTAATATTCATATTTAAACTGTTTGGTTCGAGACACATCAAAGCTTTTGGCAGCAAAAACAGCCCAGCTTTGCTTCCATCTATTTGATCTAAGCAAATAAATAAGTCACTTTCATTTGCAGTTTAACATAAGAAGAAAATTTTACATGATAATTTGCTTTTTTAAAAGCTAGCTGTGAAGTTTAATAACAGCATGTGAAGCAGCCTGTCATTTTGTATTTACATTCCACCCAAGTTTCACTGGTTCCCTGTGGCTCAGGAGAGCTTCCCAGGAGATATTTTGGGCTACTTTTTCATAATCACAGGTAGAAAAATCAGCTCTAAACCTGGATGGAAAAAAGACTCCCTCTTCCTCCCTGCTCCCCCACACAAACACCTTACCATCACCATTCACATAAACTGTTTGGAGTCTGTTCCTAGCTCTCATCTCTGTCCCCTTTCTTCACCATTTATTGCCACAAAGTTGAGCATCAGATCTGGAGTCAAAGGACCTGGGTTCAAATTCTAGCCCTGACATTTATTAAATATGCAGCTGGGGGAAGTCATTTAACCTCCCCAGGTCTGTAAAAATGGGGAATATTTCTATGTTTATAAAACATGTTAGCCCATTATCTCTTTAGGTAATATTAGAAGCTATCTGAAGTCAGAAAGACCTGGGTTCAAATCCCACCTTTGACATCTACTACCTATAAGACCTGCTTACATAACTACTTCTACATGCCTCCAGCCATCCCTGAGGACTTACCTACTAAGTTATAAAGTAGTTACAATCTTCATAATAAATATTCTTTGCAAATGTATATATCTTACTTAGTAATTCTAACAAAGGAAGCCTGAATTTAGAATCAGAAGTCCTGATTTCATACTAGGTAATCTTGGACAAAGCATTTAACACCTTTGATCTGGAAATTCAAAATCCTCAATTGCAAAATATGGAAAATCATAAATAACCTGTGTGTCAGAATCTGATTTTGAACTGTCAGACCATGTTATAATTTGATGAAGGAACTCTTTAATTTTAATCTCTGTGGTATATCCCTACACCCAAAGTCTCCTTTGGAAACCCTTGAATTTGGCTCATTTCTCTTCAAGGACCACCAGGTCCACTGCAAACACTCAGCTTAACAAAGATATGTAACAGATATATTTATTTTTAAAAGAGAAAAACATAGAAAAGACTTTTATTTGATTTTCTTAACAAATAATTATGAAAGTCCTTTTTGGTGGTCTTTTTTCCTTCACCGGAGATCTATGCAATCTCATAATACCAGTTATCGACTCCCCTACATCTCTAATAGAATCACAGGTTCCTAAAGCCAGAATAGCAGCACTGCCTGCAGCAGATTTCTTCCCTCTGTTGGGGCTGCTTGGCTTCCTAGAGTTGACATAAGCTCCCTCACTCCTAACATGGCAATAGCAGCTGATCACAATTCCCTCTCCCCTTTCCATACCTTATTCCTTCACTCTCTCAAAACTGCTTACTATTCATTCACTCATTCAACAAATTTATTAAGTGCCTTCTCTGTGTTAAATGTGGTTATTAGGTGCTGAGCATACATACCACATACTCTAGGGGGTGGAGAATGTATGCAAAAAAAGTAAATAAAAAATTCACATAAAGTAAATTTTAAAAATAATTTTAGAGGGGAGAACTAGCAACCAGGGTGACAAGGATAGGTCTCATTGAGGAAACAGTGATTAATCTGAGCCTTGATGGAAATTTGGGATTCTGAGAAGTAGAAATAAGGAAAAAGTGCATTCCAGGGAAGAGGGCAAACATAGCGATGGGAGGTGGAATCAAGTACGCAAGGGAAAACAAGTAGGCCAATCTGCCTTCAACAGTGAGTGAATAAAAGAGCATAGTATACAAGAAAAAACAAAAATGTAGCCTGGAGCCTTATTATGAAGGACTTTAAATGTTAAGTGGAGATGTTTATATTGTATCATTGAGAGCATTGTGAACAAGAGTAATATGGTCTGAACAGTTCATTTCATCTCTTAAGCATCATCAACTAATTGCTTTTTGGTGTCTTTTCCACTATCCTATGTCCCAAGCCATTCAAACTAATCCAGAAGTTCAGGATTCCATGGATGGATGTGCGCTCAGGCTTCTATCTGGTAGGGTAGGGTCAGTGATTATCACAATTGCCATGGGCATATTTCCACTCCACACAATTTCATTTCATAAGACTGTTGTGAGGAAATCACTTTGTGAACATTAAATTACTATGTGAATCATTACTGTAATTCTTCCACTCAAACTTCCATGTCTTTCTACAGTGCCTCTTCATGGTTTGGATGCATCTTCAGTTCTTGAAAGCTGTACCCATTGAAAAAAAACCTTGATTCATCTGTATCAAGTTAGGAAGGCTTTATGTGTGGGCAAAGAGATGGACAGTGACCCTATTTTCTGAGGACTAGCCTTGCTACATTTAGGGATATCACTAAGAGGTTGATTATTAGGGATAAAATTATGGCCATAGCAATTCATTGATCCATTATCCATAACCTAGAATTGGTGTCTGCACTGGAAGATGAAGTATTCATACTGATAAAATCATGGATCCATAAAGTATTGAAGATCATTAATGATGCTTCTTTTATACTTCAGCTGATCTGTGATTTATCTCAAGAATTCAAGAGATCTCTCCCTAGCAAAGATCAAGACAGGAATTATGGTATGGTGGATAAATAACTGATTCAGAGTCAGAAAGACTTCAGTTCAAAACCCTCCTCAGACACACTTAGTAGCAACATGACCTGGGCAAAATCATGTAACCTCTCTTCTTCAGTTTCCTCATTTGTAAAATGAGGAGGTCAGATTCAAAGACTTCCAAGGTCCCTTCCAGCTTTAAATCTAAGATCCTTTGATCTAAGATCCATCTATGGGCTACTTGAAAAGATTGTGTGACACATCGCTTCCCTAGGCATATTATTTATGATCAGATACAGTTTTCTTGTGTGCTGTTAAGTAGAGGAAAACTGAGACAAATAGAACTTTTTCCCACTCCCCTCCAACTGTGTCTCTGTCCACTTCTCCACATCTACCTTTAACTTTAAGCAGCATCTCTTTGTTGTTGTTCAGTCATGTCTGACTCTTCATGACCCCATTTGGTGTTTTCTTGGCAAAGATACTGGAGTGGTTTACCATTTCCTTCTCCAGCTCATTTTACAGATGAGAAAACTGAGGCAAACAGGGTTAAGTGACTTTCCCAGAGTCCCATAGCTAATAAGTATCTGAGGCTGGATTTAAATTCAGGAGATTAAGTCTTCCTGACCCCAGGATCAGCACTCTATCTACTCTGCCACCTATATACCCAGAATCACTTTAACCTTGAACTGAAAATTTAATTACCATGAACTCTGCAGCTCCCCTTCCAAACAGAGCACAAACAGCTCAATTTAGGTAGTCTGGAAGACCCCTGAGGTAGGACTAGGCCTGGGTTTAAGAACCTAATGTTCTATTCAGTGAGATGAAGTTCAAGGGGAGAGGAATGGAGGAAGAGGAAGAAGTGATCCATTCCCAGAAGATCTTGACTCTTTTATAACTTCAAACTATTGTCCAATATCTCTCCTCCATTTCACAAAGTGCTAGAAAAATCTATCAATACCCATAGCCTCAATTTCCTCACATCTCAATGATTTCTTTCGATCCAACTTCCATCCCTAACACTCAACTAAAATCGCTCTCTCCGAGGTCATCGATGATCCCTTGGTCCACAATACTTTGCCTAGTACTCATTTTTATTGACATCTCAAAATCCGATGACCTTTTTTTATCCTTTCTCATTATTCCTGGTCTTTTCTTAGCCTTTATCCTAGAGGCAATTAGACCTCCTTGGGCAGGACAGTCACACAAGGAAGACTGCGCTTTCCATATCCCCGAACATCACCAACAGACAGACCCCTAATCACCCCTCCCTGACTATTCTCTCCTCCGTGGGTTTTGGGACATTGACTTTTCTTGGTTATCCTCCAACTCGTCCGATTAATCTTTCTGAGTCTCCTTTAGGGCGTTATTCCCTAGATTCCTCCCACCCTGACTATGGGAAGGTGCACCCCCGGGTTCTGTCCAGGCAGGCAGGCGTGATACAGTGGATAGAACATTAGGCCTGGAGTTAGAAAGTTCTAAATCTAAATCTGACCTCAGGTACCTACTAGCTATGTGATCCTAGGGAAGTCACTGAACCTCTGTTTGCCTCAGTTTCCTCAACTATAAAACAGGATCAATAACCTACCTCCCAGGGTTATTGTGAGGACTAAATGGGATAATAATCATAAAGTGTTTGGCATAGTGCCTGGCACATAGTAGGTGCTATATAAATGCTTATGCCCTTCCATTCCTGGACCCTCTTCTCTTCCTTTTCTGCAATTTTACTTGTTGATTCTATCAACTCCCATCTCTCTCTTGGCCTCCCTTCCTCTATCATCGTTAGTCTGCTGGATATCTTTATCTGAATATGCCATAAGCATCTCTAACTCAGTCTATCAAAAGTAGACCTCATTAAATTTCTCCCTAAGCCTATGCCCACTTCCTTCTTTCTGATGACACAATCATTCCTTCAGTTACCCAAACTTGCAACATAAAATAGTCCTTAACTTTTTCTTCTTCTCCATGCCCCTCTCTCCCAAACCTAATCATTTGCTAAGTCTTGTTGATCTTATCATTTAACTACCATTGGTATCTGCCCTTTCTTCTCCATTCACAAGGTTATTGTCAAAGTTCAGGCCTTTTTCTTGGACTATTGTGATAGGCTCTGAATTGGTCTCTGCCTCATCTCTCCCTTCTCCAATCAGTAGCTATCTATCTGATATTTATAAAGCTAATGTATAATCATGCCACTCCTCTGCTCAAGAAACTGTAGTAACTTCCCATGATAAGACCAATGTCCTTACCCCTATCCCCATAAAAGTTAGTCAGGTTTTTCTTTACCAAGTAGTGAAACCAACCTTGAGACTTGATTGACTCAGCTGACTAAAGGTTCAAGACATTGACATTACTTTTTCATTGTTGGAGTACAAAACAGCCACAGGGAACTCCAAGAATACTCTCAGATGTCTGATTGTGGATCATGCTGATGAATTCAAGCAAGAAAACTTCACTCAGCTGAGTCACTTTCAGTAATCCTCAGTGCATGTCCTCCTGCTATGATTAAGAAAATCTCCTTTTGTTAACTGTTGTTGTACCAAATATCAAACTTTAACAACCAGGGCCACCCTAGGATAAAACACAAATTCCTCTGTTTGACTTTTAAAGTAATTGATAATCCAGTTCTAGCCTATATTCCCAGGCTAATTACTAATTTCTTGTGTTCTTTACTCATTTCTGAACTTCTATTTCATTATCTATAAGATGGGAATACTTACATTACCTACTTCACAGGAGTACTGGGAAGAAAATGCTTCATAAAATTTAAAGCATTTGAAAAGCAGGGTTCTCTATTATTTCACAAAGCCTCCATAGTACAGTATTATTTTGTTCATAAATTCTAATGGGTGTGCCCTATCAGCACAGTTCCTAGGGAGGAGTTAGAGGAAATAATACCAGTCTTCCAAATGGCCTAAGTGTCAATGACTACCCCTTGTTATTGAGGGAGGGCTCAAGGAAGAAGAGATTAGCACCCCTGAGATGTAACCAAGTCCTCTGTGCTTCAGGCATCATCAATCCCAGTGTTAACTTGATTAGGGATTTTCTTCTTGAGCAAAGAAATCATGTAAAATGAAGGTGACTCTGTTTTATGATGCCTCTGGGATGCTATGGGGCAGTGGAGAGAGGGCACAGGATTTGGAGTACATAGGCTTGATGTTCAAATCCTTACCACCTAGATAGACCTTGTGCAAGTCACCTAAACTCCCAGGGCCTCAGCTCCCTTTCTAGAAAATGAGGAAATTGGACCTATTGACCTCTGAGGAAACTCCCACCTGAAGATAGTATCACCCTATGATCTCACTGAGTATGTTTTCACATCTGTAAAATAAGGAGGTTGGACTAAACGACCTCTAGAATCCTTCTAGTTCCAAATTTGTGGTCCTATGATGAACCTTATAAACTTCCCCCTCCCATTCAAATTTACAAAAACCTAATCAAATTCAGTTCCAAAATTGAGCCTGATTCTTTCAATCAGCCCAGAAAGACACTAACAATCCCTAACTAATACCACCTCCAAATTTCAGAGGGAAAAGGTGAAAGAAAAAGCTTCTGTACTGTTCCCCTTATATCTCCTCTCCACTAGATATTCTGGCAGTGGATTCTGTAAAAATAACTCTATCTTTTCAACACGCACACATACACGCCTCCACCCCTCTGCCCAGGGAAACATAGGCCTTAGGAGGCCTATCTATGCAGGATTATATGCCTAGGGTGGGGACAAGGCATGGCAGAACCTTCTGAATCCTCCTTGTCCTGTCTACAGTTGTGGCCCTTTTCAATCACCCATCTAAAATCACACTAGCTCTTAAATACCCCTATCCTGTGTTATGGCTCTTGAGAAGCTGGATCCTATTTCTTCTTTCTTGGATCAAAATCTCCTTGGGGGTAGGTAGTAAGAAGAAGCCAAATTCCTTCAACAGAATTCAGGAAGTTCATATGATCATAGTCATCTATACCAACCCCTCATTTTGCATGAGGAAAATGAAACCCAGAAGGGTTAAGTCAATCAAAGCCCTCTGATTCCAAGTCCAGTCCCCTTTTCCCTATACCTTACTGCTTTTCACTCTCAAAATAAAAATAAATTTAATTTCTCCTTATTTTGAAAAAAGAAATACATGCAAAAAATTAGCATATGTTGGAAATTAACACAACTTTGAGGTTATTCCTTAGACCCACTAGATTGTCAAAGATGACAAAAAAAGAAAATTATTATTATTGTAGGGGATGTGGAAAGACAGACACAAACTTAACCCTTCTGGGTTTCATTTTCCTCATGCAAACTGG
>NW_027187359.1:22924381-22988434 GCF_028583685.1 Petaurus breviceps papuanus | reverse complement strand
ATATATATATATATATATATATATATATATATATATAACTGATGGAGTTGTTAACTGGTGTAGCCAAAATTGAAAGAACTTTGCATTTTAACATTAAATAGTAAAACCTCAGTAGTCCCTTGATGTAACCTGTGACACTGGCAGGGTAGCAGGGGGAGAGTGGGGTACTGCACCTGTTAAAAGAAAAAAATACTTCAAGTTGGGTCTCTAGTCTGCAACTCTCCAGATGGCATCACGCAACTCAGGTGGGAGACAGGAAAGAACAGGTCCTTCTTTAACCCTTTATTACAGGGGCTACATCCACATGGTAACTCCTTCAGGGGGCTGCAGCTAAATAAGCTTGAGCCAGGCTCCTGACTTCCTTTGTCTCAAATGAATATTTAAAGTCAGAGATGAATTGAAGCAGTGGGTCGGTCCCCCAAAAGTACTAGAACACTCTTAGAGAGGTCTGCTGCCAAAAGAAAACTGGTACTAGCCTGACTGTTTTACTCTCAGAGTTGCAAAGACAGTGCTAAACTGAGGTTAAATGCAAAATGCTTAATTAGCAATACTGCTGATTGTTTTATATTCTGATGATGTTTCAATATTATCCTTCTAGCATACTGTAGCAGTTGTTACGTTGTTACTGAGGCTTGTTCTTTCTGGTAATGAACGTTTATAAGTGTTCTGTGTTTAGTGTTCTTTTTCTGTGTAGGATTAAATGACCTGTCACATATCCAATTTATATTGTACATTGAGTTCCTTTTACTGCCCCCCTTTCAGGGAGGCCCTACATAGGAGCCATAACTTAAGCCCTTCTTCCTGAGGTGACAGGGTGGAGTACTCAATGAGCCAATAAGTATGAGAAAAGGGAGTTCCCTTTCATCAGAGGTAAAACTCCCCGGGATTGAACCCAAACCAAACCAATGCAGGGGTAAGAACAGGAAGTAGCACAAGACCCCAGCTTCCTTGAACCCAGGAGTGATTTGTAAAAATTAGAAATGCACAACTCCAGAGGACTACTTATAAAACATGCTTCCCATGTCTTGACAAAGAAATTATGTGTCTAAGATGTAGAATGAGACATATTTATAAAGACATGACAAACATGTCTATGCTAAGTTGTTTCAAGGGAGGAATATTTTTAGTTTAGAGGGAGTGAGATCAATTGGGGAGAGGAGGTTGGAAAGGAAGGAAGGAAGGAAGGAAGGAAGGAAGGAAGGAAGGAAGGAAGGAAGGAAGGAAGGAAGGAAGGAAGGAAGGAAGGAAGGAATAAGGAAAAAGAAAGAGAGAAGGGAGAGTGGGAGGAAAGAAGGGAAGAAAGAAAGAAAGAAAGAATTTATAGATTCCAAAGGAGAATCCCATGCAAAACAAGAATCAGCAATTACATCTAGACAAATGACACCCTGGGAAGGGAGAAATTAGTATGAGATAGGTTCAGGGTAACAACCAGACGTCTGGGGTCTTTTATTGGAAAGGTGAGGTACATATGTTCATGGTTTGTAGATGCTAATTGTTGGCAACATGGTTAGATGGCTCAACAAATTGAAACTGACATCAACCTGCTCCATCCATTTGCTATCTTTCATGTCAGTGTACAGAGTGCATCAGCGCAGTGAGGCTGCCATCCCTTGGGAGGCGGGCATCTCGTTTCCTATTAATGATCAATTTTGTAAATGAATAAATTGAGTTAACACATTAAATTTCATCCAACTAGACCAGCAAAAACACCAGCTTGGAGAAAAAAATACAATTTACAAAAGTCTAGAGTAAAGAAAAACTTTCCAATCCATTGACAAATACTGAGTCCCTATACTGTGCAGACATTGAAGTTGCAGAGATGAAGGGGGAATGAGATTCCCTCAAGTAGCTCACACTCTAATATGGCAGTAACACACAAAAATAAAAAATATTTAACTGTTGTAGAGGGTAGTGTGTGATGAATTGCAAATGAATGGAATCACGAGCAAATGCTTTTAGAGGTCTTAGGAGGAAAGGATAATTTTGGATTGAGGTAGGCAGGGGAAAAAAAAGGAAGTTTTCATGGAAGAGGTGGAGTTTTTAGAAGCAAACCAATTTCAACAAAGAGATTCTCATCTGTGGTCAAAAATGGTGAGTACCCAGGTCCACATCCAATATGTGATTCATATTTAGTACCATGAGTCAACATGGTGCCATGGAAAGAGCACTGGTTTTGTAATCAGAGGACCTTAATTCTAATCCTAGCTCTGCTTGTTTCATATTATCTGAGTAACCTTTGCAAAGCCATTTGTCCAACTCTTCATGACCCCATTTAAGGTTTTCTTGGCAAAAATACTGGAGTGGTTTGCCATTTCCTTCTCCAGCAGATTTTACAGATGAGAAAACTGAGATAAACAAGGTCAAGTGAATTGCCCAGGGTCACAGGATTTGGACTAGATTAACTTGGAGGACTGTTTCTATGATCTTATGATTTTGTGTTATATTTTCAACCCTGAGCTAAAACTGAAATGAACTTGAAGTTATCTACTTGAATTTTCTTCCTTTGCCCAACTCCATTCTTCAGAGTAAGACATTAAACAACTATTTCTCCATTAAAAACTTCAATAATGGGAAGTCCACTACTTAGAAATCTTTTCTTTTGGGGCAGCCAGGTAGCACAGTGAGTAAGAGCACTGGCCCCAGAGTCGGGATAACCTGGAATCAAATCCGGGCTCAGACACTTAGCACCCACCCGGAAACACCTGGCCGTGTAACCTTGAGCAAGTTGCTTAATCCCAATTGCTTTAAAAAAAAAAAAAGAAATCTTTTTTCTTTTAGAAATAATAAACATAGCTTTTAATAAACATAGCTTTTTTTCCCAGGTGTTCACCTTTTTTTTTTTAATCCTCTTCCTACACTGACCCCCCCCCCACACACACACACACACCCTCAGGCTGGATATGCAATATAGGCCCTCAGTTTTGGCTGGGAATAAGTTGGCTCCCTGGCACAGAACCTCCCCCCACCCCAAGCTCACTGCCCAGAAATTGCTGAGACAGAAATTCCATGGGAATGAGAAACTAGTGGAGAGGACAAAACACCAACTCTTGCCACAATTGTCACTGTACAGAGGGCAGAGTGTCTCTGGGAAGACTTGGACCAGATGTAGGAAAACTCTCAGGAGTGGGATTTCCATTACTCCTGGGGCATTACTGGTTGAGGTGATAACTTTAGTATTTTCTACTGAGTGGTCTTTTCCAGTATCACTTGTGTGGAGTTTGCTTAAAAGCATACCAGTTTCCTGTAGGAACTACAGAACTACAGTGTGGGCCTGTAGCCTTCCTCAGGGCAGGTGTCTCAGCTACTCAGGAAGAGACATGAATGCTTCTAGGAATGCAGCCAACTCTCCAGGCAAAAGCTCAAGTTCTTCGCAATTTGGAGATATACTTGACAGATAACTTATGTATCTGCTCAAAGTCAATGATGAGATTTCCATTTGTGGGTTTGGTTGGGCTAGATTTAGAGGGGTCAGCCTCGATCTGTGTAACCCAGGTCCCAGAGACTTTAGAACTGATCTCTTGGGTGGGATCTGGGGCCTAAGGGGAGTTCTCCCTGGGAGTAAGAATCTTTGCAGAGAAGTTGTCTCATTGGCTTCTGTAGAATGGAGCAGAACAGATTTAGAAGTTCCATCACAGCAATAGTGAAGATCTTGGAAAAGGCAGCAATCATTGCTTCTTCCAACTGAAAGCAGTCAGCTAGGTGGCTCAGTGGATAAAACACTTGGCATGGAGTCAGGAAGACCCAAATTCAAATCCAGCTTCCTACACTTAGTAGCTGTGTGACCATGGGCAAGTCCCTTCACCTGTTTGCCTTAATCCACTGGAGAAGGACATTGCAAACCATTCCAGCATCTTTGCCAAGAAAACCCCATAAACAGTATGGTCCACAGCGTGGTCACGCAGAATTACATGACTGAACAACAACAATGCTTCTTCCAGCTGGTTGGTTGTGACTACCTTTTCAGCTAGATCTGTCCATACCTCAATGGGGGCTGGAACTTCAACCTTATGAAGCTTCTGTTCATTCTGGCAGCAGCAATGTTCTGTTGAATTATCTTCCAGGCCACACAACACGGCAGCTGGAGGAAACTGTGGATCTCAGTCTCAATCCAGTGGAGCAGTTTCTGCCTCAGTTCTACCACTGCTGGTTCATGCACCCCTATCTCATGCCTACAGTAAACAGAGGAGGTGCTGCTTCTGCATTGGGGTCCAAAGCTTTGGCTGGAGGCAATTTCTGAGACCTCACCAGGGAGCTTGGGCTGCCACATAAGGGGCTTCATGGTGGCCAGAGCCTCTGCTTAGAAACTTTTAAAAGATCTTAATGTGGATCTGAAATTTGTCTTCATAATTTCCACTCATTATTCCTAGTTCTATCTTCTGAGGCCAAGCAGAACAAATTTTATCCCCTTTCAATGTAGCAATTTTCAGATATTGTCCCTTCTAAGCCCTCTCTTTTCCAGTCTAACATCCTAATTACTGCAACTATGCCAAGGACTGGGACTATAGCCTGAGGCAACTTGATCTCACAACCCCACTACACTATAATAGGTCTCAAAAAGTTGCTATGGCGGAAAAATTAACTATGTGGCATAGTAAGGAAGCCCTGAGCTCCAGTCCTACCTCTGACACATACAAGCTTGTGACCCTGGACAAGTCACTTCATCTTGAAGACTATGTCAGCAGTCAACTCTGGCAAGTCCAACCAATCTGGGAAAAGCTTCAAGAATGGATCTCGCTATAGGTTGTGTAATAACTTTGACATGAGGAGCATCTTAGCCAAGTTCAGAGAAGCTCTTCTTTGCATTGTTTTTGGACTGAAATGCAATTGTTTTAAGGAAATCCTGGTGTGGAAACCCCCTCTATCAATGTGCGGTTTCACATTATCCACAAGTTATAATCTTAGAGACTTGCTTGGGACATAGAGAGATTAAATGACTTGCCCTAGGTCACTTGAATGTCAGACCCCCCCCCCATTCCTCTTTTGAATGTGTTCCAATTTATCAGCCTTTCTTTTTAATGTAGTTGGTACCCAGAACTGAACATAGTGTTTCAGATGTGGTCAGGCCAGGGAAGAATATAATGGGACTATCATCTGAGGTATTTAATGGACTGAAAATTCAATATGAGTTTATTCACTTTGAGTGTGAGCATGACTTGCCATGACAGTCAAAACATTAGGATGAATGAAAAAATAGGATAACAATCAGTTTTAGGGAGGTAATAATCCTATTCCACTATGCCCTACACTCCATCCGAAGTATAATAGTGAGAGCACTATTTAGAAAGGACATTGATAAGCGCAGAGAGAATCCCAAGAAGGGCAACTAGAACAGTGAAAGGAATTCCTATCTTCTGTGAAATGAAGAGCTTAACCTATGTGACCTCTAAGGATGAGACTATCTGGGATCTTAGGATCAGCAAGAAAATCAGTTAAAGGAACTGAGACTGTTTAACTTAATAAGAAGAAAGAAGGAAGAAAATTGGGAGAGGCATAATGGCTGTATTCAAATATTCTAAGGACTATATAGTAGAGGTATTGGCAGTTTCTGTTTAGCCAAGGAGTGCAGAACTAGAAGTGGGTTTAAATTTACATTTAAACTAGACCTTGAAGGATAAGTAAGATTTTATCAAGTGGAGATAGTCAAGGAAGGCAAAGCATAGCAGGTGAAGGGGAAAATATGAGCAAAGCCTAGGGAGTGGATAACAGGGAATATGTTTAGGAAGTCAAGTGACCCAGTCTCATTGAAGGGTTGAGTAAATGTGGAGATGAAGTTGGAAAGGTAGATGGAGCCAGACTGTGGAGAGTTTTGTCTCCCAGGCAATAGGAATTCAGCATGGGTTTTTGAGCAGGAAAAAGTCGTCGTCAAACTTGCACATTATGAAGCTTCCTCTAGCAGGTGATAAAGACATGGATTTGGAGGAGAAATTGAGAGGAAGAGATGAGAAGACTATTGCGATAACTCTGACATGGTGTCGTGGGGGCTCAGGTACAAGAGAAGACGTGAGAAGGAAAGGTGAGGAGCATGCCCTTCTTACTGCCAAGGAACGATGTTTAGGGGTGGCAGAACGGTTCTCGAATTTAATTCAACAAGAATTTATTAAGTACCTCCAATATTTAAGGCACTGAGAACACGAAATGAAGAACAGTGGCTGCTCTCAAGAAATATACATTCTGTTGCCTCATAAAGCAATGACCACTCTACCGATTCTCTGCATGGATGAAGCTTTAATCAGAGCCCCAAACACCCTGGAATCAGGAGTCAATTAATAGAAAAAAACCTGACTTCTAGATATTATATTATTATTTATCCTGCAGCTTCTTGAAAATATTTAAGGAAATATCGTTGAATGGATTGTTTGTGTTCTTTACAACATACCATTCCTTTTCTGATAGAGATATAAAAACCAATTCTGGAACTCCCTTCTCCACTTTTTGGAAAAAGCACCTAATACTACCTACTGTTGAGTGCCACTCAGGGCTAGGCCGTTCACATTTCGGTCATATTGTGCTCAGTTGGGCTGGGCTCCTCAGGTGTATGGGAATGGATGGGTCCACTCTATTTCTTGCCATGCCCTTATTCCTCAGCATAGGACCCAGTCTGGTTCTTTTGCCTTCCCTCCGTAATACACCATGATCAGCCCTCTACCTCTACAGTAAGAAAGTTAAAGAAGAGAGCTCTGGGGGCTTCAGCTCCACCAGATCCTTCTCTCTTTTACTAAACTAGGCCTGTTAAGCTCTCAGCTTCATTTCCAGTGGCCTGGGAAAGGGTTGCTAGCAATGGATTCATTACAACATTTGATTACAAGAAAATAATGCAATAGCCTCATGGGGGCAGGGGGAAGGGGTGGTCACTATAATGGGATTTTGGTTGTCTAGTTTCACCTGCAGGGTGGGGAGGGAAGCATTTCAAAATTTCCATTGGGTAAAGCATTTGGAGAAAGTCTCAGTACTTTGAAGCTTCAGCTACACTTCTGCAGGGCTGAAAAGGCATCTGGAGTAGATATAATTGTTCCATTAATAAGATGAATGCCATGCCTGAGGATATAGATTAGTGACCAAGGGGAGTGACCCAGGCAATTATGCTAAGAAACTCACATCAATTTTGAATTCTTACCCACCAGCATAGTCTCTGGGTTTTTTTTATCTATCTTTTCATCAGTCTCATAATTCTTTCCCTTGTGTCCTAGCAATATCTTCGTGGGTCTTCTATACACCTTTGCAATACCTCTAATGACAGTGGAGGGATGTTTATGCTCTGATTTGAGAACAGCTATAATTTCAGCATTATTTCATCCTAAGATTCATGATCCCAAAGTAGAAAGCAAGGAAATCTTATAAGTGATTTCCTTAAACTCTACCTTCCTTCCTCCCTACCTCTTTCAGCTCCTCCTTAGAACGGCCACCAAACCCACCACCAGTAGCCTCTTTCTCAAAGTCAAACACAGAAAACTGACAGCAGGAAAGCTAGCTCTGGGTCTCTGTTTTTCCCACAATTACAAGACAGTGGACTAGCAACACGTAATGCAGTGGTGGCACACTCAAATAGAAACAGGGGCCAATTAATTTTATGTAAGAATCCCTGTGTGCTGCATAGTCTTAGAAGACCATATATTAACATTACTTATGTTTTATTGTTTATTTTGTTAAATATTAACCAAATACATTTTCATCTGGTGATGATGGCACTCAGAGGTGATGCGGATCACAATGCAACCCACAAGAAGCATGTTTGATGCCTCCAATATAGCAAATAGAATATTGGACTTGGAGTCACAAAGATCTGAGTTTAAATCATGTCCCAGATGGTTACTAGCTATGAGCTAAATGGACATAGACAAGACACAACCTCTACCACAGAACCTGGATAATCTGGCCTTAGAAAAGTAGGATAGTAATACCAGTACTATATAGTTTATAGAGTTGTTATGAAAAAGCAGCTAGGTGACTAAGTGGATAGAATGCTGGGCCTAGAGACAGGAAGGCCTGCATTCAAATCTGGTCTTAGACATTTACTAGCTGTATGACCCTGGGCAAGTCATTTAACCTAACACTGGAGAAGGAAATGGCAAACCACTCCAATATCTTTGCCAAAAAATACTACATGGAGAGTATGGGCCATGGGGTCACAAAGGGTCAGATATAACTGAACATTTTATAACATATAAATGAAGAAGAAACTTCCCAAACCTTAAAGTACTGTGTAGATACAGCGCTGCTTGATTTGCCAGTGATTGAGGAGTGATTTTCTAAGACATTCTAGTGGCTATTCCATACCCATCTTCCTTATGAAAGGAATCAAGAAGATTTTGCACTAACTAGATTAAAGTGACAAGGCCCAAGTTTGGGTGGGTCTGTGAACCAGAAAAGTTGTGAGTAATGATGTTGCCTTCCTTACTTTTGGTCTTGATCAATATACTTGCACATAAATCATTGAGGACTTTAAAAGCAAAGTAGACTCGGTCACCCAAGTCTCTGTGCAGGTCCTGTGAAGTATTCTGTTTTATTTTGAAGGAGGGGATATATCCCTAAATTGGATAGTTGTCCAGAAGCACAGAAAGCTGGACATTAAAATAATAATCTTTTCTTTGAGCATTCTGACTAGCTTTTATTTAGCTGCCTTAATTAAGTGTGGTGGCTCATGGTCTGGTCTATGGACTAAAGAACTATCAGTCTGTTTTTGCCAGGATAGAGGTTTTCTAGTCACTACAATTTAGTACATGGGAATAGAGAGTCAGTAGACATGCTTTATTTACTTATCTGCATACACGTTGTTCCTCTTAATAAAGTGTAGACTTATTAAGAGCAGATACTATTTCATTTTTGTCTTTATATCTCCCTAGAGTCTAGAATAGTGCTTAGCATATCAGGATAGGGACTAAATAGTGACTAAAAGTATGATTTCATATATCTAAGGAGCTTATAATGAGAAAATTTCTCTACACTGAAGGTAAGTACTTTCTCAGCAACCTGTAGACTTAAAGAGTTGAACAGAACACAGAGAGGTTGACTTACCCTGAATCAATCAGAGGCAACACTTGAATCCAGGTCTTGCTAGCTCCAACGTCAACTCTCTATCCATTAAACCATACTATTTATCACCTGACACATAGTAGGTACTTAATAAATTCTTGCTGATTGACTGATTAGATGTCCCTAAAGAGCTGGTAGGTGGTAGCAAAGAGTAGTTTGGCAACCATAGATGTCCAGTGGGTATCTGACACATGAAAAAAGCAAAGGCACAATTTCCCCTAAAGAGAAACACATGCCTAGAAGAGAATAGAGACACACAATTACCAGGGAGCAATGTGATATCATCAAAGGACATAGGTACTCCACAAGATCAGATTATGAGTTGCTAAAGCCACACATATTCCCCTATGTACATGTGCTACTCACACATATTGCAAAATGTAGCCATTTTCTATGTTCTCTGACCACTTGTGTTCCTAGGTTATTTGTGTCCTCTACATGTATGTTCTCCTTCACTAGTGCTTTGGAAGTTTCTCATGTGTTCATAGTAGGGATCTTTTCTAGTCCCATTATTTGCTATACTATATAATATTTATTATTATTAATTAATATTTATATATAATATAATATTTATTATTAATTAATTATATACTATATAATATTTAATTGCATATATATTTTAACTATTCTCTGGCTAGCTGGTAAAATAACAATAGTAACCATCACCATTATCATCATCATCTCATAATTGGGGACTCCTGAACTATGGTTTTCAATTAGTGCTGACCTAAAGAGTATCTTGAACTTTGGGTAGCTTTTCTGGGAGCACATGTGCAAGAGAGGGTACCCCAGTTGCTTCACTCTTGTCAAGAATAAGAGTATATCCACCAGCAGGCTATAGATTGCAAGACAAGGAACAGGGAACAGGAGAACTGGGATCAGAATAGAGTAATGATATTGAAGTAGGTCCCACTCAACAGTGGCCAGAAGCTGGTGGTCAAGGTGGAATGTAGAACTGGACCCAGGTGAGCAAAGTAAGAATGTTTCCACGTACCATAGGAAAGAGAAAGATCATGGGTCAGTACAAGGTAAAAAAAGACAGGATCGAAGCAGACAGAGTTCAAGAAGACAAAGAGACCAAAAGATTTAAGCAAGGCTAATTGTCAATTTCCAGAGTAACCAGCAGGAACCATAATATGGGAGGATCTGAAGGGCAAAGTGATAAGATGAACTGATAAGGGTTTCACACATAGACATTGTGAACTTAATAGATTCCACTTTAGGCTTAAAGTTTTACATGGTAGCTATTAAGGAAGTAACATGAAATTAGATCCTGAAAGTCATGGGAGCCTCTGGTTGAGGTAAAAGCATGGTGGTAGTAGGAAAGGGTAGTTCAGGTTACAGAAGAAACCTCTCACCAAAGTTCCTAGTACATGGGCTTAACTGGATTGGGTTGCTCTGATAGAATACGGTAATAACCTAAGACTATACACTATAGAATTACACATTTTTTGAGTTAAAAGGAATCCCAGAATCTAGAACAACACATACTCAAAAAAGAAATTCTAGCATAACATATTCAATATGTGGTCATCCGGTCTCTACTTTAAGATCTTCAATGAGGAGCAACCCACTACCTCCCAAAGCAAAACATTCCACTGGCAGATAGCTCTAATTGTTAAGAAGTTTTTCCTAACATCAAACCTAAATTAACTTCTCTGAAAAGCTGAACTTTTGCATGTTGTTCTGTCCTCTCTGGTTAAACATTACATAGAGAATTTCTTTTCCTCATGACAGCCTCTCAAATATTACTATATCTGGGTTTTGCCTTCACAAGTCACGGTGTACTCATTTGTGTACCCAGACTTAAAAATGGATATCTAGTCCAACCCTTTCATTTTAGAGGTGAGGAAACTTTGGTCCAAAGAAGTTACCACTGTCACAAAGATATTTAGTGGCAGAATCCACATCTCCTGATTCCAAAGTCAAGGGTTTTGACATTGTACCAATCTACCTATCCAAGTGTTTCTTCTATATATCATATCCTCCAGTAGAATGTGAGTGCCTTGAGATCAGGGACAATTTTGTTTTATTCTTTGTATCCCTGATGCCTATCACAGTAGTTCATATATATATATATATATATATATATATATATATATATATATATATATCCCCTTGGTTCCCAGGCTGCTGCCCAGAGAAATATTTCTACAAAGACATCAGATTCCAGAAATGGTCAAATATACTCTTGACTATTCCCCAATTTGGTGACTTTTTATGATTTTGCCTCTGAGGATTCTTGGAAAAGGGAACCAGAAGAGATTATCCATTTTACATAATATGTGAGAGCAAAGGTAGAAGGCAGGGTCCATCTCATGCTTCCAAACTCTACATAACAGCTCTGCACTATCCCATCACCCCCTTTCTTCAGGATTCTGGCAAGTTGTGACTGCAGGATGATGACTAGGAACTATGGAATACCTGCTATTTGGAAGCTTTAAAAACATTTGTTGAACTGAATCCTTGTGGCTAACTTATGAGAGGTCATGGACACAGAATAAGCAGGCATGGAAGTGTGGCAATCTACATTATTGGTAGAAATATTAATGGAGAGGAGATCATAGCTTCACCTGAATAGTCAAGAACTCAATATTGTCCTGCTTAGCTCTATCCTCCCAGCTCACATCTTGCTTTGGTGGAAGGATTGGAGGGAAGTATTTTCACCACCTTTCTTCCCACACGTGGGGTTGAAGGAATCATCTATCCCCTCCTGGGAGAATATCCAGGACCGTGAACATCCATTACATTCCCATCAGAGAAGCCTGTGCTGAGTTGGACAATGAGAGGAACAAAGGATTGTCCCCTTCATTACCTCATTACTATCATGTCTGTCATGGGGTGGCATCCTCTGTATACCAAGAAGAGGATCCCACTGGTTCTCTAGTCATGGCTCATCAGGTGATCATTGATCATCACTTCTGACCATGGACTTCCTTTAGCCTAGACGTTGTAAGGTCTATCCTGAATTACAGGGCATAGTGGGGAAAGCACTAATTTTAGTCTAAAAGACGTAGGTTCAAATCCTAGTTCTGATACTCACTACATATGTTACTGTGGGCAAAGCATTTAAATTGTCAGAGCCTCAATTCTCTTATCTCTAAAATGAAGTGGGAGGTCTGGATATTCTCTAAAGACCCCTTCAGTTCTAAATTCGATGATGTAACTAGAACCTTTGGTCAGCATTGCTTGCAGTGAACGGGTGTTAAAATATATTTTCTGGAATCTGGGTAGGCTAGAGTTTTTGAGTGTTCCCCTGCCCTTTGAAAGTTTCATGATCTAATCCATTGAAGTCATTAATAAAGAAAGCATATAGTCTTTTCATTTCCTTACTTCACTGGTCAATTTCATATTGAAAATAATGCTCCCTCCTGGGAACACTCAGCTCTCCCCTCCTCTCTGTATCTGCCACTAAGCTCATAAACAGAGGCTTATGAGGTCACACCCATATCTCATTCCCTGTGTTGTGTGTAATGCCCACTGAAGTCAACCATACGGATGATGTGGTAATGGGGCTAAATCAAAGCTAAGGCAAAATGATGAGTTCATTTCACTGAGGGCTTTGCTAGGAGTTTCAGGAGGCGTTACTGTACACTGGAAATTGGCCTGGTTTTAGAGTCAAGGAAATGGAATTCAAATCCCAGCTTGGCTACTTTCTACTTGCATAACTTTGGGCAAGTCAGTCTCTCTAGACCTCAGCTTCTTCATCTGCAAAATGAGGATTTGGGGCTAGATGGTCTATCGGCTCCCTCCAGCTCTAAATGTACACTCCTCTGATTAAGGAAAGCATATCCCTAGAAGAAAAAGGAAATCTCCCACTTCTACATGCATGCCTGAGACCTTGATTAGTCATGCAAAAAGGATTTTTTAAACAGCTACTATGCATTAGTCACCACTCTAAGCTCTGTAGATACACATACAAAGAATAAAACCACCCCTCCCCACAGGAAGCTTATATTCCAATGGGGAAACAAGTAATGATGACGATGAGGATAGCATTTATATAGTGCCTACTACGTGCCAAGTACTGTGCCTTATAAGCACTTCACAAATCTCTCATTTGATTCCCACAACAGCCCTCGCAATATCATCCTCATTTTACAGTTGAGGAAACTGAAGCTAATAGAGGTTAAGTGACTTGACCAAGATCACACAGTTGGTAAATGTCTGAAGGTGGATTAGACTTCAGGTCTTCCTGATTCCAGGCCCTGTTCTCTATCCCCTACCTTACCTAGCTATGCACATATAAAAATATATACAGCATAACTATAAAGCTAATAGACTAAAACATATATAAAAACAATGGGACACCACACCAGGGGGAGGGAAAAAAGGTGGACCCAGGCCAGATGAAATATCCTAAGCCCTGCAAAAAAAAAAAAGGCTTCATGAAGAAGCTGTGGAATCCATTTTTCAAAAACACTTCTCTCCTTAGGAGGACAGTCCTTTGTGACCAGAGACCTAAACAAGGCCAGTCTTTCTGATGGCAAACATTGCATCCTAGATTTAACAATTCCCAGAGCTCCATCCCCTAACCACTTGACATTTTTCTCATGGCTTAACTTGGCAGAGAGCACATTTCAACCTGGCTCATTACCTCAGGGCACAGTCAACTGGAGGGAGTTTGCAAGGCCACATTTAAGAGGTTTTATGTACCAGCCTTTAAATTTCTCAAGAATAGCAGCTATTAGTCATTCTATCTGATTGCCCCATAAACTTCCCTCTCTCTCCCTCAGCCCCCAAGATTCACAGACTCCTAAACTCATAGAATGTCAGAGCTTGGAAGAGACCTTAGAGACCTTAGATCATCAAATCCAACCTCTTCATTATACAGATGGGGAAACTGAGAACCAAAGAAGGGGAAATAACTCACCCAAGGTCACGCAGCAGATGACTGGCAAAAATAGGACTCCCAGGACTCCTAATTAAATCCAGTGTTATTTTTTTCTTAGATTTCAATTTTTTTATTTTTCAAATGCTTTATTAACTTCTAATTTACACCATTCATTTCCACCAGATTTTGAGTTACAAATATTCTCCCCGTTTTTCCCCTACCCTCCTCCCTTAAATAGCAGTCCCACAGGATATCCCCTACTCCAATCTACTCTCTCCCAAATTTTCTCCCATACCCCTTTCGACTTTTCCAGTGGATCTCTATGCCCCAGTGCCTGTATGTTTTATTTCCCAATTACATGTAAAATAGTATTAATAATAGTGTATATATATATACATGTGTATATGATATATATGTATATATACATGTGTATATATATATTTGAATATTTGATTTTAAAACTTTGAATTCCAGATTCATTCCCTTCCTCCCTTGTCACACACCCTTACTGGGAAGATAAGCAGTTCAGTATAAGTTGTACATGTGTGGCTAATGCAAAACAATAACATAGTAGATATATTGTAAAAGACTGACTATAATTTCCCTCCCTCCTATCCCACCTCCCACTTGTTCTATTCTCCACTTTGATCCCATCCCTTTTCAAAAGTGGGTGCTTCCAACTTGTCTCCCCACCCAGCCTGCCCTCCCTTCCATCATACCCCCTCTCATCCCCTTCCCCCCCTACTCTCCTGGAGGGTGAGATACCCTGTTTAGTGTGTATTTCATTCCCTCCTCAAGCCAAATTCAATGGGAAAAATGGTTGACTCATTCCCTTTTGCCTCCCTATTCTTCCCCTCCATTGTAACCATTTTCCCTTGCCTCTTCTATATGAGATAGTTTACCCCATTCTGTCTCTCCCCATCTCCTCCCATTATATTCCTCTCTCACCTCTTAATTTCACTTTTTAAGTATCATTCCTTCCTGTTAAACTGGTCCTGTGCCCTTTATCTATGTATACCTGTAAACATGTATACACACATTCACATATGTATTCATATGCCCATATATCCTCACATATAGACATATATTTTTTTTTCTATTCCCTTCAACTACTGAGAAAAATTTCATAAGTTACAATTATTGTTTTGCCATGTAGGAATGTTAATAGTTCAACTCTGATAAGTTCCTTATGATTTCTTTTCCCTGTTTACCTTCTCATGCATCTCTTGCTCTTGTATCTGAATGTCAAATTTTCTATTCAACTCTGTTTTTTTTCAGCAAGAATGCTTGAACATCCTCTATTCCACTGAATGACCATATTTTCCCCTGAAACATGTTTCCCCTGAGACATGAAACAAAACATCCCCTATGATGCTCAGTTTTGCTGGGTAGGTGACTCTTGGTTTTAATCCCAGCTCCTTTGACCTCTGGAATATCATATTCCAAGCCCTTCCATCCCTCAGTGTAGAAGCGGCCAGATCCTGGGTTATCCTGATTGTGTTTCCACAGTATTGAAACTGTTTCTTCCTGGCTGCTTGTAATATTCTCTCCTTAATCTGGGAATTCCAGAACATGGCTACAACATTCCTAGGACTTTTCTTTTGGGGATCTTTTTCAGGAGGTGATTGGTGGATTCTTTCAACCTCTATTTTGCCCTCTGGTTCTAAAACATCAGGGCAGTTTCCTTTGAGAATTTCCTGGAGGATGATGTCTAGGTTCTTACTTTGGTCATAGCTTTCAGGTAGTCCAATAATTTTTATATTATCTTTCCTGGATCTATTTTCTAGGTCAGTGGTTTTTCCCATGAGATATTTCACATTGCCTTCTATTCTTTCATTTGTTTGGATCTGTTTAACAGAATCTTGATTTCTCATAAAGTCATTAGCTTCCATTTGCTCCAGTCTAATTCTGAAGCAATGATTCTCCTCATTGAGCTTTTGAGATTCTTTTTCCATCTGGCAAATTCAGCTTTTTAAGGCATTCTTCTCCTCATTGCCTCTTTGAGCCTCTTTTGCCATTTGAGTTAGTCTATTTTTTAAGGTGTGATTTTCCTCAGTCAGACTGTTGACTCTCATTTTGTACTTTTCTTGCATTGTTCTCATTTCTCTTCCCAATTTTTCCTCCACTTCTCTTATCTGCTTCTTAAGGTCCACTGTGGCCTGTAACCAGCTCGTATTTTCCTTTGAAGCTTTTGGTGCAGGAGTTCTGACTTCACTGTCTTTCTCCTGTTCCATGCTTTGCTCCTTTTTGTCCCCAAAATAAGAGTCTAATGTTGGAATCTTCTGTCTGCTTTGTTTCCTTTGCCTGGTCATGTCACCCCTCCGTCACTTGACCCCTGGGCTTTTTGCCACAGTAGGACTGTGCCACCAGACAGGGGAGCTTTCATCCCAAATGCTGGGGTTTTCTCAGCTGCCAGAGGTATTAGTTGGGTGCCCTCTCTGAGGTCTCCACACGCTCTGGCAAGCTGGACATACACCCCAGGACCTTCACCCAAGACTGAAATCCAGATCCAAGAAGGTTAAAGTATGAGCAATTACCCCTCAGACTGGTGCTTGGTCCCCCTACACTCTGCAGGCCAGGAGCTTAAGCTGCCAGGTGGTACTGGCTGGCTGTGCCAGCATCTCAGCGGCTTCTTGCCCCGGGGACAAAAGCCACGCACTCCCACTTACTGGGTCCCAAAGTCCAGGCTGCACTGACCTCACACTTTGTCCTTCCCATCTATGTGTTGATAAATCTGGAAACAGCCACAGATGCTGCTGATCTGTAGTCCCTCTGGCTGGCATCTGGTCAGGCCCACACTGCGGCTAAAGCCTCAGCGTGGGCTGGGCTCAGCTACAAGAGCACTATTCTGGCCAATTCCTGCCGGTTTATTGGGCTGTCCTCAGCAGGACGTTAGCTTCTCTATGTCATTTTGTGGGTTCTGCAGCTCCAAAGTTTGTTTAGGGTCCCCTTTTTACATGGATTGGGGAAGGTGGAAGCAGGAGCATCTGGGAGGTCCTGCTTCTACTCAGCCATCTTGATTCCGCCCCCCAATCCAGTGTTCTTTTTACTAATACTAAGAAACTCACAGGAATTCTAAGAAAAATGCCATCTAAATGTGAACTATTCTTGTCATGCTAGGCTCATTTTTAGAAAGGGTGATATAGTGAAAGTCACCTGCATAGAGATGATAGTTTAATCCAAAAGAGTGGATAAGAGTAGAGAGATGGCCAACCTTAGAATCAGAAAGACCTACTGCCTCAGAGACAATCTAACCATTTGACCGTGAGCAAACTGTTTAATCTCTCAGTGCCTCCAGGCAATTTCTCAAACTCTAAATTGAGAGGCACTGTGGTTCAGTGGAAAGAGGGATGAATTTGAAATCAAAGGACCTATGTTCAAATTCCACCTTTGCCTGTATGCCCTTGGGCAAGTCACTTAACCTCTGTAGGCCTCACTTTCTTTATCCAATGAGAGGACTAGACTAGATAGCCTCATTTACAGGCAAAAGTATACAAAGTATAGGCTGAGAGGTGGGTCATAGGTACCCTGACCCAAGGAAGCAGTGGCCTAACACCAGCAGGCAAGTGATCAACCAATCAGAAGATGGGAACATATTCCTTGTGACTGCCAGTCAACTAAGGGGATCGTCTCCAATACAATCAACCACACCTGAATTCATTACCAACACTACCTTATTCTGCCTGCTCCATGTACTTGTGCAGGCTACCAGATTCTACCCTTCTTAGCTTAGCATTGATCACCCCAGAGTTACCACTTAATCCCTACTGGACACCAATTTACAGCAATTACACACATGCCATTAGGAAAATCTGCCCCCACCCTGACCCAGTATAATCACCCCTTGTCCCTCAGATCATTTTTTGGTGGCCACAGGTAGGTGAGCTCTGAACTGTGCAACAGTGACCAGTGAGTAAATGCCTTAACCTGACCTCTTTCAGTTTGGGGTGTGAAACAGTGAGTCTCACCATATGAGCAGGCATGAATGGCTTGTGGTATGCATCTCAGATCTTTATCTTTTAGCTTCTCCACTTCCAAAATTCCCTATTTCGGGAGAAGGTACCACCATGCTTGCATTCATTCAGGTTCACAAGCCAGGTGTCATCTTTTGTTTCTTCATTCTCATTCATCCAACATATCCAATCAGTTACTAGATCTTATTGTTTCTCCCTCTCTACTCACTTGGTCACCACTCTTGTTTGGGTTCTCATCACCTCTTTCCTGGAGTATTATAATAACTTCCTAACTTGTCTCAAGTCTCTTCCCTCTCCAATCCATCCTCCACACAACTGCCAAAATAATCTGCCTAAAACTCAGGTCTGATTATATCACTCCATTACTCAAGAAACTCCAGTGATTCTCAAATGATGCCAGAATCAAATATAATGTCATCTTTATCTCATCCTTTTAAAATTTATGTTTTTATGTAAACTTTATAAAGTACATGATTACTATGACAGTAGAACATGTATATAATTTACAAATATATTTAAGTAAATACAATAGTTAGGAAATAAACTGGGTAGAGCACCAGTCCTGGAGTCAGGTAGACCTGAGTTCAAACCCAGTCTCAGACACTTAGTAGCTTTGTGGCCAAGTCACTTATCCCTGTTTGCCTCAGTTTCCTCATCTGTAAAATGAGCTGCAGAAGTAAATGGCAAACCACTCCAGTATCTTTGCCAAGAGGTCATGAAGAGTCAGACACAACAGAAACAACTGAACAATAAAAATATATACAAGCCGGGAGTACACACTCAAAAAGAAATTTTTTTAATCAATAGAAGTGTGTAATCAAATCCATTTGAAGACTGTTTCTCTAAAGTTCCTTCTAGCCCAAAGCTATGATTCTGTAAGTTATAGAGGAATTGTAAAACTCTGTTGGTAGAGAGAGATACTACACTGGGAGCTCCCTACACTGATGAAATTGTTGAAGGCTTGAACCCAAAACTGAAAAAAAAAAAAAAGAATAATTTTTAGATTGAGCATTTTTAAAGCTGAGAGGGGTCCTAGAGATCTTCTAGTCCAACTTCTTTATTTTACAGATGAAGAAAGTAAGGCCTATAAAAGTTAAGTGACTTGCCCAAGGTCATAGAGATGGCTAGTAGTGGTACCAGGATTCAAACCCATGCCCTCTGACTCCAAACCCAGCCCTCTTTCCACATCAACCTCATTGTTAAAGTGAGCAAAATACAAGCTCACAAACAGAGAGTTAACTGGTCTATTTTTGACAAGCTTCCACTGCTCATTTCTCTAAAGGGAAGCATCTATCTCACCACCTCCCTTCCCATTGTCCTGTTACTGAACAAAGCAGACTAAAATCATATGTTGTAATTACAACTACTTAGGTTGTAATCTCCTTGAGGACAGGAGCCCTGTCTGATCACACACGCCCTGAAAGCAGCCCCTTGGCTTTCATGAGATGAGCTCCTTATCAAAAATTTCCTCTTTAGCTTTAAGCCTGCCTCCTTACCCAAGAAAAACTGGGAAAACTCATTTCTGTCTAATCCTTACACCCAGTTTGTCATTAGCTGGGAAGATTAAGCCCTTTCAAAGTCTAGAATTAAGCAGATTATTGCAAGGTTGAAATGATCATCTCAAATACACTGCAGTAACTTCCTGAAGCCCATCTTGATATTAGAGGTGATTTTATGCCAATCAGCCCATTTTAGCATGACGGCATTTAAGTCCAACACTCATTGCCTAGACAAAGACAGAAATAGCTGATGTAATAGGGTCACTAGTCCTTCACTCAGGGCTCTGGTTGCAGCACCCTGTGTAACAAGGGATTAGTCATTGTCTCAATAAACCTGGACCCCCAACTTACCAGTACCCCCTCTACTCCCGAATCCTTTCTACTGTCACTCCATTAGCTCTTCTCACTGCTTGGCTTTTTCCCATCCTCCTTCCCAAACCATCTCCCATCAGCTGACTGGATTTTCCCTTTCCCCCAGGATCGGATTTGTTTTCTCTTTATTGCTCAGACAGAAACACTCCGTGAATAATAAGAGGGCAGAATCAAAGGCCAGGGCTGCAGCTGTGAATCTGTTGTTAACCCAACTCCTATGCAGACAGCTGCCACATTTCACAGAGGACCAACCTTCCCAATTAGGCCAGATTTCAGGTGTCTGGGGGTGTTGTCTCTGCCAACTACAGTAAAATGTCAAAGTCAGAGAGAGCAAACCCAGGGCACAGCAAGCCTTCCAGTCCTAGGATGCCCTAGACAGAAGGACAGTGATGGTCCAGGACAACACCTGTGGCCAGTGGCAGAACTGTATAACATGCTTCTGGAGTAGGAGAGACCAAAAGCCCATCACACAGCAGGTGTCTATCCTAAGAGTCGGTTCCTTGGCTTCCTCAGGCCAGTGGAGAGACAGGTGTGCTCAGGTGAATGGTTGAAAGCACAGCCCCTCACAGATGGGTGGTCTGATGGCAGGAGGCCAAACTGAATGACACTACCAACAGGTTCAGTTTGGAAAACATAATGAGGAGGTCATCAGTGACCTTTAAGAGAACTTTTTCAGTACTATAATGAGGCAAGAACTGGGCTGTATGAGAGACAGTAGGTTCAAATTGCAAAACAAGTCCTATAGGAGATTTCCATAGGATCACAGTTTCAGAGCCAGAGAAGATGTTCAAGGTCATCTATTTCAGTGCTTCATTTTACAGATGAGGAAACTGAGACCCAGAGAGTTTAAGTGATTTATTGAAGTCTACAGAAGTATTAAATGTCAGAGATAGGATTTGAACCTATAGTTTCTAATTCCAAATTCAGTATCTTCTCCCTCCATGGGCTGAGGAGGAAAATTACACTTTTTCTTTCTTGTAATCTCAAGGAAATTCCTTTTTTGTCCATATCCCCCACACTTAGCACAGCTCTGGGTACCAGTATGCATATAATGCTTGTTGATGGTTTAATTGACTTTTCTTTTCCCCTCCTCTCTCATATCCCATCAATTTCCAAATCCTTCCAATTCCACCTCTACAAAATTTATCTCAACTATCCCTTCTCTAGTCTCTCTCTCATTAAAACCATTCTCCTAAATTATTACATGGCCTTTTCTTTTTTTTCCTTTTGAGGCAATTGGGGTTAAGGATTTGCCCAGGGTCACACAGCTAACAAGTATTTGGGTCCAGATTTGAATTTGGGTTTTCCTGACTCCAGGGCCAGTGCTCTATGCACTGCACCATCTAGCTGCCCTATTACATAGCCTTTCAACAGGTCTCCCTACTTCCTCTCTGTCCCCCCTTCAGTTCATCCTTCATTCTACCACCAGAATTATTGTCTGCTGGGGGGCAGAGACAAGATGGTGGAATAGAAACAGGACTTCCTCAGGACTCCTGCTCCCACCTCCTCCAATACATGTAAAAGGTGACTCTGAACAAACTTTGGAGCTACAGAACCCACAAAATGACACAGAGAAGCTAACCTCCCACCGAGGACAGCTCGGCAGGCTGGCAGGAAGTGGCCAGTGCAGTGCTCTGGAAGCCGAGCCCAGTCCTCCCACTCCCCCAAGCCAGAGGTTTTAGCCTCAGGACAGCTACAACCAGTCACTTGCTGGAGGGATTTAACACCACCAGCAGCTGTGGCACTTTCCAGAATTATCAACCCATAGATGCTAAGGACAAAGTGAGAGGTCAGCACAATGTGGACTTTGTGAACTGGGAGTTCAGGAGTGGGGCAGGCCTTTACCCCTTGGAAGGAGAAGCAGCTGAGTCACTGAGGCTGTGCAGTCACCTCCACATGGCTGCTTCTGAGCTCCTGGTCTTCAGATTGTAGGGGGACCAAGCAACCAGTCTGAGGGGTAATCACTCTTGCTTTAACCTGCTTGGATCTGGATTGTGGTCTAGAGTGGAGGTCCTGGGGTGTGTGACCAGTTTGCCAGAGCATGTGGAGGCTTCAGAGAGGGCACCCAACTAATAGCTCCAGCAGCTGAGAAAACCCCAGCAATTGAGACAAAGCTCCCCTCTCTAGTAGCAGAGTTCTACTGTGGCAAAAAGCTCAAAAGTCAAGTAATTGAGTGGCAACATGAGCAAGCAAAGGAAGCAAAGCAAGCACAGCAATCCAACATTGGATTTCTTTTTGGGGGACAAAAAGGATCAAAACATGGAACAGGAGAAAGACATCAAAGTCAGAACTCCTGCACCAAAAGCTTCCAAGACAAATATGAACTGGTCACAGGCCATAAAGGACATTAAGAAGGATTTTGAAAACCAAATAAGAGAAGTAGAGGAAAAATTGGGAAGAGAAATGAGAATGAGGCAAGAAAATTATAAAATGAGAGTCAACAATCTGACTGAAGAAAATAACACCTTAAAAAATAGACTAACTCAAATGGCAAAAGAGGCTCAAAAAGGTAATGGGGAGAAGAATGCCTTAAAAAGCCAAATTTGCCAGATGGAAAAAGAATCTCAAAAGCTCACTGAAGAGAATCATTCCTTCAGAATTAGATTGCAGCAAATGGAAGCTAGTGACTTTATGAGAAATCAAGATAATTTTAAACAGATCCAAACAAATGAAAAAATAGAAGGCAATGTGAAATATCTCATTGGAAAAACCACTGACCTGGAAAATAGATCCAGGAGAGATAATTTTAAAATTATTGGACTACCTGAAATTCATGATCAAAAAAAGAACCTAGAAATCATCCTCCAAGAAATTCTCAAGGAAAATTTCCCTGGTGTTTTAGAACCAGAGGGCAAAATAGAAATTGAAAGAATCCACCAATCATCTCCTGAGAAAGATCCCCAAAAGAAAAGTCCTAGGAATTTTATAGCCAGGTTCTGGAGTTCCCAGAACAAGGAGAAAATATTGCAAGCAGCCAGGGAGAAGCAAATTGAATATTGTGGAAACACAATCAGGATAACCCGGGATCTGGCAGCTTCTACACTGAGGGATCAAAGGGTTTGGAATATGATATTCTGGAGGTCAAAGGAGGTGGGATTAAAACCAAGAGTCACCTACCCAGCAAAACTGAGTATCATGTTTCAGGGGAAAATATGGTCATTTAGTGGAATAGAGGACTTTCAAGCATTCTTGATGAAAAAACCAGAGCTAAATAGAAAATTTGACATTCAGATACAAGAAGCAAGAAAAGCATGAGAAGGTAAACAGGGAAAAGAAATCATAAGGAACTTATCAAAGTTGAACTACTTACATTCCTACATGGAAAAACAATAATTGTAACTTATGAAACTTTTTTCAGTATGAGAATAGCTGGAAGAAATAGAAATGTGTGTATATATATATATATATGTTTACATACATATATATCTATATAGGAAGGTATATGTGTGTATGAATATATATGTATGTGTATATATGTGTACAGGTATACATAGACAGAGGGTACAGAAACAGTTGAATAGGAAGGGATGATACTTAAAAAGTGAAATTAAGAGGTGAGAGAGGAATATAATGAGAGGATATAGGAAGAGATACAATGGGGTAAATTATTTCATATAGAAGAGGCAAGGGAAAATTGTTACAATGGAGGGGAAGAACAGGAAGGCAAAGGGGAATGAGTTAACCTTATTCTCAATGAATTTGGCTTAAGGAGGGAATGAGATACACACTAAATAGGGTATCTCACCCTAAAGGAAAGTAGGGGGAAGGGGATGAGAAGGGAGATGATGGAAGGGAGGGCAGGCTGGGGGGGGGAGGGCGGGAAGGAATTTGGAAGCGCCCACTTTTGAAAAAGGACAGGATCAAAGTAGAGAATAGAACAAGTGGGGGTGGGATGGGATGAAGGGAAATATAGACAGTCTTTCACAATATATCCACTATGGAAATGTTTTGCATAGCTACATATGTACAACCTATATTGAATTGCTTATCTTCCCAGTAAGGGTGGGTGATGAAGGAGGTAGGGAAAGAATCTGGAATTCAAAGTTTTAAAATCACATGCTTAAAATATATTATTATTATTACTATTATTAATATTATTTTACATGTAATTGGGAAATAAGATATACAGGCACTGGGGCATAGAGATCCACCATGCCCTACTAGAAAGTCAGAGGAGGGATGGGGGAAGATATGGGAGAGAGCAGATTGGGGGAGGGGATATTCAGTGGGATTGCTGTTTTGGGGTGGTGGGTAGGGGAAAAATGGGGAGAAAATTTGTAACTCGAAATCTTGTGGAAATTAATGATGTAAACAAAAAAAACTGAAAAGAAAAAGAATTATCCTCTGCTCAAAGCCCTTCATTGACTCCCTGTTGCCTGTGGAGGTCATTTAAGTTTTTCAGACTGGCATTCGAGGCTCTCCACAAGCAAACACAACCTTCTCTTTCCTGGATATCCAATGCTATTCATGTGCTCTACAATGGAAGACTTGGGATCACCAGTGCATAACCTGTGCTCCTCTGCCTCCAGGCTTCTGCTCACACTCTGAGGTGCCTGGAATGTGCTTCCTCCCTTTCCTGGTCTATTGTCTTCCTACCAGCCTTTAAAGCCTAACTCAATTGCCACCTCTTTCTACAAGCCTCTCAGAAAACCTTAGCTCACAATGACCTCCTTCTATTCCTCTCATGGAACTCTGTTTTATACATCTGGAGTGTACCTATCATAATTGTTTTGGTTTGAGGGGTTTGTTTTTATTTTTAATACAGACCTGGCATTTCACTGGTATGGGGAACTCCTAAGGAAACCCCTTCTTCCAATACAATTACATTACTCCATGACAACCAAAAGCTAGGCTGGCTGCTTCCCAGCCCCTTACAAATACCCAATCTCAGTGAAGGAAATGGAACTGATTTCTTTTCAGTCTCATCCTGGGACATTACCCCTTAGGAGCTCCTATTGCAGAGAAGTAGCTTGAACCTTCACAGGCCAATTATGCTCCTCATGATCAGGAACTATTTCATTTTGTCTTGATATTCTCAGTATCCAGCACATAATAACTGCTTGTTTATTGGTCCATTTCTGATCAGAGCAGGAATATGAGCCACAGCAGCACAGGAAACCACAAAAATCATGCTTATTTAGTTTGCAAAGTGTTTTACCTGCATTATCTAATTTGACCTTCACAACAACTCTCTGGAGTGGATGCTACAGATATTATCTCATTTTTTAAAATAAGGAAACTGAGGCTTTGAAGTGATTTGTCTATGATCACATGACTACAAGTGTCAAAGTTAGGATTTGAACCCATATCTTCTCCATTCCATTCCTTCCATTCCACCATACTTCTCTAGTCAATGTCTTCTTGTTGTTCAGTCATTTCAATTGTGTTTGACTCTTTGTGACCCCATTTATGGTTTTCTTGGCAAAGATTATTGTAGTAGTTTGCCATTTTCTACTTCAACTCATTTTACAGCCAAGGTCTTATACTTTTTCTTGTCTGATCCCTTCAATGCAGGAATCTTCTAAGGAGACAGCAACAAGCATCAGTAAGCCCTGATAGATACCCCATCCATTCTCTTCTCAGAACTCAAAAGCAGAAAATCTTGGTTCAGCTCAGACTAGGGTTCAAGTTTACTTGAGAGACTATTCTGAGGTACAAGTTTGGGTGGATTCAGAAAATAGGTTGCTTTGTTTTCCTTGAAATTGCTTCACTGGCTGTTTTGTATTTAAGGTAAAAAAAAAACACTGACAGGCATAGATATGCACTTACAAACTCGACAGTGTAATGTTCCGATGAATTCCATCTATCTCTTAAGGAAAAAGAAAGAAAAGAACAGGAAACATAAAACTTTACTCAGTAACAATAATTTCTTAATGCCTCAGGTCCATGTTGTGACCAATTAAGTGAATGTGTTGCTTTTTAATACAAATACATAATTTTTAAGTGGATTTCTTTCTAACCTAATTGTTTTTCTTCTTCAGGATAATACCTATTGACAAGCCTTTCCAGTTATGTGGGAGTACTCCCTACAGTAGCTGTTCACTGTTTATTCTTCGAAGACTTGTCATTTGCTAAATTACATGAGAAGTATTAATTCATGGGAGTTTTTTGTTCTACTCCTGTTACTTCCTAAAAACATAAGAAAACTGAAATGAATTCAACTAAATTGCATATACAAGAAGAATGTCCCAGAAAATGTCCTTTCTGGGATTTGTTGCTACAGCACTGTTCATTTATATGATGGATATTTCAGATGTTTTCCAGAGCATGCTGGAACACCACCCAAACTGTTATTCTAGTCTAAAAGCATGGTGGGCATACATTTCACTGTTACTATAAGGAAGACAGCAACTCTCTCTCTCTCTCTCTCTCTCTCTCTCTCTCTCTCTCTCTCTCTCTCTCTCTCTCTCTCTCTCTCTCTCTCACACACACACACACACACACACACACACACACACACACACACACAAACTAGGAGGAGCTGGCATATGACCCCTCCCTTTTCTAGGTGTTTTGTGGGAAAGTATAACTGGGTAATTTGAATAACCTGACCTAGATGCCCCAGAGGAAGATGGATGATACAATTGAGAAGAACATGGGTTTGTTCTTCCTGAGTCTCTAAACAATCAAAAGTAATGACACAAGCAGGAGAAACCCTGCCTAGATGCTGAGGAAGAGAAATGCTAATGTTGTAAAGTTCCTTCATCTATTTGAAGACTGAGACCTGCCTGTCTGATGTAAGAAGAGAGTCTAACCAGGAGTATGTCGGTAAATGTTTAACAATCAGATCTCCATGGAGGAAAAATGTGCACACTACATATTTTAAAGTTTAACATACATTATTAACATTTTTTCTATTGGTTTCTTAAGTTTAGAAATCAACAGAACAATAAATCAAACCGTCCCTTGCAGTGTGAGCTCATTTCTAAGGTATAAATGCTCATGTGGAAAATTTAAAAATCTTGCTTCTCCTGAATAGGTTTGAGCTGGTGTAATGCGAATGTAAATTTTAAAGATCTTCCCTGCCCCTAGGCTAAAGTGCACCAGAAGCCTGGGGAGGGAGGCTTGTTTTTCAGTAGATACTTTTTGATTGGCCAGTGGGTCAATAAGGTTGTTACATTCTCTGAGCCAGGAGAAGGCTATATAAGCCCTGATGTGTAGCTTTGTTTTGGGACTCACTTTGAGAAGTATTCTGTGATTTGATCTGAATTCTGGGAAGCCATTGTTGAGAGTCCCCCGGCTTTGAAAAACCCAGAATGTGGAAACCCAGATGTTGACTGGGTATGGATGTAATGGTTGGACAGTTTGGAAATCTGTCTACTTGATGTTTCTGTCTTGATAATTATGCCTGTATACTTTGAGGTTCAGGGTGCCGACCTTTTCTCCTGAACAAGGTAAACGATATATGTCTGACTGATTAAAGTAAGCTTGTTAACCCATTTTGAGTTGCTTTCCTTTAACAAAGCAGATCCAAGAACCTATGGTAGCTGCAAACCCTGAGGACGCGCTTGGGGTGCTTGCTGCTACAGCTGGCTCCAGCACACCCCTGCCTAAAGCCCCGAGAAGCTTCTCATGTGGCATTGTGCTGTGGGGGTTAGTGACTATTAAAGGACTTATGGAATAATAGAGTTGTAATAAACACACTGATCCATCGTTAAAATTCAGGCTAGTTTTCAAAAGCACCAATACCTTAAGACAGGAAATAAACACCATTTGGTGGAGACTAAGAAGGATGACAACATAATGGAGAAAGTGAATAGGCCAGTGATAATTCTATCACCACCAGCTGGGTGTTGAAGAGTGCTGCAGGAAGCAACAGAAAATTAAAAGAGAGTGTATGAGCCCTACTATGCAAGAACCACCAGCTCAGGCTGAGGAAACTCCAGGAAGTAGAGTTTCTAGAAGGTAGTCTATAAAGGATAGGAAATGGGATTGACATAGAAATGACCACCTCCAAGAAATTGAGGAGAGCTTCAGAAAGGAGAATCATCTATCAATGATATCTGCTGAGGACAGTAGGAGATGAAAATTGTTTAAAAAAAAAAGGAGCAATGCTATGCAAAGGGCTATGCAGAGAAGTATCAACATAGAGGAGCAAGCCCCAGTTATTCTTCACTGGAGCTCTGCCAGAGCAGTACTCCAATTCAAGTTCTGTTTCTAGTAATTTATAAATATAGTAAAAATTGTTGATGTCTTGAATATTGTGAAGCTATGTGCTTGCAAGGGGAAACAGTGGCTACACAGAGAAAGGGAAGGAACTGAGAAAAAGAAGTCCCCAGAGTATCTAAATGGGGACAAAGTACCAGAAGAAAGGGAAGCCCCCAAAGTATTTCCAGACCTTTCTGTCAGGAGGGTTACATTTCCATTGTAATAAGTTCTCCATTAATCAAGGATGGATTCTTATCTGAAATTGCTTTTGTATCAACTCTCCTTGAGAGAACTCAACTCTGATGGGGTAGCCATGCTATTTGAATACAAAATGTATGCTTACCTGAAATGATATTGTATGGAGAACTCATACAGGGCAAGTGCTCACATGGTGATCATAAGAAGCAATATAAGGACATTCTCAAGGTCTCTCTTAAGGACTTTGGAATTGATTATGTGACAGGGGAGACACTGGCACAGGACCACTCAGCATGGCATGCCCACATCAGAGAAGGACTGTGCTCTATGAGCAAAGTAGAATTGAAGTAGCTCAAAAGAAATGTGAGATGCACAAATTTAGATAATTCACCCCAAATGTTCATATGTGTCCAACCTGTGGTAGAACATTCTGAGCTCATATTGGTCACATCAGACACACTGTAACTTGACTCTAGCATAGTGAAGTCATTCTGGTCCTCTTCAAGAATGAAAGACAAAAACCAACCAATAAGCTTTTGTATCTACCTTAACCTTACAAAGTCTAAGAATGTAACTACCTCCTGAATAACCCTGTGCCTCAGAAAGGTTAAATGACTTCCCCAGTATCACAAAACCAATAAGTGTTAGAGTCAGGATTTTAACTTACGTCCCCTGATTCTACTTCCAATTTTCTTTCCTGGGTGTGGTACTAAATGGGTTAGGCTGCTAGCCTGCTGCTTGGATATGGGCTGTATCTTTATGTATCATCACACAGGTCTTTTATTCAGTTAAGTAGGTTCAGAATCTCGACTTGATCAAGTCATCAAGACAAGAGCAGACTCTGGGCAGGACTGAAGCATGAGGACCAAATGTGTTCTAGGTCAATTGAAGCAGAGTCAGTCATTCAATGAAATCCCCTTCCATTGAGTCATGCCTGCTTTCCAGGTACCTTGCTATCAGGAAGAGAGTATAGTAGATAGCAGAATCAAAGCATCAAGCTATTTGTTCAGTTGAATGATCTTTGAGGATAGTTCACCTAGTTGCAGTGAGATTAAGTGGGGTATATAGGGCATCCAGAGAGAATTCTGGTATGAGAGTTTGTTGAGCCCTTTTCAGGGCTGCTGATCCATCTTTAGTGTCCACCTGTCACTCAACTCTCATCCATGGCTCCAAGAAGATGTAGCATGCACAGCAGCCACACTCTGGGAAAACTCTCAACAGATGGACCAAGTTGAGGGTAACTGACAGGTGTCAAACCTGTAGGTGACTTAAAGGGATGTCCACCTCAAGTATGTGAAGACTTCCCTGGTGGAATGGGCAGATGAGAGCAGTTTGTTCCAGGGGTGACTGAAGCAGGCATTGTGGAGCATTTAGAGCTTGGTCAGACATTGAAAACACCAAAGTCATCCAGATTTTTGTCTTGTCACTGAACTTCAATGACTCTGGAAGAAAGAGTGAGGATGATGAATTTATGCAACTCTGCCTTACTTAAATCTAGTTCGTGTATGAGTCAAGATATCAGCCATGGTATCACTGGTCCTCTTCAAAAATGAAACACCAACAAAAACAGCAGTGGGAAGAAGTATGTCAATTTAGGATAAGCCTCCATTTGTGACTAAATAGTTGTTATAGAAGCTATGTTTCTGTAATAAGATAAATACTTCAATAGTATTGTTTGAGAATGAGGTGCATGTAGCCAAGTTTGGTAAACAACTACTAATGACACGTGTGACTCCAAAATCTGATAAACTATTAATAATATGTATATCCCCCAGATGGGTAAACAACTACTAATGGGGTATGAATGTGTGTATGTGTATGTGTGTTCCAAATCTGGTCAACAGCTAATAAATAGTTGCTAACATTGTGAACTTTGAGTTGATAGTTTCCTTTCATCATAAACTCAATCAGAACATAGATGTAACTTGTAAACACCCTTCGCCAGAACCATTAAAGCCTAGCAGAGACCCCAGGCATCAGCTTACTCCTGGGTCAGGACAGACTCCTACATTCCCTGAACTTAGAAATGTGAGCATCTTGTGTTCATTCCAGGGCAGCACTAACTGATGGAGATTCACCAGAATGCTGCCTCAGAGAGAGACACATGGATTCTGGCTAGGCAGAGAAGAAACCTTGTCATGAATACAAGACACGTTTAGTAGGATTCTCTAGGAATCATGTTGGTGGTTTGTTCCTAGAGGATTTGATGTTTGTAATACTGAATAATCAATAAAGTTGGATTATAAATACTCATGTCGGTAAATCTTACTATTGTACTATCATTAGTCCTAATACATAATGGTAAATCAGTTTTATGGATACACTGTGTGTTACACCAGGATAGGCTGTGGTGGAGCCCAGAGAGGTATCTTCAGTCCACTGGAGAGCTAATAGACTCCTCTAATGACTAGAGTACTTGAGGTCAAGGCACATGGTTTTTCTAGTAATAGAACTGGAAACACATTAAGAAATCCTTATTCCTTAGTTCTCTTCTTTCATCATTCCCTTCAAATCAAGAGAATTCTCTGCCATCCCAGCATCATCCCATGCCAGATTATAATGTTTTACATTAATTGAAAGCACTGTAGTATAATGGAAGGAACTGAATTTGAACTCAAGAGACCTGGGTCTGAGTCCAGTTTTTACCTCCTACATCCTAGTTAGTCACTTAACCTCTCTGAGACTCCATTAACACTTGTACAATCTATTCCCTAGGGCTGTTAAGGAAATCAAAAGAAAAAACATATGCTAAGCATTAAATGTGAACCATTAAGATCAGAGATTTAGAGCTGGAAGTGCTGTATTTAGAGGCCATCTAGTCCAACTCCTTCATTTTAGGGATGAAGAAACTGAGTCTAAGATAGGCTAACTGACTTGCCCAGGGTCCCACAGGAAGAAAGTGGCAGGGGCAGAATTTGAACCAAGGGCTTTAGACTTCAAATACAGCACTCTTTCCACTCATGATATCATGATTCTCTTCATTCTCTTCTAGAGTTGTTGCTGCCATCTAGCATCTTATGTGGAAGATATTGCAGAATTACAAAATTGTGATGCAAACTGAGTTATTAACCCACTCTCTTACCTACCCAAGCCCCTGACAACCACCCCTCCCACTACTTACAAATTCTTTTCAGCTCCAGTTATAGAGTGAACTATTTCCTGGCTTTGTCTCTCTACCATAGGTTAAATCTTATTTGTCATCCTAAACCCACCCATCCACTACATACAAAGAGAAGCTTAGATTCCAGGTTCAGTCTCCTAGTGGGAACATGTCAGCGTCCCAGACAAGCTGCCAAACTGCCTGCTGATGCTATTTGAAATTCACAATTGGGTACATTTTTACTCTCAGAAATAATGTGGCCCATTCCAACGAGTGACATATGATACTTACTGTTTAATTTAGGGTTTCTCTGAACCTTTATAAACAGAATCATAGAATCTCGGAACTTGAAGAGACACCTAAGGTTATCTCATCCAACCAGTCCCTGAACAGGAATTCCCTCCATGGCATTTCCAACAACTAGCCATCCAGCTTCTTCTTGAAGATTTCTGGGGATGGGGATCTTGCTCTCTCCCAGGGTAGCACTTTCCTTTTGTGTGTTATGATTCCTGCTTTGAGTTATACACTAATTGTTCTTGGCATGGCATGTATACAAAGGAGACATTCTGACATATGTCAGACCACAAGGATCACTGTATGGCGACAATACATTCTGGTACAAGAGAAAAGTCAATAATAGTTCCACCAGCTCAAGCCCTGGCCACAACTTCCACTGGGTAATGGAACAAGTTATGGATTCCAGTCCTTCCCATGAGCTCACAATCAAGCTTTAATCCCTTCAGGTTGCAGCTCCTTCTCCCTCCCCATAGTTCTTCCACCTGTCACCCAGTGACTATGCTTTATGCCCTGTGATTACTGACATTTTAACACTTTTCATGGAAGAGACGTAGGCCAGTAAAAGTGATTAAATAACTAAGTGAACCTTGTACTAAGTGAGTTATTTCTTGGCTGCCATTATGTCTAATTCACCGCAGATTACTCAGTCTGAGGGCTTTTTAGAATCATAAGTAGCCAAGATCGTTTTTCACCTCATCATCCTATTATCCATAATGAGAAAATACTTCTAAATGTGAAGATTACTCTTCCCAAAGATCCCAGGAGAGCCTTCTGGTAGATATTAGCAAAATGTATTAACTGTTTTCTGGTACAGGAAAAGGACTCAAAAGGATACCACACAACACTGACTGGCCCTCCCAGAATTTGCATGCCTTCCTTTCCAGTTATAAAGTTGCTCCACACTGCAGAGAAACCTGCCACAGTGTAGCCTAGCAGGCTGAAGACTCACAGATTTCTAAGGGAGTTCAGGGGTCAAAAGAAGCTAAGGAATTGGGAGGAAGAGCATAAATAACCCCATAGTTGAGAACTAAAGAGATTTCCCATTACCTAAGATGCTGATTTTTTAAAACATATTTTATGTATGCAGTTAGTCTTTATAGAAGTTACTTCCTGCTCCCCTCCAAACTGATCCCTTCCTTGTGTCAAACAAAAAAGAATTGCACCAAAAACACCTGATACAGAAACCGTATTTGACAACGTATAAAATATTCTGTCCTAGATATCACCCAACTCCACCGGGAAGAAGGAGGTAAGTTTCATGATCTCTTCTCCAGGATTTCCATTCCTTAGTGTTCTGTTTCCTTTTGGTGATCTTGTTGGTGTCATTTTATTTATTATCTTGGTTCCATTTATTTGGTTCTGTATCAGTTCATACAAATCTTCCTATGTTTCTTTAGATTCCTGATATTCTTTATTTCTTACTGCTTAATAATATTTCATTACATTCATAGGCTATGGGTTTTTTTCAGTCATTTCCTAATTCTTTTCTGACTTTGTTTCCAGTTCTTAGCTACCACAAAGAATCTAGATAGGAATATCTTGGTATTTACTGGCTGTTTGTTTATGACTTGGACTTTCTTGGAGTATATACTCATTACTGGATGTTAAATTTCTGAAGAAAAAAAAAGTAGACTTAACCTCATCTAGAACATCAACTGAAGACAGTGCTTAAATTCCTAATAATCAGGTTCTTAAGGCCAAATGAGAAGCCCTCTGAAAATATTCCCCCTTCCCTTATTTTCCCTGGCAATTGGCCTGGACACAAACACTGTTTTCAGGATTTAAAGGGCTCTCATGTACAAGATGGATTAGATGTATTCAGAGCTGGAATCATCTAGCCTACCCTGCCCCATGCCTCATTTACCCAGAAAAGGAAAGGGACAATACCAAGGCCATACAGGTAGAAAACAGCCAAACCAGAACTTGAAACACAGGTCCCCAGATTCCAATTCCAACATAATTGGTTCTGTGAGGCTGATCCAATCCATTCCTTTTAGAGATGTGGCCTGATTAGGTCCAAGTTCATGAGGTTCTGCCCCCATTCTAGTCTAGGAGAATGTTCTTTCCTTGCCTTCCTAGAGCACGGAGAGATAGAGATTCCTTCTGCCTTTTCTGTCCCAAGTTATCAAAGGAAGCATGTCAAGGCATGTCATTAACCCACCCTATCAGGAAACCCCTCTGATGACAGCATGAACTCCTTCCTCTGTCTCCTACCACCTGTATGACCTTGGACAAATCTCCTCACTTCTCAGGACCTCGGTTTCCTCATTCAAAAAATAAAAGGGTTGGACTAGATGGCCACTGGGATCCTTTCCATTTCTAAATCTATGATCCTATGATGCTATGCACAGGTATCAGGGACCTGTAGACTCTACAAGAAAAGGCTAGAAGCAAGCTTTTATAACATGTAGATATTTTCCCATTCACACTGCATCCCAATCCCACCTCTTCCCCATCCTTTTATTAGATGGATAGAGCTAAAACAGATGTTCCTCAACCCTCTCCTTTCCCCTATAGAATGATGACAATAAAATTCATTTCCTGGGGATTAATTAGGAGAAATGACTAATCTTCCCTTTACTTCAAAGCAAGTCCTGCAGTGGAGCTGTAGATAAGGATTAATGTTAAATCCAAGAATGTGGAAGCTTAGAATTCAAGGGAACCATTTTTCCAGTAGCCTCACCCACTAACTCTTAAAAACTTTGAAGAAATAAATATCTGTATGAATATATGTGCTTAAAGCCTCTTGCTTCCATCAAAGCCAGTCTAAAAAAGTCAGAGGGAAAAAAGGGTAAGACCACTATAGGCTAAGCATGAAAAAAGGAGGAAGTCACACTAGGGTACTATATTCTCTTTCAACTTTTCTCCAGTTTCTCTCAAATTTTTCCTCCCCAAATTAAATTTCTGTCCTTCTTCAGCAGTCCAAATCCTGTGAAATCTCCTTTGCGATTTCTTTCCCCTTCTTGACCCACTCAAGTCCTTGTCTCCTTTCCTACCTCCTTTCTTCCCAACCTTCCTCATAGAAGCCACAAGTAAAAAACAAAACTGAGGCCCAGAGAGTTCAGTCATTTATTAAACATCCACTACATATTCTAGGCACTGTGCTAAGCACTGGGGATCCAAAAAAAGACAAAACACAAGTGCTCTCAAGGATCACACTCTCCAGTGGGAGGAGACAACATTCAAACAACTATGTACAAACAGAATAGCTGGGAATGAGAGTGGGAAGGCACTAGCATTAAGGGGGATCAGGAAAGGCTTCATGTAGATCGCTTCATTGACAGAAGGACCCTCTGATTTCAAACATAGCATCTTCCCGCTATCCCCAAGCCACAAGTTTAGAACAGAAGGGCTAAATGCTACTTTTCAGAATGCAGAGAGACTAAATGAATTACACCTTGAAGGGACTTCAGAGGCCAGTGCAGGTCCTCATCACTTCTGGGAGAATATTCTGGGAAGACGGCAGGTCAGAAAATTCCAAGCTCTCAAGATTTTTCTCCACAAAAGAGATAAAATAGCCCTCAGGGAAAACTTAGAACAGTGAAAATATACAAGAATTGGGGCAGAAAAAGGGACAATCAGAGGAGATCTGAAGAAAAATTTGAGGATGAGGTTTCCTTCCTGTGAAGAGTAAACACCTCCAGGCAAGGGACCTCTTCAACAACCAGCAGCAAGCCCTGGGGTTAGCTGGATTGGGAGGCTGCCTCAGCCCCAGCCACAGGAACTTTTACTCCCCTAGTGAGGGGAGTTCAGCATCTGAGAAGATTGAGAGAACCTCTGCTGACAAGGAACAACAGACCCAGCTGTGCTTCAGAGATGCAGCAAGAAGGAAGCAGAACATGCCCTGTAAGTGCAGAAGCAGTGGGGCAGGGATACCACTGGCTGTGGGTACTTACAGGAGGGTGCAGATCTTGGTTTGAGTTCCAAGCTAGAGGGGAGAGCTGAAGGAGGATCTGAGACCACAGGCACTATTCCCCAGTACTAAAAGCAAATATAAAAACTAAGCTACTACAAATTTTAAAAAGTACACAGGCAAAGGAGAAAGAATTCAACCACAAAGAGTTACTACGGGAATAGAGAAGAGTAAGGTTCATCTTCAGAAGAGGATACTGAAGTAAAGAAATCCTCCTCTACACCAAAGAGTAATGACAAATGGTCACATATGTCTAAGATTGTTATTAGTAATTGGGTAGTTTGTAAGAAAAATTGGGGTAGACCTGAGTATGATATGACTTCAAATTAAAACTGTTGAGGAACAGCTAAAATGATTAATTATCTTATACAAATGAGATGCAAGAGGAAGAAATGACATAGGGGAAATAGATGGGGGAGGAGGGCTGTTCTGGAAACCTACTTTCATTGGGAATGGGTTCAAGAGGGAACAATACATACGTATCTAGAAGAGCATAAAAATCTTCTAAATTCAGAAATAAATAAAACACTAAGGGAATAGGGAGAGGGGGATAGGATAAGGGAGAAATCTCTAGAGGGAAGGGTGAGGGAATAGGTTAAATAAAGAAGGGTGTTTAAATTTATGGGAATGGGAGGATAGGGGAGGGACCCTGGCAGGGGTCATGGGAGGTTGAGTAGTAGAAAGGCAAAATAACAAGCAGAAGTGAAGTAGAGGAGTCATGATGGATAGGAAATGAAATATATGCACAAACATGAAACAAAGATCAGGAGTAGAATTTGTTAGGGAAAGTTTCTTTTCATGTATGTAAATATCTATATATGTATATGTGTATGTTTACATCTATGTCTATATATAAATATATCCATGCTTAATTGTAGTCTTCAGAAGCAGGGGGAAAGGGGGAGAAAAGAACAAAGTAAAAGGTACACAGCAGAGAACAAAAGAAAACTTACAAGGAAGCAAAGAAAATATGGATAGCTCTCAACACATATAGTATCTATTACATAGGCCTTCTTGAAATGGAAATTTATTGCTATATATTTTGAATCCTCTATTACATTCTACTGTATACATGACATGTTTTTTTTTCTTATTTTGCTTTTTTCTTTTCTTCTTTTGTATTTAAGTTTATGTTTCTTTTTTATTGTGTATTTAAGTTTCAGTAATAAAAAAAGAAGGCAAAAAAAATCACTTGTTTCCTAAGACGTGTTTGTCTAACCTCTTTATTCCTTCAGTGATAGAGAACTCACTACCTAACAAAGGAAATGATTACATTTTCAGACAGCTCTACTGGTTGGAATTTTTTTGCCTTTTATTAAGCCAAAATCTGCCATCTATTCCTCCTAATTCTATCTTCTGAAAAAGCCTAATTCCTCTTGTGATTCAAATAGATAAAGGCAGCAACCATACTCTTCCCCACTTCTCCTGACTTTTTAAATATCCTATTTTCTTCAACAGACCTCCAAAGGACATAGTTCTCAGAAGGTAGAGTGACGTAGTAGAAAGAGAACTAGACAGCATCTCTAGAGACTTCATTTTTAATTCTGCCTCCAATACTTGGTAGTTGTGAAAACGTGGGAAAGTCACTTGAAATCCTCTAAATATAAGTTTCTTCAACTGTAATATGGGTATCAAAATACCTATGGTATTTATCTCAAGTCAATAAGCATTTACTAAGTGCCTGTTGTATACAAGGTTCTGTATAGTGATACTAGAGGAGGCAGATTGGATGAATGCTAGGGCAGGAATAGGGAAGAAATGAGTTCAATTTCTGCCTCAGACACTTTCTAGCCATTTGACCTTGGCTTAGTCACTTAACCTCTGTCTGTCTCAGTTTTCTTAACTTTAAAGTGAGGGGGGAAAGTATATCTGCCTCCCAGGGTTATTGTGAGGACCAAACAAGATATTTGTAAAGTGATTAGCATAGTGCCAGAAACAATAGGAACTTAAATGCTTGTTTCCTTCCTTCTTTTCTTTTTTCTTCCTTCCTTCTCTCCTTCCTTCCTCCCTTTCTTCATTCCTTCCTGTGCTAACTTATGGAGTTGCTATGAGACTCAAATGGAATTATATATGTAAGGCATCTTGCCAGGCTTAAAGTTCTCTTAAAATGTTGGCTACTATTATTTGTGGATGTGCTCTAACTTATTCAAATATTTATTAATTCAATTCGATTAAGTATACAAAAGATGAAATAAAACACAGACTTTGCCTTCAAGGAGCTTATAGGCTAGTAGAAATGAAAAGAGATGCACTTGAATATCATGTTCTAATTGGTATTACAGTTAAATGCAAAAAGGCAGTCCTAACAAAGTGCCAAGAGAATTTGAAGAAGACAAAGCTCACCTCCAGTAAAGGAGAATTGAGAAAGTCTTCACAGGGCAGATGGCACCTGAACTAGGCATTGAAGAAAAGATAAGATTTCAATGATCAGAAGTGGAGGAAATCCATTCCAAGAAGAGATGAAGGTGAGATAAGTCACACAAGTATAGAAGAGAAGGGAGAAGTACAGAGGCTGGATTGTAGAGTACATAAAGCAAAACAGTGAAAAAAGAAAGGCTAGAAAGGTAGATTGTAACCAGATTGGGGACGGCCTTGTAGTCTGGACTAAGGGGTTTGCAATTTATTCTGTAGACAATGGGGAGCCACTGAAGCTGTTTAAAGAGAGGAATGATGGAATCAAAGCAGTGCTTCAAAAAGACGAGTCTGGCAACATGTAAACGGTGGATTGGATAAAAAGAGGATGGAGCCAGGGGTGGCAATTAAAAAGCCCTTACAACAGTCAAATAATGAAAGCTTAATCCAGGGTGACAATAGGAGAGAGAGAAAGCATGACATAGATCGAGGGGTATGTTTTAAATAGAATAGACAGAGAGTGGCAAATAACTACATATAAGTGATGAGAGTGGTACAATGGCAAAATCATGGAGTCTGGAGTTAGGGGATGTGACTTCAAATCCCACCTCTGACATTTGCTGCCTCTGTGACCTTAGGCAAGTCACTCAACCTTTCTTGCTCTGTTTCCTCATCTATTAAACAAGAGGAAAGGGCTCTTCATGTCCTCTAAGTTTCCTTTCAACCCTAAGGCTATGATCCTATAAATTATGAACCTGGATAGCTGGGAGAATGAGGGGGCCAGCAACAACAACAAGGAAGTTGGAAAAGGGGCAGGTTTGGAGGAAGGTTGATGAGTTCAGGTTTTTTTGTTCTTTCTTTTTTCTTTTTGGAGGGCAGTTAGGTTTAAGTGACTTGCCCAAGGTCACACGGCTAGTTTTTGTGTTAAGTGTCTGAGATCACATTTGAACTCAGGTCCTCCTGACTCCAGGGCCGGTGCTCTATTCACTGTGCCACCTAGCTGCCCCAATGAGTTCAGTTTTAGACATAGTCTGTCCAAGTTATGCTCAAAAAGTCATAAGTCTTTGTTCCTTAAGCACATAACAATTGATAGTGAGAGGAAGAGACTGAGAACCCATTGAGAAAGATGAGAAAACTAGTCTAGAGTTAAACATTTTCTGTAGAGACTCCCTATGGGGGTAATTGAGTTCACTACAAAAATGTTTCTGTCCTTTCGTGATAAGAATTTTCTGGATTTGCCAGCCCAGACATATCTAAATAATGTCAGTTCATCATCATGCCTGTTAAAATGTGAGCTGGCTTGTGCCCAAAAGTGAAGAAAATGTTCCAGATTTGCTTTGACCAGGGACAGAACTATCATCTCCTTCACTGTGGATGCTATGTTTTCTCAATGCAGTTGAATATCTCGTTAGCTTTTTTGACTATCTCATCACATTGACCCTCATAGAGTCCATAGTTCACTAAAAAAAGATCCTTCCCCCAGTTCTTTCTCACATGAACTGCTAGCTCACTATGCCTCTCCTCTTAATTTCAGGTTAATGTTCACCCTTTAAGAATAGTGTTAATAATGGGGAGAATTGATAGAGGAAAACAGTCACGATGGTGAAGGGCCTGAATATCATGTCAGTAACAAGTGATGTTTAGCTTAGAGAAAAGATTCAAGGGAAGCATGGCAGTTATCTTTGAGTGTCTGAAAAGTTGTGCAAATGAGGTGTTAGATTTGTTCTGTTTGGCCCCAAAGAGCAGAACCAGGAGCAAGGTGGGAAAGATGGCAAGAGGTAAATTTGGGCTCAGTATGAGGAAGAACTTCCTAACAATTAGAGCTATCCTAAAGTGGGAAAGGGTTGCCAGCAACAACAGGGATATAATGGATATCCCTTCAATGGAGATTTTCAAGCAGAGCCCAGGTAGCCATGGTAAGTAAAGTGCCTTCCAACTCTAAAATTCTGTGATTCTTCCATCTCCTCACCTACCCCCAACCTTGTACTTCTTTTGAAGTTGGGCACATACATCTATCCCTATTAAATTTCATCATGACATTTAGCCTTTCAAAGAGAACTTACTTCAACCTGACATTCATATATTCATCAAAGACCCTTTAGTTTCAAGTACTCATAGATCTGTGATCTTATTGATTCCAGAATCCCCTCAGTGATAAAGGTCAAAACATTCCCATGCCTGCCCATCCTCTATGACTCTCAATCATGTCCTCCCAAGAGCTGACCCCTGGGGTGCTATAAGTATTCCTTAATTTCTTCTGATATCACAAGGGTACAATGGAACACTAGCTGTCTACCAGGATAAGTTCATCACCTGAAATCTCATCAACATGGAAATTGACCCGGCTTCCTTTTTAATAGTTCTCTGTTATATTCAACGGGGAAAATTAATCAATATAATTAATCAATTAGTCAATATAAAAAGATAGTAAATTTTATTTTTAAAAAGAGTTAATGGCATAAATTTTATTTATTTATTTATTTAAATGGGAAGCATACCAGTGGGAGTTCAGGAACTACAGTTATAACTTGTAGACTTATAACTCCCCCACACTAAGGTATTGCCTGGGACTTTGAAAGTAAATTTTATATTGCAGTTTCCCCCTCTGAGTACTCCAGGTCTGTCAATATGAGTACAGATGAAATGAGCAAGTCAGTTCCAGCCCAAAGAGAAAGAAAAGTTAGGAGTTGGCTCCACACACAAGCTGTATATTAAATAAACTATAATAAGCAACTCAGGTTTACATCAACCAACATTTTTACCTTGGTTTAGGAATAAAAAGAACAAAGAAAGTGTTTCAGGGGAAGATGGGGGAAAGACATAGAGGAATCAACTAGTGCTAGGAAAATTCCAGGGAGAAGAAATAGGAGTAGGGAAGAGAAAGAAAGGAAACGTATTCACTCTCCTACCCCTTTCTTTCTTTGGGTCCACTCTTCTTCAGTCTCAGATCTTAGCCAAGAGTCTCTGAGTGTCATCTTCCCCAAAATCTGTACCAAACTTCAATGACATCTTTTGTGCCACCTTTTGACCCCTCAATTGCTTAGCTTCCCAGTTTCTCCAACCCACAAACCCTTTAACTAAAAAGGGTAGGAATCTGAGCACTATCCATATAACAAGCCAGGGCTCCCCTCCAAGTCTTTCTGCCCAACTCATGGGCATGGCTAAGCCAGGGCTACATAAAGAAGAACACAGGTCTTCTTTTTGTGAAGTTTCTAGGAAAGGGAAGGTAATACGCATTTATATAGTGCCTACTATGTCCCAGGCACTGCTCTGAGCACTTTTTACAAATAGTTGTATCCTTACACATTTGATCTTCACAACAATTCTGAGAGGAAGGTGCTATTACTATCCACATTTTATAGTTAAGAAAATGAAGTAAACAGAGGTTGAGTCTTGCCCAGGGTCATACAACTAATAAGTGTCTGACAGTGGATTTGAATTCAGGTCTGCCTGACTCTAGGACCAGCTCTCTATTTACTGTGTCATAAGCTGTCTCACCTTCTGGCAGAGCAGAGAGATAAGATATGTAATACAAATATAACAAATAGATTACAAATCAAAAGACATGATAGTATTAAGTATTATCAATATGATGAGTATTAATATAAAAGGACAGATGAGATAGAAATCACTTCCAGTGTCTTTATAATCTGCCGTCAAAGGGCAGGACAGCCACCTCCTCCTCTATAAGGAGAAGCAGTTTCAGATTCCTTCTCTGGTTTCTCAATAAATGAGCAGAAAGGCATCCTTTGGCTTTGACAGCTTGCTCAAGTAGCTGACAAAGATTCTCTTTATCAAGTTAAAAAGCAGCTCCTTCATCCTGAATTGTCTTCAAGAAAAACTTCACTGACCAATTCAGAGAATTTCTTCCCCAAGACAGTTGCTACATCTCTCAAAGATAAGCACATGAAAAACTTAGGTGCTACCAAAAAGAAAAAACAGTTTTGACACTGACTTTTTCTCTGTCTGGAAGCCAGTGTGAACAGTTTGAGGAGTGAATCCTGAATGCAACTTAGAAAGAAACAAATCCCCCTTTTTTAGTCTGATCCTGTGTTAGTCTCTGCTGTTGTCTTTTGTTATGTTGTACCTAAGAGATAGGTGGGACCCTACCCTAATGCACTATGGAATTCTGACTTAGTCCAGGAGAGCATCCATCCAATGTGATAAGCAGAATAGTTTCCAGTAAATAAGTATATCTGGATGCCAGAAAAACCACAAGGGATCACCTAGGCCTGCTCAGTGCCTCTGAGCAAAGTTACATTATATCCATCCATGACAGCTGGGTATATCTCTTCTATCCCTAGCAAAAGGTAAAGAATTTCTTCAAGATCAGCCACTCTTATTGTTTAACAAGCCTAAGTTTGTGTCTGCACATTAGAAACAGAATGGGCAGTTTTCAGACAAAGAAATCAAAACTATGTGAAAAAATGCACTAAATCACTGTTGATTAGAGAAATGCAAAGAAACAACTAGGAGGTACCACTTCACACCTATCAGATTGATAGATGTGACAAGAAAAATTGACAAGGAAAATTATAGATATTGGAGAGGATGTGGGAGAACCGAACCACTAATGTATGTTGGTGGAATTGTGAACTGATCCAACCATTCTGGAAAGCAGTTTGGGATTATGCCCAAAGGGCTATAAACTGTGTATACCCTTTGATCCAGCAATACCACTGCTAGGTCTATCTCCCAAAGACATATTAAAAAGGTAAAAAGGACCTAGCTGTACCAAAATATTTATAGCAGCTTTTTTCTGGTGACAATTAGAAATCAAAGGGATGCTCATCAACTAAGGAATGGATAAACAAGCTGTTGTATATGATTGTAATGGAATATTGTTGTGCTATAAGAAATGACAAGCAGGATGATTTCTGAAAAACCTGGAAAGATTTACATGAACCAATGAAAAATGAAGTAAGCAGAACCAGGAGAACATTGTACACAGTAATAGCAATATTATTCCATGAAGAACTGTGAATGACTTAACTATTCTCAACAATATAATAATCCAATGATAAAACATACTCTCCACCTCCAGAGAAAGAATTGATACTGTTTGAATACAGACTGAAGCATGCTATTTTTCACTTTCTTTCATTCATTTTCTTTTATACATGTCTTCTTGTACAAAATGACTAATATGAAAATGTTTCAAATGATTGCACATGTATAACTTATATCTGACTCCTTACTATCTCAGGGAGGAGGGAAGGGGAGGGAGTGAGAAATAGAATTTGAAACTAAAAGCTTTGAAAAAATGTAAAAAAATGTTTTAACATGTAATTGGGGAAAATATATGCATATATATGTAGATATGCACACATAGAGAGAGACAGAGAGATAGATAGATAGATAGATAGATAGATAGATAGATAGATAGATAGATAGATAGATAGATGATAGATAGATAGATGATAGTTATGCTTAAAAAGAAACAGAATGGGCACAGCCATGCCTTTCATCCATTGTGACCTTTAATGTATACACTCCTACAATCCATCAGGCCATGGCCCTGGATACCTCTTATGATAAGAGTGAAAATTAGAATTGGCCATGGACAACCCAGTTTTCTTACTACCTGGAGAGAGCCCTATATCCAGAGCTGCTGTGTAATTTTTTATTCCTCATTGTTACTACTGTCTGTCCAATCTATTGACAAATCCTACCACATTTACCTCAAGTATTTCAAGGGCTGCCCCTTGAAAGAGAAGTTAGCCTTTTGCTTGGTCCTGGAGGGCAAGACCAATTACAATGGTGGGAGATGAAGAACAGTTTCAGGGAAGGAAAAAGTCGCTAAACAATTGAATTATCTTAAACTGGAATGAACTGAATGAACACTCCTTCCCTGAAGATCATCAGACAAAAGCCAGATAACCACTTAGCACATTTGTTGTAGGGCGGATTCTTTTTTAGATATTAGATCCCTTCTATGGAAACTTCTAATTTGGAGATTTTGTAATCCTGTGATTCCAGAGTTCTATTTTCTTTTAACATCTACAGCCACCACCTAAATTTCAGTGTTAGACTTCTGTTCCATGGAATACTGGAAACTCTTTCTCCTTCATTCCCTTACCCCAACCATTCTCTTTGCTTCTGTCAGTTCTGTCTTCTCTACCTCAACCAAGCTATTGAGTTATTAGGATAATCCCTTCACATTATAGATCAGGTCCAACTGTTGTAAGGTAACCCAAATCACATGCCACCTGATTTGGAGCTGACCCTTAAGCCCCTTTATATTTGTTTTTGTCTTTATCCTAAGTTCTGTAATTGCTTGCAATAGTTTAAAGGCATAGTCCTGGGTAAGAATCACCCAAGGCATAGTCCCCTGCTCCCTTATCTTTCCTTAAGTTAGATCATTCCTAAATCAGTAAGCCTTGAAACAGTAGCATGTATAAGGATTATGGTACAAGACTGTATAGAGATCATGGGGCAAGTTTATCCCATGCAAGAGACCACCCTGTTCTGGGATGCTGACCCAACAAGGTCCCCCACTCAGAACGCTGACCAAGCAGGGTCCCCTATACCTTTCACCCAGAACATGACCCTGGCCTGTTATGGGAAATTCCACTCCCCCTGTGCCCTCCACCCTGTACCCTCCACCCTGTTCTGGGTGGGACCCCATCACATGGAGGGTCCCAGCCTTGTACCTTTGTGCCATGTTTCCCAAATTAGCCCTAAGCTATGGATCCAACCAATGGCTGTTCTTGGCTTCTGTATCATTGCTTATGCTAGCTCCCCTCCCCAATTGTGGTTTTTGTGGGGTTTTGCCTTTATAAGCCTTGTCTGTATCCCAATTCAGGGCTGCCTGATTTGAGTGTATGCTCCAGACAGTCATGTGCTTGATCAATAAATCCACATCTAAATTTATTAAAACCCAGCTCTCAGCTCACTCTTATTCTCTTCATAACATTTTTGGAGGTCCCAGCGAGATCTAGGGGTTCCTGGAGGGCCTTTGGGCTTCTAGATCACCCCTTTGAGATCTGGGCTTGACTAGGCTCTCAGCCTCAGCTGGTAGGTGTCCCTGACCATCTCATTCTCTGGAGAAGCCGGCACCTGGATGTTTCCAGGGCTCTGGGGCTTGGCATGGGCCAGGACTAGCATGCCTGCCTGACTCTGACTTGCCTTAATTTGACCCAAAAGTGGATCTAAAAATCTTCCAGAGGTGAGTGTGGTGTCTGTGTGTTCTAAGTGTTTGGAAGTGTCAGTGTATTTTCATTTTGATTTTTGCTCTTAAATCCTGGTTTTGTTTTGTTTTTTTTTTCCTAAAAGTCCAGGGGTGGTGTAGATCCACCGGTGCATTTGGGGTGGAGTAGAGGGGATATGTATCCATAGTGGTTGCCAAGGCAGGTGTAACATGGAAAAAAGGGAGGTATCCTGTTCTGTGGTGAGAGCACAAGGCAGGTATAAATCTTATTCAACCCCATCTTGTAAGGCCCCTCTTGGCTCTCTGAGACGGGATCCTGATCCGTTGTCAATTACACCTGCTCCCTGGTGAGTCTCCAGGACACTGGACTTCTACCAGTAGTCTAGTCTAGAAGGATGGCTTTGTCCCACAGGGTGGGCGGCATAGTCAATGTCCTGTTCCTGTGGGGCACCACAGGGCAGGCCTGGTTCTGGTTCATTGGCCCGCTTTTCCAAACTGGTCGTGGGATTCCCAGAGCCCCCTTCCTGTATCTTCCTTGAGGCATCTTCCTCTGAGGTCAGGAGTAAATTGGAGGGTAAAATCAGAGGTAAAATTCCCGTGCCCCCCCCCCAAGGTCATCAGGGTTAAATGGCACTGGGAAGCCCGTTTTTCTATCTCTTTTTGCATAACCTGCGGTGAGAGCACAGGGCCTGTGGTAAAAGACACATTTCACTTATTCATATTTTTTGTAAGTGTAAGGGTGCATGGAGCCATGAGAGTACAGGGCCTGTAGTAAGAGACAAAATTTCGTTTGTTCATATCTTTTGTAAGTATACGGGTGCATGGAGAGTAAAATCATTTGTGCCCGGGTTCAGGTCATTTGTGCTTCCCTTATCCTGTGCCTTATTTTTGGGTCCTCTGTGTGGGCCTGAGGTATGGTCTCTTTTGCTTGGATTTTATTCATTTTTGTTGTGTTTGTTGAGTGTTCTCTGTTTTAGATTTTGTAGTAAGTTATTTTCACTTTTTGCCTTGCAGCTCTGGGCTGCACTCTAAAATTTCTATAATAAGTTACTTTTATTTTAGTTTGGCTGCATCCTATATCTAAGCTTCTTGTGGTTTGTGTGGATTCCTTTTTGCCAAGTATGGGGGCTTCCACCAGCTTGTCCAAAACTTCTTTGGGCAGTAAGTTACAGCAATTTTATATTAATGTCTGACTAGCCCTCACTTGGTTCCTCCTAGCCTGGCCCCACTTGTTTCCAAAAAGAAGGAGGAAGTTCAAACAGTTTTACAAGATAAAGGGGAAGATTCAGATCTTCTTCTGAGTTCCCCACTACCACCCCCACATAGTTCGGGAACTCCCTCACTCCCCTTAATCTACTCCCCTGGCCTCTCCACTGCAGCCCCACCGCTGACTCCTTCCCTGGACTTTCAACTGGACCCACCTCCACATCTTTTGCCTGATTCTACTAAGAAGGTAAGCTCATTTCTCCCCCTCCTAATCGGGCAGGGACAAACTTTGCTCTCAGGCTTTCTCCTCTTCCCTTTTCTATCAGCTCCCAGAAGGTCCTGGCAGCCCTGCCCATTCTTCCCGTCCATCTTCTACTGAAAACATTTCCAATCCCTCTGAGAAATTTGTTCAACATCTTACTCAGACCCTGGTGATTGCATTACATCCCACTCTCCCCACTTGCCCTCAACTCCCTTCTCATCGTCTTCCAGGACAGCAGCCTGCATATGGGGCAACCCCTATCCTCCCCCCTACCCCCATCGTTAAACCCAGGATAGATCAGTGTGAAAAATACAAACAGAGAGGTCATTGGAGGAAGGACTGCCCTATGAGGGAGAGAGGGGGTCACTTGTATGCTTACAGGTATGCACCCTGAAGCCCATACCTCTGGGCGTGCAGATGACCCTCTCTCCTTCATATCCCTGGGTCCATGATTAGGGCCTGCAATTTGTAGAGAGAGGAGGAGAAAAGCCCTGGCATTTGTTGGCCCAATTCTTCCATAATTTTTGGTTTAATAATTGGATACATGCTTTGGTAATGCAGTTATTGTTATAATGTTGTTGGGTGATCATAGTATTTTTAAATCTGAAAAATTTCTTTCTATTGTATGACTTAAGTGACCATCATTTAAATTTAAATTGTGTTAATAGTTCCTTTATGTTGTTAGTTAAAATTGGGATTGTTTGGATTTTGAGAATTGCTATAACTTTTATGAGGTATTTAGAATTTTTCCCTGTGAGAATTGTATGGGTTTTTGGAATTTAAATTGTCCTCCATGTGCACTAAATTTTATGTTTTGAAAATTAATTTCTTTGAAGTTATTATGTGGGTCAAATGCAAGTAGTAATAATATTGCTTAGATTTATTAAATTGTAGATCTTTTAAGTACAGCAGTCTTTATTCAACTTTTGTTATAACTATAAGATGGCTAAGTTTGTGTGACATCAATTGTACTATTTCATTAAGTTTGCTAGTATAATGTGTATCTCTGCTATTTAAAACATCATGTCTTTACACCTTGTACCTGTACAGGTTACAACTGTTTTTATACTCTGAATTGTGTTGCATATGTGTCAGTGAAATAGTCTGAGTAATGGAGTATTTTAGCCCATCCACACTCCACTTTTGGCTTTTTGGCCCCTGTGTTGTTTAAATTTTTTTCCTAGTTTTGTGTTTTCTAGGCGCAGCACCCAGATGACATCTCTGACTGGGTACCCACCATTGCCTGAAACCATGCAATGTTTGGCCGGATCAGAGTCCATCAGCAGGCCCAAAGTACCTAGTGAGACCATGACCTCAGCTTTATGTCCTCCCTCAGCATGGTTTGGAACACTGAGTCCTTCATCCCTGACCCCAAATGATTTTAGGTCCTATTTGATTAAAAGGGGCAGGGCATGGCAGGGGGAGACGAAGGGCGGGGTGCTTGGGAGCCTGCCCAGTTTATAAATTACTGGGCCATGCATATTAAATCTGCCTGTTGGTTAAGTGTCTCTCAGATTACAGGCCAATTCAACTATAGTCGACAGCCAGCAGTGAGGACCAGTCCATACTCACCTCCCAGCCCCCGAATAATATTTGCTCTATTCCAGTCAATTTCCTCCCTCAGGACTCATTGAGGTAGGGACAGTCTTACACCCCTTGCCAGCCTGAAGAAGCCATGGAAGAAGAGACCATCATCCCTTTTCCCCAAGTGAATTTGGGTCCCAACTCTATGAGGGAAATGCTGGAAATTGAAAGAAGCTGCCCCAATTTCATTATAGGCCTGGCCCTAGTAAACAGCAGGTCCAATAAGAACCTAAAATCCCCCGCAGATGGTAAATATTTTAAAAGTTGAGATATTGGGAAAGGAAAATGATTTTTTAACATCCAGATATATCTAATTTGCCTTCAAGGGAAAATACTCTTAGAAAGATGGTTTGGAAAGTTTTGTATGATAAAATCTATGTATGTAATGCTAAAGAAAGCAGGTAAAAAGGTTTGGGGACAAATGGGGTTGATCCAAGCCCCATCCTGTTTCCAGCTAATGTCAGTTTTTAATAGTTAAGTATGTTGAAAGAAGGTATGAGAAAATTATGACAAGGCAGAGAGAGCATGAGGAAGTTAAGGGAAGGCATTTTAGAAAATTATTATAAGTTAATAAATTGATTGAATTGTTAGGACACCCATAAAGGAAACTGGAAAATTTGGCAAGTAATAATAAATTTGTTAGAATAATTAAAGAAGATTAAAATCATAAAATAGTTTAGGTTAATTATTGAAAATTGTTACTTAAAATTTAACGGGACTATTGATTGGCTGTTTCCTTGAGTCTGCCTCCAGGTATCAAGACAAGCTGCCCTTGCCATCCATTCATGGTACCAATCCTTGTGAGATACAGGTGTAAAGTAAGCTGCCCCATGGTACAAGACCTGAAGATACAGGTATAAAGTGCAACGGGTTGGGAACAACTGTTCAACATGTGCTGAGGTAGGATTCTCCTGACTTGATTTACAAGCACCTGGCACATTAAACTTGGCTCACTGCAAATTGCAGTTTGGTACACATCTTGCCTGGCACTGACACTTGGCTCAATGCACATTGCAGCTTGGTAAACCTCTCTCCTGAAATTGACCTCCTAAAGTTAGGGAATTATAGTTTCCTTATTATAATGTTGTCCCTATTCTTGGTGACAAGTTTCAATAATCAATATAAGAATAATAATGAATTTATTTTTGAATAAGATAGCCACCTAAATAAAGTTGTAAAGGTATAATAGAATTGGATATATATTTTTTTTACATTTATATTGAATTTTTTCTTAATTCAAATAATGCTGTTTAATAACTTTTGGTAATTTTAAGTATTGAGGTTATTAAAAATAATAGTTGAAGTTTGTTTTTTAGTTCCAGGATTGTTTAATAGTGTAGTAAGGGAAAAACTCTTGGGTACCTGATGCTATGTAATCATGTCAGTTTTGTAACCTTGTAAACCCAGCCCTGTGTGGCTTAGAGAGTTTGATCATTTGTACTGTTTAAATTGTGCACACGAACTCGAGTCATCTAGAGTTTGCCCCTCTCCTGAGCCACAGGACCCTCATAAGACAGCATTAGAGGCAGATGAGAGCCCGGACCTGACCCTTGCTGAGATATCTCCTTTCCTGGACTTTGTCAACCCTGCAGGAGCTACAATTCTGTTTCCAGTGCCATCCCTCCATCCTTTGACCTAATGGATTTTAATTTTTTATTTTTGAGTTATCTTATAGATATTTTTAGTTTTATGTTGTATTTTTATTGTCTTAGTGTGTGGCCCAGATTCTTTTTTTTTTTTTAAAGCAGTCGGGGTTAAGTAACTTGCTCAAGGTTACAAACACAACCAGTTATTTTGTGTGGGTGTTAAGTATCTGAGCCCGGAACTGATCCCAGGTCTCCCGACTCTGGGGCCAGCGTTCTTACTCACTGCCCCACCTGGCTGCCTCTGTGGCCCAGATTCTTGTCAATGGTTTGACATTTTCCTGAAAAGAAGTGGGGAATGTTGTAAGGTAACCCAAATCACATGCCATCTGATTTGGAGCCCACTATTAAGCCCCTTTATATTTGTCTTTGTCTTTATCCTAATTTCTGTAATTGCTTGTAATAGCTTAAAGGTGTGGTCCTGGGTAAGAGTCACCCAAGTCACCCTGCTCCCTTATCTTTCCTTAAGTTAGAACTTCCCTAAATCAGTAAACCTTGAAACAGCAGCATGTATAAGGATTATGGTGCAAGCCTGTATAGAGATCATGGGACAAGTCTATCCCATGCAAGAGACCACCCTGTTCTGGGCGGGACCCCATCACATGGAGGGTCCCAGCCTTGTACCTTTGTGCCATGTTTCCCAAATTAGCCCTGAGCTATGGATCCAACCAGTGGCTGTTCTTGGCATCTGTATGTCATTGCTTATGCTGGCTCCCCTCCCCAATTGTGGTTTTTGTGGGTTTTGTCTTTATAAGCCTTGTCTGTATCCCAACTCAGGGCTGCCTGATTTGAGTGTATACTCCAGACAGTCGAGCACTTGATTAATAAATCCACATCTAAATTTATTATAATCCAGCTCTCAGATCACTCTTATTCTCTTCACAACACAAGTTCACCCTCTCACTCTTTCAAATCTCAGAGTCTATCACCTCCCTTATTTCCTTTCACTCCCACTGTGTGTTCCCTTCATTGTCATAGAAAAAATTAATCCCAGACCATTCCTGATTCTAAATCTTCTCCTGAACTTCTCCCACCATATATCTGAATCATACTTTCCAGGCATAGCTTAGAAAATTCTTTCCTTCCCTATAAATAAATGGAGAGATCCTACCTCCTTCAGGAACTGTTGAATCATAGGCAGAAAACTTGAGAGCAAGGAAAGACCTTGGAGGTCATCTAATTCAACCTTCTTCTTCTTTTAATAAACCCTTCCTAAGATTATCAGAAAAGTGATGATTTCCCCAGATTCAGTTCATAAAATCCTGTGACCATTTACTGAAAATATTTAATTTATTGCCTTCATCTACCTCTGGGCTGAACATACATCCTTCCCGTCTTTGGTTACATTAGTATTGGTTTCAATAGACATCAGGTTACTAAAAGCAGAGTAACAACTAGTAATGCTTTCACCATTCACCCTCCCTGCTCTCCAAAGACATCATGAGGGAGGACAATCTGACCAGAGCTATACTCATGCTAGGAAAGGAATTCAGGAAAAAGTCAGACTTCCGGAAAAAAAAATAGCACCAAATCAACTGGAGTCATGGGGAAGACAAATGAAGACTGGTCTGGGAACAGTTGTTCTGTATGCCGGCGTAGGCTGTGGAGGATGACTACATGAGAAATAGGTATTCAATGAGAAGGAAACATGCCGTATCAGGGAAAAAGCATCATCCTAAGATGCTGGTACCTAAGGCAAAAACCCATTCACTCAGTGAGAGTCACATCTCTGTCTAAAATGCATGAATTCAACAAACAAATTAATCAGAAAGTATTTATTAAGTACTTACCATGTCCCTGTCATGGTATTACATGCTGGGGATACAAAGATAGAAGCAAAAGAGTTCCTTTCTCCAAACAGATTATATTCTATTGTGGGCCACAACATACACATAGATAGGTAATATGCAAAACAAAAAGCAGACATAATAAACTGTCTATTCAACCAGCTTCCAACAACTTCCATCACAGAAGTGCATGAAGATATGCATGAAAAAACTGGCCAGTAATCAAATTCTTCCTAATGTCTAACCTAAATCACTGTCAGCTAGATTTAATTATTTCTTATCTTGAACAAATAGGGTCACCATCCTCCTCAAAATCATTTATGTACACCAATTCAAAACAAGAAAATGTTTACTGATCCCTATGGGCATATTGTAGAAACAACATTCTACTTGGGAACACAGTAAGTAAAAAGATAAGTAAATATTTATCTTAAAAACATCAGTAAATACAAGATGATGTGAGAAGAGAGAAACTAATATTTAGGAGGCTCAGACAAGACTTCTCATAGGAAGTGCTACAGAAGCTGACCCTTGAAGAAAGCTAAGGATTGTAAAGTACTTTAAATGACAAGCTGAGGATTTTTTATTTTGATCTAGAAGCAACTGGGAGTCTTGAAAAGGAGAGTGATAAGGTCAGCTGTTACTTAGATACTTAGATAATTATTTGTTTAGGTACCTAGGAATATAGGCACTCAGAAACTAAAGTGCTAGGTAATCACATAGGTTCTTAGGCACTTAAGTACACAAGTACCTAGATAATTGGGTATTTAGGTTAGTTTGTTTTGTTTTGTTTTTTTTGTTCAGCCCCATCAGATTTTCCATGAACCCATTCTGGCATTTTGAAAATGGAACTCAGGAAGACTCATCTCCCTGACTTCAGTATTCTATCCACTGTGCCACCTGGCTACTGGGGTATCTAGTTCCTATTTAGGTAACTCTGAACTAGACTGAAATGTGTTGAAACTAACTGAACCAATTTAAATAAGTTTGAACTGAAGTGAACCACATTGAATATAGGGCCTTAAATATAAAAATACTTTGGTAATTAGGTAATTAAGGTTTTAGGTACTTAGGTAATTAGACAAATAAGTAATTAAGTACTTAGGTAATTAAGTACTTAGACACTTGAATCCTTAGGTAATTAAATATTTAGGTACATACTATTTTAATCATTTTTGGACTAGACTTAGTCTTTTTAAGCCTGTTTAAGTCTGTTCAAAACGGTTTGAACCAGTGAGAACCATTTTGGTTTGAACTGAATTGAAAATAGGTAGTTAACTATATAAGTACTTTGATAATTAGATCTGTAGGTAATTAGGCACTTAAATACTTAAGTAATTAAGTACTTAGGTTCATAGGCCCTTCTCTAATTACTAGGCACTTGGATAATTAGGTACATAATTAGGTATGTAGGCACTTAAATACTCAAGTATATAGGTAATTGAGTATTTAAGTACCTATGGGGTTTGAACCAAATAAAACCAGTTTAAACTGGATTAAATTAGTTTGATTTGAAATGGATTGAAAATAGGCATATATCAGTACTCCTACAATGAGATGTATAGATAATTAAGCACTTAAGGTAATAAAGGACTTAGGTATAAAGGAACTTAGGTAGATAAAGATTTAGGTAGTAGATATTTAGACATTTAAAATTAGGCAATTAAGGACTTAGGTACCACATATTTAGGGACATAAGTACTTGGGAAATGATATAATTAGTTACTTTGGTATTTAGATACTTAGATATTTAGGTACACAGATACTTAGGTAAGAGGGAAACAAAGTAATAAAAATAAATCAGGGAATCATAAGATCATAAATTTGGAGTTAAAAGTGGTCTCTGGAACCATCTAGTCCAACACATCTACACAGAGAAGATAATAACCTCAAAGAAGCTGCAAAGTTTGCTGAGAGAAAGTGAAGAGAAGATAAAAGGGCCAAGGCCAGAGGTGGAGCAGGTACCAAAGATACCCTAGGTTACAGATAAGAGCATGGATGAGGATCCAGCAAAGAAAACTGAGGAGCAGTTAGGTTTAGGAGAAACAGGAAAGAGAAGTGCACCAAAAACCAGGGAAAGAGAATATAACCACTAGAATATTCATGTGGTCACCTGGAGAGTAAGGGTTGCTTTATTCTTTGCATTTGCGTCTCTAGCCCCTGGCAGGATACATGGCATATGGAAAGCACTTAATAAATGCTTGCTCCTTGATTCATTGACAAAGGATAGTTTAGGATGAGTAGACTGAAGAAGAGATAGAAGGATGTAGGATTGTGATTAGACAAAGGAGCTTCAGAGTTCTTGATCTTGAGCACAGAACAATTATGGGGGAAAACAAGGCAAAAGGTGTGGCAATCCCTATTTATTACTGGGGTGACTAAGGAAGCTAGTAAAGATAATTTCTTATAATGTCTTCATTATATAAAAAGGACAACTCAATTTTAAAAAATGGTCAACTAAATTAGAAGTAAGAGAGAATTCAATTAAATTTATTAATTGAATTGACTTCAATTCCATCAAACAAGTATCTCAGAGATGGTGTATATGCATAACCCCAGTTCTGCCTCAGATTTTGTTTCTCTAAACAAACCAAAATCAATACCTATATCCTGTTCTTCCCTAAAAGAGCCCATTTTCCAAAGTTTTCAATATGATATGCCCTTCCTTAGTTTGTCCCATTTTCCCCATGTTTCTGAACATAGTCATTAATCCATCCATCCAATAAGCACTGTGTAAAGGGAATTCAGGCCTAAGGTGGGAATTAGATACAATGACTTCTCAGGGCTTTTCCAGTTCAAACATTTTAAGATTCTCTATGAGTACACATAATTAAGAGTATAATGTGTTCTGCCCACAAGGCTTGATAACAGATTTAGATAAATAGCTTCAAGATAGAAGAAGCAGTAGAACACATATACTTAAGTCACCAACTCCAGCAAAATAATGGCATGGATGAAGACTGAACAAGAAAATGCAAAGCTTCCTGGCTGACTTCCTGCCACATAGATACCTATAGTGGTTCAATAACAAGTTCCCCATGAAGATCAAGGCAGAAATGTTTAAGTATACAGACCTGACCACAGTTATCTATTAGTCAGAACACTGGTCTACAATGCAATAAAAAGAGCAGAAATTCGTCATAATCTAACATGCAATGAAAAGAATGATGAGCAAAACCTGTCTTTAGGGCCAATGACCATGAATGACTCTCCAGACAGCTGGGAATCAGAAGTCAGAGGAGACTTTCTTAGGTGGTTCACTATCAAGGAGGAGTGACAGGAGGACAATAACCCAGCTAACAGATTGTATCTTATGGAATGGCTGGTGACCAATCACTGAACCGAAAGGTCTTTGGGATGATATGATGGTGAGGCTATTTAAATAAAGTTAGACAAGAATGTTTGGAATCATTGATTTTTTTTTTTGCTTAATGAATTTGCTCTCACATAGCAAAGTATAGCAACAGCTTTAAACAGGAATGAATGTATATGAAAGTAGAAGGACCCAGTGAATGAGGCCTATGAGCCACAGGGTTGTATTCTGGGGGAATGTTGCTAACCTTCATTAAATCTCTTTGGTGCAGTAAGTGTCATGACCAACATCTTCATCTAAGAGTCATACCATGGCTCCTCTGGGGCAGCCTATGTCTGCTCAGTCTGCTACATGACTATCACCCATGTGACCATTAGCAGCATTTCCACAGGAAGAATAATGAAGGAATCTAAAAAAGAAAAAGTATGTGTAGAGGAGAGAGCAGCATTATGGACCAGAGACAAAGATGTCATCTAAAACCAGAGGACATACACAAAATGGACACTGGGGAGAATAAAGTGTGTTGGTAGATGGAAGAGAATTCCCTCAGGTCACTATGAGTCCTGCATTTTAACCACCATCATCAATTATGATTAAGTATCTGTTCGGGGGTTTTGTGTACATGGAAGGGACAGGGAGGTTTGGTAGCTAGGCAACAGACTGGAACCTCAAAGTTTGGGAGTGATTTTTTTCTTGTCATAAAAGTGATAAGTGGCCTTAGGCAGAATACCCTCTGCCTTTTTTTTCTTTATCAGAAAAACATCATCTTCAGACTTCTCCTCATCCAAAAAAAAAATTAAAATGTGTAATTCTGCTGGAAATGTGAGCTCATGTAATTTTGCAAATGGAGGATGAGATGGAAACTGGTAGATCTTTATAAGTCTAACTTTGTGGACCTGGGCACATCACTAATATTACATGCCTCAGGTCACCCCATTCCATTTTCCCATCCTATTTTATTTTCTTTTAAAAAACGTTTTATAATAATTCGAGGTAGTATTTGTGTGTCATTTTGAGATTTACAAAGTATTTTACAAATACGCTCTTATTTGATCTTCACAACAACCTTGGAGGTAAGGCATTATTATTATTTCTATTTTATAGATGAGGAAGCTGAGAAAGACAAGTTAAATTTTACCAGGGCCACACATCTAGCAAATGTCTGATGCCGGATTTCTACACAGGTCTTTCTGACTCCTGGTCCAACACTCTATCACCTACCTGATATCTTTTGTTTTTCTATTACAAACATTTACATACTACTCCCACTTCATGAGAGGCCTCTTATAACAGTTAACACTAATAATACAGTTATCGTTTCTGAAAGGGCATACATTTCACATCAATAGCACCTCCCATCTCCAATACTCTATTTTTTAAATTAACAGAAATCTATTTTCTCTGTCTCCTACACCCTGCCCCACTGAAAAAAAAATCAAAAGTGAGAAAGGTTGATGTGTGCCTGAGCTTCAGGCCTGGAAGTTCAGTGCCTTCAGTAAGGAGACCTGTGCACCCTAGGAAGCAACAAGAAAATCACAAATCCACATCCTTCAAAGGAAGCCTTGGCTCTGACTGGTTTCACACACATACACACACACACACACACACACACACACACACACACACACTTTAATCCAGAAAAAAAAATTAGTTCAGGTGTTTTGCTGATTAAATCACAGTGATCGTCCCCTAAACAGTGCCCTAGATGTGACTGCCCCTTGGTCCTGCTCACCAGCCTGATTCCAAAGCATTTAGACACCCTCTAGATGAGCTATCAAAAATGAATGGCTCCAATATCTAGAAAGGGGGATGGGGAGAATTATATTTCACAGAAACTAATTGGAAACTTGTTTTTGACTAAAGTAGTTATTATTTCCATCATGGAGAGATGAAAGCATAGAGATTCACTTTTATCTCACTCTGCCTGATGTCTTACATTATTTATTCAAGTGAAAATTAAAACCTGACCAAATCCTACCAAGGCATTTCATATCAGTTAAGGATTATTCTTCTGGAAAAGAACTTTGGTTCAAAAGTTTCATTATATAGCTACAAATGAATTTATTATTAAAAAAATGTGACACATGGAACCCAGCTGTCTTTCTCCTGGCTGCACACGAAGCTCAGCATCACATGTTAGGCTTTACTCTTCCTTTCTGTCTCAGAGGGGCCCAGGCCCACACCATCCCATTTACTAGTCGATGCTTCCATATTTGTGACCTTGGATAAGTGATTTAACCTTACTGAGCCTCAGTTTCCTCATCTATAAAATGGAAACAATAATAATTTTCATCATCTACTTCACAGGAATGGATGTTGTGAGGGTCAAACAAGAAAAATTATGGAATGAACTTTGTAAACCTTAAAATGGAATTTAAATTTCAGATATTGTTATTATTCTTATTAATTATTATTATTCTGCCTCCCTCTCAATCTCCCAGGCCCCCTGGGAAGCCCCAAAACCACCTCATCATCTCAATACCTGTGCCTTTCTGACTAGTGTTTTATATTAGCTAGGAGCTTTACAAATATCTCATTTTATCCTCACAACAACCCTGGGAGGTAAGTGCTATTATCCTCATTTTACAGATGGGGAAACTAAGGTTAAATGATTTGCCCAGGGTCTCCTAGCTAGTGTCTAAGGCCAGATTGGAACCCAGGTCTTTCTGATTTGAAGTCTTACACTCTATCTCCTGTGTCATCTTGCTGACTTTCATGACTGCCCTTATATTTCACCTTTCATGATCACAATGGGCTTCCTCTAATCTTTGCTGTTCTCTCCTGGGTTTCCCCCATCACCACTATGGCTATGCACCAAGGGTTGTTCTGCCTGATGATCTTCTCCCCTTCCCATTATGAAACCTCTATGAGGGAAGGGCAGGAAAGGAGTGGAAGAAGTTAGGTTTCTCTCTGTGTCTCCTGGAATTCAACCTTACATTGCTTAGTTTTGAAAGTGATTGTCTTTTTGAGGTAGTCTTTGCACCAACCCAGCTCTTCTTTGGCTTTGGTAAGGACTGAGCTTGTAGAGTCTCTTTTTCTGATCATATGGATTATAGCTGGTTTAGTTCTACCTAGTTCTAGGCAGGTAGGCCTGGTTCAGTCCTCATCAATATCTTCTCTGTGATCTTACTGTGATCTTCCTACCTCGAACTCCCCCTACCAACTCTAGCCCTTTCAGAGCTCACTCCTGTGAGTCCCCCAGGCCTCTGGAATAGGGTCATGTCTAACTCTGGATCCCAGTTTCCCCTCTGGCTTCATATTGTAGTAATTTCTCTATACCCCAGTTTTGTTTTCTAGCCTTTCCTGCAGAAAGGAATGTCCTTATGAGGCCCCCAAAGGTCACTCTCCTTGTTTCAGGTTTTACTGTACTAACCTTACAATTTCCTCCTTTATTATTTGCTACAGTTCTTCTGGCCATGAGAATCCCTAAGGGCCCAGCAAGAGTTCAGTGGGGTTAAGAGCCAAGTCTTAAGAGTAGAATTTCACAAGATCATGTGACCTGAAGGCTGTCATCTCTGAGGCTTCCTGATGTCCCTGGTTATAAGTTTTCCCTGCCCTTTTCCTGAACCATTTTGGAAGTGTCAGTGCTGACCTCAGTGTAGGGGCTTCGCAGGCTGTTCTACTACCATTCGTTTACCTATCTCTATCTCCAAGCCCCTGAACAGTACATGTCTTCATCACTTAGTAAATGCTTGTTAACTGACTTAAACTACACAGACTTAAAACCACCACATAAAAGGGCCTCTTACTGTCAGTATCTACTAGCCAGGCTGACAAAATCCCTTTAATCTCAGCAAAAGATCCCAACACCTGGTTAAGTGGGATTCAGGCAGAAAATCATATTTGCTTCAACTTAACATCTTTCACACTGAAAATCTTTGTAAGGTGTATTGTTTCACTCTCTTGCTTTCCTGAGCACAGCATACAAAATACAATTGAGCTTTCAATGATTCGGTTTCTTCCAATACCTCAGGGTCATAATCAAGTATTATCCTACAAGACTGTAAAAGACTGTAAAAAATAGAGGCAGAGAATGTTGGGAGGTAGGGTTCAACTGGACTAACCCTGCTGTGTATCTTAGCTGCATATACAAAAAATGGAAGAATACATAATCAACTATGAATTCAAAGAAGTGACCTTCCTAAAGCAAAGGCCCCCTTACACAATGGTTATATGGTTGGTTATCCAATGGGCTGGCCACATTGTTCAAATGCCAATCGTACCCTTGCCTAAAAGACTATTTTATGGAGAACTCACACAGGGCAAGCATTCACACAGTGGCCAGAAGAAGCAATACAAGAACACTCAAGGACACTATCAAGGTCTCTCTTAAGAACTTTGGAATCAATTGTGTGACATGGGAGATACTGGCACAAGATCAGCCAGCCTGGCATACCCTCATAGGAGAAGGGACTGTGCTTTATGAGCAAAGCAGAATAGAAGCAGCTCAAAAGAAACACAAGATGCACAAATTTAACCACTCAAGAGCTTTCACATGGACTATTTGTGTCTGACCTGTGGTAAAGCATTCCAAGCTTGTATTGGTCTGATCAGTCACAGCAGGATGCCTTGTAACTTGACTCTAACATAGTGATGTCACTTTAGTCCTCTTCAAGAACAAAGGACAAGAACCATGTTCAAAGGCCTTTATAACCTGGCCCCTCTCTAACTTTCCAGACTTCTTATGCCCCACCCCATTCCATCCTACACTACTACACCACATATCCATCAGTCCAGTGATACTGGACTCTTTATTGTTCCTCAGATAAGACGCTACCTCTCAACTGCACATGCTCACTGGCTAACTCCCTTCCCTGGAAGGCATTTTCTCCTCTTCTCTGTAGGCAGACTTCCTGAGCTTCCTTAAAGTCCCGGCTGCCTTCCCTATGGTGATGAAGTCCAGTCGATGCTGTACGTAGCTTGTTTGTACATGCGTGCTGTCATGTGGTCTTTCCTACTGGACCCTGAGCTTCTTGAGACCGAGGACTGTACTGTCTTTCTTTGTATCCACAGTGCCTGGCACATAGTAGGCACTTAATAAGTGCTTTTTGGTTGACTGGCTGACCCTGACCTGTAAGAATTATGTCAGAAAGGCAAAAGCCCATGATAAGGGCTTGTAATAATGAGGGCTGTACAATTTAGACAACAAAAGGGGTTTTTACAGATACGTTGTTAGGGGTGGGGGAGACAATGGAAAAAATACAAAGGCAACAGGGCCCATCAGAAGTGAAAGATCAATTTTTTATAGTAGCAAAGAACTGGAAACAAGGTCACTACCCATCAATTAGAGAATGGCTAAATAAATGTCTTACATGAATGCAATGGGATATTACTGTGCCATAAGAAATGAGGCATATGAAGAATGCAGAGAAGCAAAGGAAGTCTTCTGTGAACTGAAACAAATTGAAATAGAATCAGAAAAACAATATTCACAATGACTACAACAATGAAAATGTAAAGATAAAAAAAGTGAATGCTAAGTAATTATAATGGCCAAACTTGGACCTTAAGATTAGATGGGGGTAGGGGCGGCCAGGTGGCTCAGCGAGTAGAGTACCGGCTCCAGTGTTGGGACGACCTGGAGATCGAATCCTGGGCTCTGACACTCAGCACCACATCCAGAAATAACTGGCCGTGTAACCTTGAGCAAGTTACTTAACCCCGATTGCTTAAAAAATAAAAAAATTTAAAAAAAAGATTAGATGGGGGGAAAAAATGTGCCTCTCTCCAATCTTTGAAGAGGTAGAGATCTATGGAAAACAGAATATTACATATTCTCTCAGACTCACATACTGTATTGGTTAGTTTTCTTTAACTCTGTCTCAGTATTATCCCCAAGGCCTTCCTAGAAATCTCTACCTGGATCTAGGACATCTGCCTAAGGTCCTCTTTGCTTCCAAAAACTTCACAATTTTCCAACAGCTTTTCCCAGACCTGAGTCACGTTGAAATGCTAGTGCCTTCCTACTATGAAACAGGCCTCCTAATCTTCTTCAGGCATCACCTGCTAGATGTTAAGGGAGGGTCCTGAACACACTAAGCACCTACTCAACACCATTCCTCTCAATGGTCCCATGGTAGGGGTGATTCAGGTTTTTTGGTTGTTGCTTCTTTTTAGTTTTTTGGGGTTTTTTGTATCCTCAATGCCTGATGCATAGCAAGTGCTTAATAAAAGCTTGTTGATTGATTAAACAGCTTTCTTTTTTTTCTTTCTTTCTTCTCCTTTGTTACTGGGAATGGCTCTCTGGTAGAAGAGTTGGAGAGATATACATTTACATATACATACATATGCATATGTATGAGTGAAAGTGATATAAAAACAAAATACATTTTTAATGTTTGGCCTAAAAAATAAAGTGATGGGGTGGCCAGGTAGCACGGTGAGGAAGAGCACTGGCCCCAGAGTAGGGATGACCTGGGATCGAATCCAGGCTCAGACACTTAGCACCCACCCAGAAACACCTGGCCGTGTAATCTTGAGCAAGTTACGTAACCCCAATTGCTTAGGGGCAGCCAGGTGGCACAGTGAGTAAGAGCACCAGCCCAGAGTTGGGAGACCTGGGATCGAATCCGGGCTCAGACACTTATTAGCACCACACCCAGAAATAACTGGCCGTGTAACCTTGAGCAAGTTACTTAACACCAATCGCTTAAAAAAAAGAAAGTAATGATAAATGAAGCTATGGAATGAATGAGACTTCCAAAAGACAGACTATAAACACAAACAAAAGAAGGAGAGAGTCCAGAACTATAGGGAACACCCATATTGAGGGGTGGGGAAAAGGATGAGAAGTTAGGAAATAAGAAAAACTCTAATTACAGGTTAAGGAAAACCAAGAGGCTGTAGTATCTCCGAAGGAAAGACTATCTGGTAATATCAAGTGGCCAACAGTGTCAAAAGCTGAAAAGAGGTCAAGGAAGATGAAAAATTGACTACTGGATCTGATTAATAGATCATTGATGACCTAAGTCAGAAGTTTTAGTACAGTAGTAGGGCAAAAGCCAGATTGTAAAAGATTGAGGAGAGAATAGATAGTAAGGATGCAAAGGCATCAGGTATAGGACACTTTTTTCAGGAAGTTAGCAATTAGGGAAAGATGGGATTGACTTCAGATGGGAATAAAGGGACAAAAGAAGACTTTTTTTTAATTTAGAATTAAGGAGATGAATATGTTTGTGGATAAGCAGAGAGAGTGGTGATGTAAGGACAGAAGATTCATAGGGATTAAGGAGACTGGAGGGAATAAGATAAAAACTAGAGAGGGAAGGTTTAGACAGATTGTATTGAAGTCGAAAGAGTATTGCATTTGGAGTAAGAAGACCTGGGCTTATCTCCCAGATCTATCATGTATGGGACCTCAAACAAGAAGCTTAATTTCTCTGAGTCTCAGTTTCCTTATCTGTAAAATGAAGGGGTTGGACTTGAACTCCAAAATGCCTTCCAACTATAAGTGTATGATTTTACTATGACAAGGTAGAGATATTTATCTTCTGGTTAGAGGAAAAGAAAGAAGTAATGATCATGTTGGGAAGGTTTTTGGAATGGATGAAAGGATCTGAAAGACCTTACTTTGGATGTCCTAAATTTTCTCAATGAAGTAGAAGAATAATTCATTTGCTGTAAGTGTAAGGGTTAGGGATATCATTAAGGGTTAGAGGAGAGGGAATAAGCGGTTTGGAAAAGTTGCTGCAAGAAATTAGATAAGGAACAAATAAGGATAGAGTAGAAACATTGTTGAGAACAGTAAAGATCCACCAAAGGTCTTGTACCATATATTTATAGGGAGTAAAATCAGCTCAGTTTCATACATTTTTCCAGCAGCCCTGAAATAGGAACAGAGAAGTCAGATGGTGAACTTAATGAAGTTCTAAGAATTCACAGATGGGGAATTCAATTAATTGAGCAAGAATCTGTTAAATGCCTACTCTGTTCAAGGCACTATATAGTAAGTGCTGGGGACACAAAGACAACAAAAGAAAAACAGTTCTTGTCCTCAAAGAGCTTAACTTCTGCTGAGGGATACAATAGCAACGCAAATAAATAAATACATGATAATTGAAAGAGGAGGGAGAGAGAGGAAACTAGGTAGTACAAAGGATAGAGTGCTAGGCTTGGACTTAGGAAGACCTGAGTTCTAATTCAACCTCAGATACTTACTAGCTATGTGACTCTGGGCAAGTTACTTAACCCTATTTGCCTCAGTTTCCTCATTTATAAAATGGTGGCAATAGTACCTACCTCCTGGGGTTGTTGTGAGGATATAATGAAATTCTATTTGTAAAGTGCTTAGCACAGTGCCTGGCACATAGTAAGCACTGTATAAATGTTATTAATTATTAATAATAAACATCACATTCAGAAATAGGAGGTGAACCTGAGTTAAACCTTGAAGGAAGCTAAGCATAGAGATGGAAGTAAAAAGGCAGAACTTTCCAAGCATAGGGGCAACCAGTGTGATAGAAGGGAATGGCTAGGGCAGGGAATAGCAGATCTGACTGGAACAAAGAGAATATAAAAGAAAATGATATGAAATAAGTTTAGAAAGGTAGGCTAAAGCCAAATTATGAAGGTCTTTAACTGCCAGCCTGGTGTAAGGGGGTCTAGTCGTTCTGGAAAGCAATTTGAAATGATGGGAGAAAAGTGATTAAAATGTTCATAACCTTTAAACACCAGCAAGCATATTGCTTGGCAAATAGCCTAAGGAGGTCAAAGAAAGAATTATCCAGACATTTTTGTGGTAGCAATAAAGTTAAGACAAAGCTGATGCCATCCATTGGAGAATGGCTAAACAAGTTGTGGTATGCTGATTTGGTTGAATATTATTATTATTATTATTATTATTTTAAGCAATTGGGGTTAAATAACTTGCTCAAGGTTACACGGCCAGTTATTTCTGGGTGGGTGCTAAGTATTTGAGCCCAGATTCAATCCCAGGTCTCCCGACTCTGGGGCCTTCGCTCTTACTACTGTGCCACCTGGCCACCCCTGAATATTATTTTTACCACAAGAAACAATAATTATAAAGAATTCAGAGAAATCCAGGGTGATTAGTATGAACTGAAGAAAGCAAAACTAGAAAAATTATATATAAAATGTCTCTAATAACATTAGTAAAAATAATACCAAAAGGCAGTTGAGTTTAATACAATGACTACAGAAGACAATTGATAAAACATCTCATTCACTCCCTGTCAAAAGAGAAGGTAGATACTGTGGATGACAAATGTTACACAGTCTAACAGTCACTATTTCAGTTGGTTTTGCTCAATTTGACTTTTTGTGTTGTTGTTGTTGTTGTGTTCTTCTTCTTCCTCTTCTTCCTCTTCTTCCTCTTCTTGTTCTTGTTCTTCTTCTTCTTCTTCTTCTTCTTCTTCTTCTTCTTCTTCTTCTT
>NW_027187359.1:22916408-22924371 GCF_028583685.1 Petaurus breviceps papuanus | reverse complement strand
TTCTTCTTCTTCTTCTTCTTCTTCTTCTTCTTCTTCTTCTTCTTCTTCTTCTTCTTCTTCTTCTTCTTCTCTTTCTTCTCCTTCTCCTTCTTCTTCTCTTTCTTCTCCTTCTCCTTCTTCCAAAGACAGATACTATGACAGGTACATACTGGAAAACTATTGTGGTGTAACAAGCAAAAGGCATCAACAAAGATTCTTAATGTTTTTTTTTATTAATGCCTGGCTGAGAAGTTTGTGTTTTAAATTGGAGGCAACAGGGAGTCACTGAAAATTCTTGAGCTTGGGAATTACACATTCATATCTGCCCTTTAGGAAAAATATTTTCACAGCTATGTACAGCAGAGGTGCCAAATACATGGCCCCACAGAGGCAACACTCCTAAGTGCTGCCCAAATCAGATTACAATGTGCCTAATTAGGAAATATTTAACAAAATAAATAAAAATGTGAAAGAGAAAGAGAGAGAAAAGACCTGAGACCATCTAGTCTAAATCACACTTTGCCAAGAATATACTCTATAGCATCTCCAACGTGTGATCATCTTGCACTCTCCTGAAGACCTTAAGCAAAGGAGAAACTCCCAACTGTCCAAGATAGCTCATTCTATGATTGACTGCTTCAACTCTAGAGGGGGTGATATATATTTAGATACATATATATGCCTATATAAATTTTTTGCCACATTCATTTTCATATATATTCTGTGCATTTTCTGGAAGACCTCTCTCTCTCCATACACACACACACGTACATATCCATGTATACATATATAATATATTTATATGTATTATATGCATTGTGTACATATGTATACATGTGTGTATAATGCATATACATACACCATGTATGTGTGTATATATGCATATATTGTACACATAAATATATAGAAAGGTCTTCCAGACAATGCAGAGAATAAATGCAGAGACTATATATATGTATATATATATAGTACACTCATATACACATACATGCACATATACATATAAGGCATGTGGGTGGCATAAAGGATACAGAGCAGTATCTGGAGTCAGGAAAATCTTAGTTCAAATCCCACCTCAGACACTTACTAGCTGTGTGAACCTGGGAAAGTCATTTAACCTCTGCCTCAGTTTCCTTATCTATAGAAGGGGATAATAATAGCACCTACTTTCCAGGTTTGTTATGGTTATAAGGATCCAATGAGATAATAATTCTAAGACACTTAACAGTGCTTGACATACAGTAAGTGCTAGAGAAATCATACCTCATTATCTATTATCATTATTGTTATTATTAATCATTTATTTTCTAGGCTCTCTGGAAGACTTTTTCTATATATGTATATATGTGTGTTGTATATTTATATCTATATATCATCCCCTCTATGGTATATCTTCTGAAGGGTATACTTTGGGTATGTATATACACATTTATTTATTTATATACATATCCATTTATATATAACATGGAATTATGCTATATATAATATTAAATAATTATATAAAATATTGTGTGTGATATATACATATATTATTGTAATATTACATATAGCTATATCCATAGAACATATCCCTAGAAGGCATACCCTAGAAAGAGTGAGATACATAGATATATGCATATGTGTAGCTAGATTATACATATGTAGACATGTACATATATATTGTATATGTGATTATCTGTTGTCTCCACCAGCTAAATTCTAAGCTACTTAAAGACAGATATTCTTTTACTTTTTTCTTTGTACATTTGTTAATGCTTCTTGATTAATTAGTTGATACAGGGTGACTCAAATTCATATCTTTCATGAGGCCTCAATCAAAATTTCCCAGTTAGGAACAAAGTTCCTTATATCAAAAGGCACAATGCTTCATGCTGATATTGTCCCTAGTCATTATGGTATGGGAACCAAAAACTCTGAATTGTATAACAAACAAACCAGCTTACATTCAAAATTGCCCTTGTTAATTTCAGTATATCAACTGGTTTTTCAGGAAAGTTTCTTTACTTACCTAGTTCCATGGGATTCCAGCTGATACCCAGACTCACCATGTTCCAGCTTCTAAAAAGAGACAGGTTTAGTTATAACTATGTTTGTCCATCAATAGGTACCCTGTGTTTTATGTTTGTAAATGTTTCTGCTCAAGGACATAATAATTAATAAGCCGAGGGTCTAGGATCTCAGCAATTCTACAAGAAACAGAGCATTTTCCACGAACTTTTCATTAATCAGGGCAATATCTACTACATTTTGCTAGATTCTCTCTCAAACTCTGACCTTGAAGATATTATGCTATGAATAAACCAGACACCCCAGATGGGTTTTGGTTTGATTTTGGAGTCAACCTGAGATGAGTATGAAGGTTACCAAGAAGATAAAGCTTCAACCTCAGACATGACCTCTTCCAAGGCAATGGAAACCCCTATTTCACAGTGGAGCTGAACTGACTACACAGGTAGCACTAATTAGAAAAGAGAAGTGATTTGCCAATGAGCTGAATTATTTGCATGCTTTGGCTGCAAATATATAACCACAGTAGGTGAACGAAAGCCAAGGTCCATATAAACTACTTGAGAGAGAGAGAGAAAGAATGAGGAAGAATACCTAGTTTGAAGTGTTACTTATGACATAGGAGGGCTGCATGAGCCTAAGTGAGTCAATTAAAATCTCCATGTCCCCAAAAACTCTCTAAAAACTACAAATTGAAGAAGAGTTACTGATCTCCATTGGTAAAGGAAATTTCCCCACCAGAAACTTCCCTATATGAATGAAACCATAGGTCCATAATAACCACAAAAGTATGGAGAGATCTATATCCCTTAGAGCTTTGCACATCGTGGGTCTTTAATAAAATATTTGCTAAATGAATAAAGAAGAGGAAGAAAACTAACATAAATTATTTCATAATGGTCATGTCAGCACTATGGAAGACACTGATCTTTCCCTGAAATGAAGCAAATGTTTGTCAGTGAGGGACAAAACATCACCAAAACTGATTATACTAAACCTTATCCTCTATGAAGATCTAAAAATGGATTCTTTCCTTCCTTTACTGAAGAATCAGACATTTATTTTGCAGCAACTCTGAATCTCGATGAATTTCCAGGAGCACATTCACATCCAGATGTACATTTGTAATGGATTTGCATTGGTTATGGGCTCAATTTATCTAATGAGTTACTAATGAGGTCAATTGTTTATGCAAATTAGGAACATGCAAATTTAGCAGTTGCTGTATTAAAAAGTAATGCGCTACCTCAATATATTATGACAGGAATCATTTCTTTTTCATTTAATAACTTTTTTTGTTAAAGGGTCATCTGCATCAAATGAACAGCTGTGAGGATACTTGCTAAATCTCTATGTTCTTTCCTCATATATTTCTAATATAGTTTCTATTAACTCTAATGACAACTGACAGTAGGACTTCAGTAAACATAATAGATGCCATGGCCCCTATCAGTGTCTCATGGAGGTTAGTACAGTTGTTGGCATGATTAGCAGAGTGTGCCACATACAAACCAATAGTCTTTCTGTTAACACCCTGATTTCTATAACAAATGCTGTTTGAGTCAGGGACAGAAAACATTAGACATGAGCCAGAATTGAACATGTGATCCTATGTTCCATGCTTGCCAGGTTTTCAGAGGGAAGTCTATCTCCACAGCATCTGTCACATCCTCTCTACCTCAGGAAACATAGAATCATAAATTAAGTGCTGGAAGGGACCTCAGAGGCCATCTAGTCCAACTCCCTCATTTTACAGTTGAGGAAACTAAGGCCCAAAGAATGCAGAATTTGCACAAGGTCACAAAGGTAGTAGGTATCAGAGGTGGGATTAAAACCAACTTCATCCAGGGTGGCCAGGTAGCACAGAGAGTAAGAGCACCAGCCCCAGTGTCAGGATGACCTGGGGATTGAATCCGGGCTCAGACACTTAGCACCCACCCAGAAACACCTGGCCATTTAACCTTGAGCAAGTTACTTAACCCCAATTGCTTAAAAAAAACATTCTCCAACTCAAAAGCTGCTGGTCTCCCATAGTATCATGCTGCCTCCAATCAACACTTGATTGGACTCTGATGCTAGCCTTCTAAATGATCTCCCTGCCTCCCCTTGTTCTACACACAGCTGTCAAAATTATCTTCCTAAGGCATATGCCTGACCATATCATTCTCCTGTTCAAAAACTTTTTTATTGACAATGGAATAAAATCTTCAGTTTATTTCACAATACTTCCTAACTCTACATTTCAACCAACCTAAACTTTTGTCTGTTCCCCAAACTCAACATGCCACCTTCCCCATCTGGGTATTTGTACAGGCTGTTGCTTCATTCCTGGAATGTATTTCTTCCTCATCTCTTTCACAATCCTTCCCACCCTTCAAAGACCAGCTCCTTGTTTCTTTCCCTGATCACTCTTTCCTACCACCAAAGATTAAAATGCTCACTTTCATTAAACTTCCATGGAAAAATTTAGCAGAATCACTTTGGCCCTTCACACTCTATATTGTATTATACTTAGCTGGGTAAGTGGTCATAAGATAATAGGAGCTGGAGCTAAGAAAGGCCTCAGAGGCCACTAATCCAATCCCTTCATTTAACAGATATGGAAACTGAGGAACAGAGCAGTTAAGTGACTTGCCCAAGGTCATACAGGTAATACATATAAGAGGTATTGAATCTCTTTCCCAGACCTGCCTCCATTCATGTAGAATATAAGCTTGTTGAGGAAACAGGCTAACATTTTCCATCCTTGTGTAAGATATTGTCTCTTTTAAAGTACTGTCCCTTTCACATAAAGGGTGGTCTTGTGTTGAAAGGATCAGAAAAACACTTTTGGGTAAAGAAAAATAGTTATGTTATTGCCTCTGTCATAAACAAACGTGATGCACGAATAGGAAAAGAACTTTGGTTTAAAAAAACTGTCAAAATATATGTATGGAGAAACAAATTTCAGGTGAGGTTTGAACAGTTTTAAATATAAAGTAAACTGCAGTATTTTAAAAAAAGGCCTAAATAACCCTGTGAAAGCATGTATGTGAAGAGCTTGCAAATGAACTCTTTCAAGGAAAAGGGATGAGCATTCATATAGGGCCTACTATGTGCCAAGCACTGTTGTAAGTGCTTTACCTGTCTAATTTGACCTTCACAGTACCCACTATAGGTAGATGCTAATATTCTCATTTTACAGTTGAAGAAACTGAGGCAAACAGAGAGGTTAAGTAGCTTGCCCACAGTCACGTACCTATTAAGTGTCTGAGGCTTTCTGACTCTAGACCCAGGGCTCTAAACACTGAACCACAAGTTACCTCTGATGAATTAAAGGGACAGAAATTTAATTTCTATTTATTAAAAACTAGAAAAAATGTGAGTTTGAAGAAATAGTTTCAAAATAACAACTGAAATAGTAAACTCTGTCAGGAACTTAGAACTTCAGGGCATTTTGTGGCCCTTTATCTCATTTGCATTCAGTGATCTTAAGACTTGAAAGGACAAAACCAAAGACAAAGAGAAATTATATAAATATTTGGAGACCGTGTATAGTCTCCAAAATAGGGAATTCATAAATTGTGACATTTTAAGTGAAATGTGAGTCACTGAGTTTCAGAACTTTCTGATATATATACTGAGAGATATAGGGTATCTAGGAGGCAGACTGAGGCTGATCTGGTGAAGAGACTGACAAATTTGACAATAGGAGGTTGAAAAAGCAGCTTTGTGGACCTGGATATTTGAAGAGACCAATATAAGTAGGAGCAATCAGAAATCTTCAGCTGCATGACTCGACTGCCTTGAGAGAGGTGCAACCTGATTGGACAAAAGCATTAGTTTCTGATATTACTATTTAGCATAAATTTAAATTTATTTAAAATTTATGCAGTTTTTAAATTAAATTAAAATAATTTATGCTAAATTTATTATTTAAAATAGAGCTAAAGAGAGATGAATCCTCTCGAAAGTATATGTTTTTCTTTCCTCTCTGGTTTGAGAGAGAAAAACAGAAAGGCTGATATTGTAGTTACTTTGCTATAGAAGAAGAACTGACTGGGCAGGGGGTGGCTGAGCCAAGATGACAGAGTAAAAGCAGGGACTTGCTTGAACTTGCCCACAAACCCCTCCAAATACCTATCAAAAAAAAGAATCAAAACAAATTCTAGAGCTGCAGAACCCACAAAATGACAAAGTGAAACACATCTCCAGCCCAAGACAGCCCAAAAGGCTGATGGGAAGGGTATTGCACTGGATTGGGAGTGGAGCACAGTCTAGTGTGGGTTGTGCCAGGTACAGATAGGCCAGAGCAGGCCTCAGGGGATTGAATTGCTTGTAGCTGTGACAATTTCCAGATTTTTTTTTCAACCCACAAACCCCAAGAATAGCATGGAAGGTCAGTGGGAGAATTCTGTGGGACCTGGGTAAAAAAAGAGCGAAGACTGGCAGTGGGGCCCTAGTTCCAGGGCAGCAGAGATGACTGCAGCAAAAGCTACAGCAGCAACAGCAGTAGCAGTGGCTGCCTCCAGAGTTCTGGGCCCACAGATGGTGGGGGATCCAGTGGCTGATACAAAACCCCAAAAGACTGGGACAGTACAACAACCCCCACCCCAACCCTGACCCCACTGGAAGCAGAGTCCTGTCTTGACAGGGAGTTAGAAAGTCAAGTATTTGGCTGAGAAGATGAGCAAACAGCATTAAAAAAGTCAGACTATATAATCTTGCTTTGTTGGCAAAGATCAAAGCATAGAACCAGAAAAAGACAATAAAATCAAAGCTCCTATATCAAAAGTCTCCAAGAAAAACATGAATTGGTCACAGGTCATGGAAGAGCTCAAAAAGGATTTTGAAAATCAAGTAAGAAAAGAAGAGGAAAAATTGGGAAGAGAAATGAGAGTGATGCAAGAAAATCATGAAAAATTAATCAACAGCTTGCCAAAGGAGACCCAAAAAATACTGAAGAAAATAACACCTTAAAAAATAGTCTAACCCAAATGGCAAAAGAGGTCCAAAAAGCCACTGAAAAGAAGAATGTCTTAAAAAGCAAAATTGGCCAAATGGAAAAGGAAGTGCAAAAGCTCACTGAAGAAAATATTTCCTTAAAAATTAAAATGGAGCAAATGGAAACTAATGACTTTATGAGAAATTAAGAAATTATAAAACAGGAACAAAAGAGTGAAAAAATAGAAGACAATGTGAAATATCTCATTGGAAACACAACTGACCTGGAAAATAGATCCAGGAGAGAGAATTTAAAAATTATCAGACTACCTGAAAGCCATGATCAAAAAAAGAGCCTAGACATCATCTTTCAAGAAATTATAACAGAAAACTGCCCTGATATACTAGAACCAGAGGGTAAAATAGAAATGATAATAATCCACTGATGGCCTCTTGAAAGAAATCCCAAAAGGAAAACTCCTAGGAAAACTGTAGCCAAATTCCAGAGTTCCCAGATCAAGGAGAAAATATTGCAATCAGTCAGAAAGAAACAATTTGAGTATTGTGGAAACACAATCTGGATAACACAAGACCTAGCAGCTTCTATATTAAGGGATTGAAGGGCTTGGAATATGATCTTCTAGAGATCAAGGTAATAAGTATTAAAACCAAGAATCACCTACCTAGAAAAACTGAGTATAACACTTCAGAGGGTAAAATTGATATTCAATGAAATAGAGGATTTTCAAGCATTCTTGATGAAAAGACCAGAGCTGAATAGAAAATTTGACTTTAAAATACAAGACTCAAGAGAAACATGAGAAGGTAAACAGTAAAAAGAAAGCACAAGGGACTTATTAAAGTTGAACTGTTTACATTCCTACATGGAAAGATGATTTTTGTAATTCATGAGACCTTCTCAGTATTAGGGTAGTTGGAGGAAATAGGTAGGTAGGTAGGTAGGTAGATAGATAGATAGGTGGAGAGAGAGAGAGAGAGAGAGAGAGAGAGAGAGAGAGAGAGAGAGAGAGAGAGAGAGAGAGAGAGAGAGAGA
>NW_027187359.1:22795199-22916398 GCF_028583685.1 Petaurus breviceps papuanus | reverse complement strand
AGAGAGAGAGAGAGAGAGAGAGAGAGAGAGAGAGAGAGAGAGAGAGATGTCATAGGGTGAGTTGAATATGAAGAGCTGATAATCTAAAAAATAAAATTAAGGGGTGAGAGAGGAATATATTGAGAGAAGGAGAAAGAAAGGGATAGAATGGGGTAAATTATCTCACATAAAAGAGGCAAGAAAAAAGGTTTCACAATTGAGGGGAAGAGGGGGGAGGTGAGAGGGAACAAGTGAACCTTGCTCTCATTAGATTTGGCTTAAAGAGGGAATAACATACACACTGAATTGGATATCTCACCCTACAGAAAAGTAAGGGGGGAAGGAGACAAAGGGGGGATGATAGAAGGGAGGGTACATTGGGGGGAGGGGGTAGTCAGAAGCAAACACTTTTAAAAAGGGACAGGGTCAAAGGAGAAAATAGATTAAGTGTGGGGCAGGATAAGATAGAGGGAAATATAGTTAGTCTTTCACAACATAACTATTATGGAAACATTTTGCATAACTATATATGTATCACCTATATTGAATTGCTTGCCTTCTCAATGAGGGTGGGGAGGAAAGAAGGAAGAACTCTGTAACTCAGCTTTAAAAACAATATTTAAAAATTGTTTTTACGTGCAACTGGGAAATAAGATATACAGGCAACAGGGTAGAGAAATATATCTTGCCATACAAGAAAATAAGGGGAAAGGGGATAAGAGGTGTGGTGTGACAGAAGGGAGGGTAGACTGGGGGGGAGGGGTAATCAAAATGTATGCCATCTTGGGGGAAGGGGAGAGATGGGGGGAAAATTTGTAACTCAAAATCTTGTGGAAATGATTGTTGAAAACTAAAAATGAATGAATTAATTTTTTTTAAATAGGGGGAAAAAGAGCTAAGTTGGTTTGCTGTTCCAAAAGATGTTTGCAATAAGATGTTTGTAATAAGCTCTGTTCTAATTGGATAATACAGGATCTCAGGGGAGCTAGGTTGTGCAGTGGAAAAGTGCCAAGGTTTAGTCAGGAAGACTCATCTTCTTGACTTCAAATCTGACCTCAAACACTTACTAGTTGTGTGACCCTGAGCAAATCGCTTAGCCCTGATTGCCTCAGTTCCTCATCTACAAAATGAACTGGAGAAGGAAATGGCAAACCACTCCAGTAGCTTTGCCAAGAAAACCCCAAATGGAGTCATAAATAGTCAGACATGACTGAAAACAACTGAACAACAAAAGCAAGTGAAATCTTAACTTAGCTAATCTGTAGTTCCCAGAGCCAGTTTGAGGAGTTCTGCAGTTTCCTTGCTTAAAGTGAAACTACTATCAAAATTCAGGAGCAAAACTTTCTAAATCTCCTTTTAAGGCTAATTATAAGTTGAAGAATGCTACATTATTTGAGTATAGCAGAAAAAAGGATTGGCTCAGCTGAAGAGAGGTGAAAAGCAGTTGCATGTGATAAAGATGTTGTCCTAGAATGGACTGATAACAGTGAAGTCTAAATCCATAGTTGTGAGTAACCTTCAGTACATAAATTTTCCTCTATCACGTGCTTCCTGGGAGGTTCCTATAAGTCTACCTTCACTCTCTTCCCAAACTGTGCCCCCCAATACTGAGTGCATTGGTGGGAAAACATGATTTAGCCTTTCTTGTTGTGTTGTATTTTATTACTCATTCACTTGCTTGGATATATAAGTATCTGTGATGTCATAATTGCTTTTGCCTTATTGCTAAGTAAATGCTAAATAAACTATAAGTAAATGCCTATATATAATATCTTAAAGTGCCATTAATGTGAATGAGTGGTTTTTATAAATGGAAATGCATTGGGGGCTCAAGAGCTAATGTAATGAATTGAGAAAGTATATTTTTCCTCAAAAGAGTTACCTCTAGAACTCTAAGAGAATTCAAGTATAGCTGAATAATGACTGCCTAGACCTACCAGTGTAAGATCTGGTTGAAGTAAAGGACCTAATTCAGTAAGTATTAAGTGTTCACACAGTCAAGCGAAAGGAATGAAGTAATACATGACTACCCCAAACACACTCTTTTTCTTCTTGTTCAGTTGTTTCAGTCATATCCATATCCAACTCCTTGTTACTTCATTTTGGAGTTTTCTTGCAAAGATATTGTAGTGGACACTTCCTTCTCCAGCTTCTCTTGCAAATGAGAAAACTGAGGGAAACAGGATTAAGTGACTTGCAGAGAATCACACAGCTAGTAAGTGTCAGAAGCTGGATTTGAACTCAGGTCTTCCTGACTTCAGGCCCAGGGCACTCTATTCACTATGCCATCTAGCTGCCCTACTCAACATCTAGCACATTACATTTATATCCCCAGTGCCTAGAACATATTAGGTACTTAATATATATTTGCCAAAATTGAATTGAATAAAGCAGTCTCCCAGATTGTAAAACATGGCCAATTCCTAAGCCCATGGAAAAGTTCCAGATTTAGGGAATTTGTGTGAATCCTCAGAGAAAATTGCTGCAGGCAACAGGACTAAGCCATCTGGATCACCTGGAAAGTTGGAACATAATTTCTCTACACTTGTGGAACTTTAACATTTTGTTTGCTTTTTAAAAAACATTTAGTAAATGTCTATTATATGCAGGGCACTGTGCTGAGAATTGGAAACACAAAAATTCACAATCTAGATCCTACCTTGAAGGACCTTATAGTTAAGTGGAAGATAAGATATATACATAAATAATTAAAATGAAATTTTGAATATAGTATATAGGAGAGGTCAAAATGACAGGGATGAGAGAGTGGAGAGGGAACAATCACTTTTACAAAAGAGACATCAGCAAAGTCTCCATGGAGGAGACAGTTCCAGAGCTTCATTGTATCCCTCATGTTCACCATTGGCATGCCTTTTCCTGTAGATAGGACATTGGAAATATGCTCTACTGGTGCAATTTAGAGAGAGTGCTATTTCACCTAAAATGCAGTTTCATAGGAGTTAAGATGGCAGATGGCAGATTCGAGGCAGCAACCCAGCCAATTCTCCCAACATGCCCCTCCAAACAATTTTAAAAATAACACCTCAAATCAAATTTTGTATCGACAGACTTGACAAAAGGTCAGAGTGAGACATTTTTCCAGACTAAGACAACTTAGAAGGTCCACAGGAGAAGTCTGTGATACCAAGGTGGGCACCAGCCTCATATGGTGATAGTAGCAGCAACAGGCCTTGGAGGCAGCTGTCATAACAGCAACAGACAGGGAACCCTTTGCTGGCACTGACTGGCAACTCTTTGTTCCCACACAACTCTGGGTCATGGTTCCAGGGTGGAGAGGAACGCTTGTGATAATTCACAAGGAAGCAGGGGCCCTGGTCACAGTTCCAAACCAGAGAGGAACACTTTTAGCTGAAGGAGAGTGGGGGACCTAGTCACAGTTCCAGGGACAAGAATATTAGTGCTTGAGGCTGCAGAGGAATAGGAGCTCCTCCTGGGTAAAGACTACAGTGACCACACCTCTCCCCAGGAAGCACCAAGTACTTGCAGACCCCCAGAAATAGCTCTGAAAACATAGAATAAAAAAAGCCTGAAACTTGGAACAGCACTTCCCCATTCCCAGGTAAGCAGAGCCCAACTTTAACAAAAATTCAAAGTCAAGAAATATGAGCAAAGTGAGAAAAAAAATAACTTGACCTATTGAAAGGTTATTATAGCGGCCAGTAAGAACAAGACATAAACTCAGAAGACAATGTGAAAACCCATGCAACCAGAGGTGGGGAACCTGCAGCCTCAAGATCACATGTGGCCCTTTAGCTACTCAAGTACAGCCCTTTGACTCAATCCAAGCTTCACAGAACAAATCCCCTTAATAAAAGGATTTATTCTATAAAACTTGGACTCAATCAAAAGGCCTCACCCAAGAACCGAGAAATCCACAAGTGGTCTCAAGGTCACAGGTCCCCCCCCCCCCGCCCCCAACCAAAGTCTCAAAAGAAAGGTGTTAATTGGACACAAGCCCAATGAGAATTCCTAGAAGAGCTAAAGAAAGAGATAAGCATTGGTAGTAGAGGAAAAATTGGAAAATGAAATGAGAGTGATGAAAGAAAATTAAGAAAAGAGAATTAATAACTTGGCAAAAGAGGTACAAAAAATACTAAAGAAAATATCTTTAAAAACAGAATTGACCTAAAGGTAAAAGAGGCACAAAAATTGAGTGAAGGAAAAAAAATCCTTTTTGAAAATTATCTATTTATTTTATTAGATATTCCCCAATTACATGTAAAAATTGCTTTTAACAATTATTTTGTTAAAATTTTGAAGTCCAGGGGGCAGAGTCAAGATGGCAGGGTAGAAACAGGACCTTTGAGCAGCTCCAGCTCCCACCACCTCCAATTCATGTAAAAGGGGACTCTGAACAAACTTTGGAGCTATAGAACCCACAAAATGACACAGAGAAGCTAACCTCCCACTGAAGACAGCCTGGCAGGCCAGCAGGAATTGGCCAGCACAGCACTCTGGGAGCCGACCCCAGCCCTGTGCAAGCCAGAGGTTTTAGACCCAGGGCAGGCCTGACCAACCACCGGCTGGAGCACAGCAGTTGTGGCCATTTCCAGAATTATCAACACATAGATGCTAAGGACAAAGTGAGAGGTCAGTGCAGTGCGAACTTTGGGATCCAGTAGTTGGAAGTGTGTCAGCTTTTGCCTGTGAGGCAAGAAGCCACTGAAGGCTACGTGCCAAATGGCAGCTTCAGCTCCTGGCGTGCAGAGTGTAGGGGGACCAAGTGACCAGTCTGAGGGGTAATCACTCTTGTTTTAACCCACTTTGATCTGGATTGCTGTCTAGGGTGGAAGTCCTGGGGCATTTGACCAGCTTGCCAGAGCGTGTGGAGGCCTCAAAGAGGGCACCCATTTAATACCTCCAGTAGCTGAGAAAACCCCAGACTTTGGGATGAAGCTCCCCTGTCTAGCAGCAGAGTCCTACTGTGGCAAAAAATCCAAAAGTCAAGTAACTGAGTGGCAAAGTGAGCAGGCTAAGGAAGCAATCCAATATTACACTCCTATTTTGGGGACAAAAAGGATCAAAGCATGGAGTAGGAGGAAGACAATGAAGTCAGAACTCCTGAGCCAAAAGCTTCAAAGGAAAATACGAGCTGGTTACAGGCCATAGAGGACTTTAAGGAGTAGATAAGAGAAGTGGAGAAAAAATTGGGAAGAGAAATGAGAACGATGCAAGAAAATTATGAAATGAAAGTCAACAGACTGACTGAGGAAAATCACACCTTAAAAAACAGACTAACTCAAATGACAAAAGAGGCTCAAAAAGGCCATGAGGAGAATTCCTTAAAAAGCCAAATTTGCCAGATGGAAAAAGAATCTCAAAAGCTCAATGAGGAGAATCATTGCTTCCGAATTAGACTAGAGCAAATGGAAGCTAATGACTTTATGAGAAATCAAGATGCTGTTAAGCAGATCCAAACAAATGAAAGAATAGAAGGCAATGGGAAATATCTCATGGGAAAAACCACTGACCTGGAAAATAGATCCAGGAGAGATAATTTTTAAATTATTAGACTACCTGAAGACATGATCAAAGAAAGAACCTAGAAATCATCCTCCAAGAAATTCTCCAGGAAAAGTGCCCTGATGTTTTAGAACCAGAGGGCAAAATAGAGGTTGAAATAATCCACTGACAAACTCCTGAAAAAGATACCAAAAAGGAAACTCCTAGGAATATTATAGCCAGGTTCCAAAATTCCCAGATCAAGGAGAAAATATCGCAAGCAGCCAAGAAGAAACAATTTGAATATTGTGGAAACACAATCAGAATAATTCAGGATCTGGCAGCTTCTACACTGAGGGATCAAAGGGCTTGGAATGTGATATTCCAGAGGTCAAAGGAGCTGGGATTAAAACCAAGAATCATCTACCCAGCAAAACTGAAAATCATGTTTCAAGGGAAAATATGGTGATTCGGTGGAATAGAGGACTTTCAAGCATTTTTGATGAAAAAAACAAAGCTGAATAGAAAATTTGACATTCAGATACAAGAATCAAGAGAAGCATGAGAAGGTAAATAGGGAAAAGAAATCCTACATGGAAAAACAATAATTGTAACTGATGAAACTTTTCTCAGTATAAAAATAGTTGAAGGGAATATATATATATATATATATACATATATATATATATATATATATATATTGGAGGGTATACGGGTGTATGAATACATATGTGAATGTTTGTATATAAGTTTACAGGTATACATACATAGAGGAGGGCACAGGACCAATTTAATAGGAAGGGATGATACTTAAAAGGTGAAATTAAGAGGTGAGAGAGGAATGTAATGAGAGGAGATGGGGAAAGACAGAATGGGGTAAACTATCTCATATAGAAGAGGCAAGGGGAAATGGTTACAATGGAGGGGAAGAATAGGAAGGCAAAAGGGAATGGGTCAACCTTGTTCTCATTGAATTTGGCTTGGAGAAGGAATGACATACACACTAAATAGGGTATCTCACCCTACAGGAGAGTAGGGGGGAAAGAGATGAGAGGGGGGATAATGGAAGGGAGGGCAGGCTGGTGGAGAGGGAAGTTGGAAGCATCCACTTTTGAAAAGAGACTGGATCAAAGTAGAGAATAGAACAAGTGGGAGGTGGGATAGGAAGGAGGGAAAAATAGTCAGTCTTTTACAATATATCTACTATGGTAATGTTTTGCATTAGCTACACATGTACAACCTATACTGAATTGCTTATCTTCCCAGTAAGGGTGTGTGACAAGAAAGGAAGGGTATGAATCTGGAATTCAAAGTTTTAAAATCAAATATATATACTATTATTAATACTATTTTACATGTAATTGGGCAATAAGATATACAGGCACTGGAGCATAGAGATCCACCATGCCCTACTGGAAAAGTCTAAGGGGGTATGGGAGAAGATATGGGAGAGAGCAGATTGGGGGAGTGGATATCCTATGGGACTGCTATTTGGGGGCAGTGGGTAGGGGAAAAACAGGGAGAAAATTTGTAATTCAAAATCTGGTGGAAATGAATTATGTAAATCAGAAGTTAATAAAGCATTTGAAAAATTAAAAAAAAAATTGAAGCCCAAATTCTCTCCCTCCTACCCACCCTCTGCACTTTCTTGAGAAGTCAAGCAATTTAATTTTGATTATACATCTGCGATCATGCAAAACATATTTCTATATTAGCCATGTTGCAAAAGAAAACTCAAAATACAACAATAAAAATAAAGATAGTAAAAAGAAGTATGTTTCAATCTGCTCTCAGACTTCATGAGTTCTCTCTCTCTGGAGGTGGACAGCATTTACCAACATGGGTCTTTTGGAATTACTTTGGATCATTGTATTGATCAGAGTAGCTAAGACTTTCACAGTTAATCATTCTTTCAATATTGCTATTACCATGTACGATGATCCCTGCTCACTTCACTTTGCATGAGTTCATATAAGTCATCCCAGGTTTTCCTGTAACCATTCCCCTCATTATTTCTTATGGTACAACTGTACTCGAACACAATCATACACCACAACTTGTTCAGTCATTTCCCAGTTGATGGATATCTCCTCAATTTCCAATTCTTTGCTACCACAAAAAGAGCTGCTATTAATATTTTTGTATAAATAAGTCCTTTTCCCTTAAAAAAAAAAGCACTCCTTAAAAAGCCAAATAGAATAGGCCAAATGGAAAAGGAGGCCCAAAAATTCACTGAAGGATAAAACAAATCCTTAAAAAGTAGAACTGATTAAGTGGGAAAAGAGGTAAAAAAAAAAAGCTCACTGAAAAAAATAACTCCTTAAAATTAGAATTAAGCAAGTGGAAGCTAAGGACTCCATGAGACATCAAGAAATAAAGTTGAGAGAATGAAAAAAAAAAATAAAAGAAAATGTAAAATAGTTCATCAAAAAAAAAAAAAACCAACTGACCTGGAAAATAGATCAAGGAGAGATTGTTTAAGAAGTATTGGACTACCTGAAAACCATATTCAAAAAATCTTTTTTTGAACACATACTTCAAGAAATTATAAAGCAAAACTGCTCCAATAGCTTAGATCTGGAGGGTAAAATAGAAATTGCACTTCCTGAAAAAAATACCAAAATGAAAACTTCCAAGAATATTTTAGTCAAATTCCAGTGCTTCCATGTCAAGGAGAAAATATTGCAAGCAGTCAGAAAGAAACAATTCAAATATGGATTCACAGTCAGAATCACACAAGGTTTTTAGCACCTTCTACATTAACAAATGGAGGACTTGAAATATGATGTTCTGGAAGGCAAAGGATCTTGGATTAGAGCCAAAAAAATCTACCCAGTTAAATGAAGTATAAACTTCCTAGTGAAAAAAAAACTATTTAATGAAATAGAAAACTTTCAAGAATTCCTGATAAAAGACCAGCCAAATATAAAATGTGATATTCAAACAAAAGATTTAAGAGAATAAAAAGGTAAACATGAAAGAGAAAACATGAGACTCAACAACGTCAAACTTTTTATATTCCTAGAGGAATATGATACATGTAATTCCTAAGAACATTAGCATTATTAGGGCAGTTAGACATAGTCTACATAGAGGATAGAGGTATGAGTCAATCACATTGGGATAATCTCAAAAAAAATGAAGGTGTGAGAAAGAGTAGTGCCCTGGGAGTAGGGGAAGAGGTAGAATAGGAATAGAATAGGAAATTTTTTCTCACATAAAAGAAATTAACAAGAAAGAGCTTTTACAATGGAGGGGGAAATGGGAGGGGGGAAATGTTTGAATCTCACTCATTGGAATTGATTCAAAGAGGGAAAAATACACACACACACACACTCACACATACACACACACACACACATTTGAGTATAAAAATCTATCTTACCCAACAAGGAAATAGGAGAGGAAAACGATAAAAGAAAGGAGAGTATGATAAAAGGGAGGGCAGGTTAAGGGAGGAAGAAGTCAGAAGCAAAACAGACTTTTGAGAAGGGGGAGAATAAAAAGAGAAAGAAGGATAAACAGAAGAAAATATAATGAAGGGAAATGCAGTTAGTAATCATAACTGTGGATGTAAATGGGATGAACTCACCTATAAAACAGAAGTAAATAGCAAAATGGATTAGAAATCAGAATCCAACAACATGTTTATAAAAGACACACTTGAGACAGAAAGACAGACATAAAGAGTTAAAATAAGAAGAATCAGACTTTATAATTTTTCAGTTGAAGTAAAATAAAGGTAGTTATAGCAATCATGATCTCAGACAAAACAAAAGCAAAAATAGAGCTAATTAAAACAGATAACCAGGCTCATTATATTTTGATAAAAGGTACCATAGACAATGAACTATATATATATATATATATATATATATATACACATATATATGTGTGTGTATGTGTGTGTATTTATGTATGTGTATATGTATATATATTTACACACACGTGTGTGTATGTATATCATAATAAAGGAGTATGAACTTAATCATAAAGGAATATGAATAGGCAGTTTTCAGAAGAATAAATCAAAGCCATCTATAATTATATGGGAAAAAATTACTCTAAATCACTATTGATTAGAGAAAGGCAAATTAAAATAACTCTAAGATACCACCTCACATCTATCAGAAATGACAAATGCTGGAAGGGATGAGGGAAAATAGGTACACTCATGCTTTATTAGTGGAGTTGCGAAGTGGTCCAACCTTTCTGGAAAACAACTTGGAACTATACCCAAAGGGTTATAAAACCATCCATATTCTTTGACCCAGCAATAGCACCAATAGGGCTAAACCCCAGGGAGATCAAAGAAAAAGGAAAAGGACCTATATATACAAAAACATCATAGCAACTCTTTTTGTGGTAGCAAAGAATTGGAAATTGAGGGGATGTCTATCAATTAGGAAATGGTTTGACAAGTTGTGGCACATGATTGTGGAGTACTATCATGCTGTAAGAAGTGACAAGGGAAATGGTTTCAGAAAAACATGGCAAGACCTATATGAATTGATGCAGAGTGAAATGAGCAAGAGCCAGGAGATCATTGTTCTCAGTAACACCAACACTGTAAGGAAGATTTAACTTCTCTGATCAATACAGTGATCCAAGACTGTTCTGAAAGACTCATGATGAAAAATGCTATCTACTTCCAGAGAGAGAATTGATGAACTCTGGGTGCAAATTGAAGTATAGTTTTCTAACTTCATTTTTCTTGCTTTTTTGTGATATGGCAAATATAGAAATGTTCTGTATTATTTCACATGTATAATTGATATAGTGTTTGCCTTCTCAGTAGATGTAGGAGGTGCTAGAGGGAGGGATGGAATTTGTAACTCAAAAAAAATTTTAAATATTAAAAATATATAAATAATAAATATTTTTTAAAAATAAAGTTAATTTTCTTTGACAAAGAAATGAAGAAGAAAATAAAACACAGTTTCATAAGATTCTAGATTTAAAACTGGAAGGGAATCTTCTAGTGAAGTTCCATTTTAGAGGTAAGGAAAGCAAGGCATAAAAAAAGGTTAAAATATGTAGTAAGTAGCAGGGCTGGGATTCTAACCCAGATATTCTGACTCCAAAGTCTGTCTACTTTCCACTAAACATCTCTGCTACCTTACTCTTTGCTCCTCCAATTCAGGTGTGCACTGTGTACTGCCTCTGTACCAGCATAAACTTCAACACTAAGGCCACATGAAAAGAACTCCCCCCCATACACACACACATGCACACACACACACACACACACACACACACACACACACACACCACTATAGCGACACAAGGGTTTGGGTTTCAGCACCATGGGTTTCCCAGCTTCGCAATTCTACCCTGTTTCAATCAAGCTCTGCCTGCATCCATCCCACTCACTCTCACCACATCTGCTAACCACCTTGTATAGCTGACATTTATATATAATAATAGCTGACATTTATATAGCATTTTATGGTTTACAAAGTGCTTTACATGGGTTATTTCATTTGATCCTCATAACAACTCTGTGCAGTAGGAAGGGAAGGATATGGTTTCATCTGCTGTAAGACTGATAAATCCTCAATTATCTGTAAGAGTAGAAGAGTAGCATTGGAAATCCAAACTTCAAAAGTAATTTCCAACTGGTTCAGGAATGCATTATAAGAGAATTTAACCACCCAAGTGACTACCACCCTAGTTACATTTTGCTTAGGTTTGGAGTAGGAGTAGGGTTAGTCTAAATCATAGCCCTTAACTTTGGTTTCATGAACTTGCTTCTTTTTAAAAATATTTCAATAACTACTTCAAGACAACTGGTTTCATCTGTAATCCTATATATTTTATTTTATGCACATAAAAGCACTATTCTAAAAAGGAGCCCATATTCTTCCCCATCCTGCCAGAGGGATCCATGAAACAAATTCAAGTTAAGAATTCTTAATCTAGACTTACGAATTCATTAGTGTAATGCCCAGCATGGAAACTCCTTCTACCAATGTAAGTCAATAATACATCTGTAATTTAGTCTCAAAGATATGATTAGAGGACTTGAGAGATTAAATGACTTGCTCATTGTCACACAATTAATATACATGTCAGAGATAGTACTTGAATCCCGGTCTTTGTAGTTCTTAGGCCTTTCTCTAGGCACCATATCACACTGCCTCTCTCAATTAGATTAAATGATAAAAATTAAAGTCCATATGTAGTCCCTTTGCAACAACCAGTTGTGGAGAGTGATGGTCCAGAAGCATTCCAGGTGGTAGGTAGGGGAGGCAGACTAGAATTAAAACATGCAGTATATAAAGCAAGTAAGTTGATTCCCTAGGTTCTCATTTTTATTACAGTGAACAGTTTGTTTACTTTAATGATTTTAAACATATCCCAAACAAATGTGTTGGTAGGTCTCATTCCTTTTCATTTACCATTTCCCTGCAATATGTTTGTGGAGTAGACAAATTAAGGGGAACTACTCTGTGTGGGAGCTTTCCATTTGGCAAGTGGGCTGGGCATATAGAGTAATGTGCAGCAGTCAGAAATTCAAAATTAAAATTATATTCAACAAATCTTGACTATTTTTTCTGCCTGAAGAATGCTGTGCTGCACACTGTGGGAGATGAGAGATGAATGAATCCCTGCCTTCATGTAGTTTAAAGTCTAGGGGAAGAATGTGATACATAGACAACTAAAATATAAAGTACAAAATTATAAAGCCCATTGAAGATACAAATAAAATGCTGTATGATGTCAGATGGGGAATTGATTGGGGGTTTGCTGGTAAATGTTTAATAACCCACTCTCCAAAAAAGCTTAATCTATTTTATTAACATTTTTCCAACACTTTCTTAGTGCTAAACAATCAACAAAACAATAAAGCAAGCTCTGATTTGCAGCATTTGGGAAATTTCTGAAGAATAAATGCACATGCTAAAATTTTAATAATTTAACAATTTATCTAAAAATTTAACATTTGGAAGAGACAGTTGGAGCTGGCTCCAACACAGTCCGATAATGATGAGACTATGGCTAGAATTTTCTTAGGTCTTTAAGAAGACATTCATTTCAATTCAATTCAATAACAAATATATAAATTTATGTTGTATATGTGTGTGAGTGTATAGACATAGAGAATGCGTATATGTACATATATGTGTGTATATATTTAGATAGAATGCAGTGCTTTATGGTGGCACCAGGAATACAAAATAATAACAAAATTTAAAATTACTCAGGAAGCTTACACTCTAACCCCATGGGTGGTAGGATGATGTGTATGGAAATAAGGATAAAACAAGGTAGAATGAGATAGAGGCAAAAAAGAGAGATCTAGAAACAATACAATGGGAAATTTAGGAAGAAAAGAATCAGTGAAAGCTTCCTAAAAGATGTCGTACCTGAGCAGAATCTTGAAGAGAAGTATTTCATCAAACAAAGTGGAAGAAACCGTGAATTCCAGCGGTCAGGGACGGGTTTCACAAGTGTAAGGAGGCCAGATATGGCAGGATGAGATAAGAAGAAAGCTAGTAGTTCAGTGGGACTATTCATCGCCTCGAGTCATGAAGAGTAGTCATGTAAAAAAGGCACTAGAAAGAATGTAGAAGAACTTCATTGTCTGGCTAAGGAGTTGATATCCCATTCTATAGGCAAAGACGCTGAAGGTTTGTGAGTGATGAAATAGCATGATCAGACCTGTGCTTCGGAAAGGTTATTTTGGAAGCTGTGTGAAGGAAATTTTGAAAAGGGGAGAAAAATGGAAGCAGAGAGATAAATGAGGAGACAATTATTAAACATCTGCTGGGCTCCCAAGGACTAAAATATCCCCTGTTCTACGTGCATTTTGGAAAAGGTTCAGTCCTAGAAAGCCTGACTTCTCATGAGAAGGGTCAGGATTCCTTTTATCATACTCTTCATCTCATTAAAACCTAGTGCCCCAGAAATTTTTTTACTTAAGTCATGCCTTACATACATCTAAAGTTTCCCCAAGGGAGGAGAGAGAATAAAAAATGCACAAAGTGAATCAGGTATGGGCCGGGTAATTTATTCCTATGCAGACAAAGAATACAAAACATAAAAGACTCATAAGTGCACACTAACATTAAGCTAGTGTTGGTAAGTAATAAGTTCATTGAGAACTACTGTTGCAATCCATTGGGAAGCTTACACTTAAACTTCATCAGAATTTAAACCAATTTGCAAGATGGCTAATTAGGCAATTTACATTTTACCTTAGCTGGGCATTTTCCAAATGACTCCCAGTACCTGCTGGCTTGCAAAATGGACAGTCTTGAGACAAACTGCTTCCCCTGACACTCACTACCCAGTTCCAATCCTATGGGACTCAACACCTCCAGAGCTGTCAAATTCACAATCATGTCCAAACTTGGACATGTACATCTCAGAATACTTGTTCACCTAACATCAGAAAAGTATAAATATAAGAGAGGCAGCCCAAACACAGACCACGTGCTTATGGCTTCATGGAAGAATGGTGCGAGCTGCCTCCTTTCCCAGTCCCTCTTGGGAAGCACCTCAAAACAGTCCTAAGTGGAACCATAGTCTGTCTATTGTTTCTAGAAAGCCAACCCTCCTCACTTCTACCTTTTCAAATCCTTGGCTTCATTCAGGGTGTAGCACAAGCGTTACTTCCTATAACAGGCCTTTCCTGATTCCCTTCAGGTGTTAATGCTCTCCCTTCTCTCCCCAAAAATTATTTTGTATGTATTGTGGGAAATTTTTAATATTTATTAATATTGTTTGAACCTAGCTTTATATGGCTAAAAAACTGTCTAACCCAAAGCTTACCAGAGGGCTCAGGCTGACTTCAGAGATACTCCACTGGAGCCAGAAGCCTTCAAGGAATGTTAGATCCCACCTAGGACTTGTTTGGGGGTCTACCCAAAGCTTGTGTTTTGGGTTCCCTAATAGCTGGTGTTTTGACTTTATCCCAAAGTTTATACTTTCCTGAGGATGTACATCTCAAGCAATATTACCTCAGGAAGTTAATTCTGAAAATTGCCTAACTGGGTGCCAGTCAACTAGTCCCTTGTCCTTACACCTTTGTGTGAATTCCACATAATGTAAACCTCACAGAGACTCGAAAGGGAGACACACTTTTTCTTCCTCTCCTTTGCCAAACCAACAATAAGATTCTTTCTAAAACTTTTTAGGTCTGGGGGTTTGTTCTTGACTGACAGTATGTTGCATGTACAGTTATCCCTTCCACATCATAACTTTCCCCATCACAGGTTCACATTATAGGAAAGCATGAGAAATTAAAAGGGAATTTTGGTGAAGTTTTGTGGAAGTCACAGATGTCACACAGGCCAGCAGATGACACAGAAAATGTTTAAAAACTCAGAAATGCATAAAATATATGTATAGTGTTATATACTATTAACCCAAATTTTACCATAAGGTACTGTACACACCCCATAAAAAAGGAAAGAAAAAATTCAGACCATCTCTGATACAAAGAGAGGGCCAAAAATCATAAGTGGATTTTCCAGATTGTGGGGCACTGAACCCCTAACCTCCTAAATGTGGAAGGGATAATTGTACTTATCCATTGTAATGCCATGCACAAGCAGCTTTCCAAAAGAATGCTACTGTGGACAGCTTTAAAGGTTCTGATTACACAGTATAGTAAGAACACCCTATTTATTCCATAACAAATCAAAGAAAAACATTCACAGAAAATCAAAGTACAGCATTCACAATATTACAACTTATCACAGAAAATTACAATATAGTATTCACAACAGCTTATCATTAAAATGGCCACATAGTTTTCACCAAAGTGGTCACAATATTTAGAACAAAGAGCAATCATCTCAAAGTACAGTAGTCAAAGTCTTTCCCTCATGGGGCACACTAAATTAACTCAATCAGTCACTTATTCAGCAATCAATTACTAAGTATCATACACAAAACCCTCCACCCCTAGGTCACTAGTAAACTATAATTTCATAATTACTCAGTACCCATGGAGAGGTCTTTTCATCTTGACTTGGGGCCTGTTCTCAGATTCCCTGGATCCCCTTCCATGGTCCCAGATTCTACCTGGATTCACCAGACTGTGACTTGGGTTCAATGGCAGACAGCTCCCAGGTCCTTGTCCAGCTCTCTGGGCAGGTCCTGCTCCACACTGAAGTTCACAGGGTCTGGTCCATGTCAGATCCTTCACAATTTCTGCTCCAGGTAATTCAAGGCTCAACCAAGCCACAAACAAAGTCCCAGTATCTCAGTCATGCTTCCTCAGTCACCTGGGCTTCTGGCTCCTGGGCTCCTGGTTCCTAGGTTCCAAGTTCCAGGCTCCTGGGCATCCTGGGCTCTGGGTTCTGGGCTCTGGGCTCTGGGATCCTGTTCAGAAGAAGCTCCACCAGGACAAGTTCTCAGGAAATTCTGGCTCAGTTCTCCATTCTCTCTTCTGTAGCTGTTCTGCCACCAGATACTGGTCCCAAGAAATTCTGACTGTGCCTCTCTGGGGCTTTCCTTATATACACACAGCATTAGCTTCCTATTTCAGCCAACCCCTTCCTGTTATGTCAGTAACAGGAGACAGGAATTCATTCCTTCTGTTCCCCAACAGAGGCTTGATCAGTTACTAGGTGCTAAGTACCTGCTACCTTTGCCAACACAAAGGGATCTTCAAATTCAAATTACATTACCATTACATCCATGTACCTGTTGTTTTTTTTCCTCAGTAGAATAAAGCTCTTTGAGAGCAGAGAGGGCAGGTGTTTCATTTTTATCTCTGTATCCTTGTACCTAGTATGGTGCCTGGTATATAGTTGTGCTTAATATATGATCATAGAACTGAATTCTATAGGTCACTGCAATGAGTGGCTCCTTCCACAATTTCTGTCTCACAAAAGAAGTGACCAGTCAACACACCCAATTATTAAGTCCCATCCTCCAGGAGGCACCAAGAGACACATTCCTATACTCCACAGAGAGATACAGTCACTGCCCCACCCCCCCACACACAAACAAAAGCCTTACCTCCTAATGAATCAGATCAAAGGGATTCCCTTTCTTGCTATGAATAGAAGGAAGGAAATCCAGAAATGTGTGATGAACTAAGAAAATAGGTAAGTGGCCCCACAGGGAAGGTGGACTGACATACCCTTTCAAATCTCAAAGCAGCAGTGATTTGATTATGGTTCCAGAACTGGAAGGGAGGGGAGTGGGTAGTGGGGGGCAAGGAAAAGCAAAATACACATATGACAACAAAACATGGAATAAATAGCTGGATAGTAAAGTTGAACAGGCTTTATATAATAACAATAACAATAATAATTCTAGCAAAGCACTTTACATGTCATCTCATGTATATACATATGTGTGTATACATACATATTGTATGTGTGGCCACATAAGGCACTTAAGATTGGGGGAAGGGTAGAAGTTCCAGACCTAAAAGAATTAACTCTTCCAGGACATGGTCTCCAGTCCTAACAGCAAAGTAAGAAGACAGCCAGGTTATGAATATGAAGGTAGGTCACGAAATTTTAAAAGTTTTATGAATTGGAAGCTCAGAGGTTTATCAATATGAATATTAAAGTTACCAAGGATAAGGGGAGGGAGTGAGGTGGATCAATATGGAGGTTGGTAGATAACTACAGCAAAAATAAGAATATAATCAAATGACAGGACTTTAGAAAGTAGGATTGGTTGTTGAATGACAAAAGGAATTGGACTCGAAAATGGAGAGTGATGACTACACTGACTACTCCTTCTGGCTTTGTGAAGTGGGGGGGGGGAGGTGTAAGAAGAGCAAAAGAATGGACAAGAATAGAAAATGAAGGACTAGGTCACTAAGTCATGGACTTAACCAGAGCTTAATAAAACTGGTCGGGGGGGAGAGAGCAGCATCAACTGCAAAAAAATCATCCAATTTCTACAGCATCTGGAGAATTCCTAATTTGAACTAAGCCAAAAGGGTTCTGGGGTTTTACAGTGTTCTGAATAATGAATTCTCCATTTGGAGGTCATTCTACTTGAGGCATAATATTTGGACAGGAAATCATTGAAAACAAGGTAAAAGAAAAATTCTCAACTTGTAATGTCTTTTTACTCCCAAGGATTGACAATCTTAGTGCTAAATTTGCAGGTTTGCCAGGTATGGTTGACTTCAGTAATGATTAAAGACTAAATAAGCATAAGGAGCTAGGTTTTGTCTCCCTCTCTTTAGAAATTTCACTGCTAAATGTCTATAACAAAAACTTGTCCCCTTAAATCACAGCATTCAGCAACTAACTCTGAACATGACAATTTAATCAATCAGGTGTAGCCTTTCCAAAAACCCCTTCCAAAAACTACCTTCCTAGAAACACAAGCAGCTGATACTATAAAAGATTCAATCACACTAAAACAAGCCCAGAGCATCAATGTTTATTAAAGTTATGGGAGCCATTTATTGACCTGGGGAAATTGCAAACCATTGCAATTACTGCTGGAATTGCATTTTTACAGTTAACAAATGAATAGTGATGTTTTTCCTTTTCTCTTTTAATTGTGATTATTGCAGTTGGATAGAAAATCCAAAAAAGCAAAAGAAGCCCTGTAGCCTAGTTACTTTCAAGGAAACCAAGAAGTAGTCAATTTTTAACTTGTTTCTCAGTAAGTCGTGTGTGTGTGTTCCTTCACAGAAATCACAAAGCTTATTATAATCTGAAGAATTCTATCTGAACATGAAAGAAGCCCAAAAAAAGGTCTTTCTTTTGCCAACTCACAAGTCAGCTTCTTCTGGGAAAGTGCAGCGCAATCACCACTAAGCAGTGAAATAATTAGGTCATTGTGACAAGGCCCAGTTGCCTGGGAGGCTGCAGAGGACTCCCATCAGGAATCTCCCCATACCTTTCTTCCTCTGCTCCTTAACACTTTGGGGGCAACCATGTAAAAATGTCTGACCACGAATGAGTGAATGAATCATTTATTAAATGCTTGCTATGGACAAAACTCATTGCTAAATGTTCATACAAATCTCTGCATTCAAGTGGCTCACATTCTAGTAAGGGGAAAAGAAATCTTTAGGAGATTTCAGATGCCTTGTGGTCTTCAGGGTTCAGTGGCAAGGCAGATGGTAATGCATCCCCTTTCATGTTATTTCCCACTTTTAAAATGACATCCATTTTAACATCTTTAACTGCATCTTTTTACAATGCCAAGACCTTTGGCAACAAGCACCTTCTTCTCCTGGTGCTTAGTAGCTGTAGTTGCTGAGGAGTGAGGGGCTGCCCAAACAGTTGCTTGGTCCCCTTTCCACAAGGGTTGCCTCCCTGGATGATGGTTATAAGGACTGGACTGGAAGCAGGGTCACTGGCATTGCTCAGACTCTTGGACTCAGAGTCACTGACTATCTCCCTCCATTTCAGTCTAAAAGGAAGTGGTTACTGAAGTGGCAATAGCAGTTTGCCTTGCTTAGCACCTGCTGTTGTCCATCTCCCCTTCGGGGTGCCTTGCTGATTCAGTGCAGTTGGCTTGCCTGTTGGTGACAGTTGGTTTTCAGCTCTTTAGCTGGGCCACCAAGAGATGGAAACCAACCAGTAGCTGGTTTTGATGATGGCAAGGATGGCAGGTGAATGTGAGAACATCTTTCACACCCTGTTACATCAACTGTGATGCTGAAGGCTCAGTTCCCAGATTTATTCACCTTTCAGGCACCTGTAATTCAATCCAATCCAATAAACATTTATAAAGGGCCTACTAAGTGACAAACACTGTACATAGCATTGGTGATACAATTAATAAAAAAAAACCCACCCTCAAGAAGCTCACAATTGAAAGGGGAAGACAACACACACAAAAGGAGGCAGGAAAGTTTGTGGGAGGTGATAGGGACAGCAAGGGGTATCCAGTGAAGGGATATTTCATTTTGTGGAATTGAAACCAGACAGAAAAGCAAATACAAAGTGAAGTGAGCTAAGAATCCAGTTTCTGCCCTCTATAAAGGAATACATTGGGAGATGTTTGGTATTCTACACTACAATCCTAGGGGGAAAGGAGGTGTTGTCAATCAAGGCTTGAATCAGCAACATAGTGGTGAGTTTACAAATGAGCTTCTCTTGGGGGAGGGGAGGCATCTTGTTTTGTGGAATTGAAATCAGGCAGAGCAGTAAAAGTAAAGTGCAGCATAAATACTTACCAAGGTGGTAGTCATACATTTGGAGTTAACCTAAGTCATAGGCCTCTTAGATTAAACTAAGGGAGTAGGATTTTTTTCCATTAGTAACATTTTTAACTGAGACTTTCAAATTTGATGCTTTGGGTCCCAAAGAAGAGATATGAGAATATACTCACACACACAATCTTTTGCAAAAGTATGAGGTCCAAGGGTATAGCACATATTTTCATACTTTTTTACATATCAATTGGTCTAATTATTTTTTGTCTCTACTTCCCCTTTCTATCTTATTTAAAAACATTTTGTTATATGGGTTGGCTCTCTGGACGGGGCAAGAAGGAGAGATACTAGGAGAAATTCTAGTAATATAAAATAAAAAGATATCAATAAAATGTATTTTTTAAAGATGATACCTTTAGAACAAATTTTGAAAGCAAACATAGATATAATTAGTTATCTTTTCTTTTTCTAGAAGTTATCACTCCTAGGCCTTTTCTTTTAGTCCCTATCCAGGACCAAAAAAGAAGCCCTTAATTCCTTTCCTTCACTTAATTAATTTATATAAAACTCTACCCAACACATGCCTGGGGTTTGTGTTTAGTTCTTTAGGTTTCACTTGGCATCAGAGCCTATCTTGCTTCTTTCTCAGCTGCTGGCTCTTTCCTAGTCTCTCCAACTCTCTGATATAAGAAGAATTTGCCAAAGGGGAACTCTCTTGATCTCTACGCTCCTTCTTGCTTAAAGATTCTATGATTCCTATCGATGAAATAGATGTTGTAAAAAAAAAAAAATAAGTAAAGAAGACTTGGATATGAGAGATGAAGAAGAATCCAAGATAAATCTTAATGTTTTGAGCATGGTTGCCTGATTAAATAGTGGTATCATCAATGGAAATAAGATGTTAGGAGGTAGGGGAAAAAAAAAACTTTTACAAGATATGGCTGGGAAGCAGGAGCAGAGATGATAAGCATGATTTTACATGTTTTGAGATTAAGGTGACAAGAAGGCATACATGTGGAGATATCTGGTAGCCAAGAAATCACATAGGTCTGAAATTTGATGAGATGTTGGAGGTACAGGAATATATTTGAAGGAAATATTAGAAGCTGGTTAAACTACTCTTTTTGGGAAAAACTACTCTTTTTTTACTAAAAACAGGTAATGAAGTAGTTGGTTTCCATTAGAGATAGACCTAGATATAAGTTGTGACCATAGCATCAGAGATCATAGGTATAGAGTTGGAAGGGACCTCAGAGGTCAACTAGTCCAATTTCATCGTTTTATGTGAAAATTGAGGGCCAGGGAGGTTAAATGACTTACCCAAAATCATATAAGTATTAAGTGTCTGACAGGATTTGAATTAAAGTTCTCTGATTCCAGGGTCAATGATCTTTTCACTACATCTTTTCACCACAACAGTCCACTTGTCCACATCTATCCCTGTGGAAGCAGGGCTGGTTGGGTTATTCTTGCTTAGTTATATAGAAAGGTGTCAGGTCACATTTTCTAGCACATAGGATACACTACAGAAAGGGATGAAGATTTACAATGCGCCATCTTGCAGTCTTGGACATGAACCCACAACCCTCCTTTGTTGTAACAGGGTCTTAGTCAATGGGCATGGGACTCAGCCTGCTGCCAGCCCTCAAGGGGCCTTAAGGATCCCACTGAAATCTGTGATGACATGTAAGGAAGGTACCTGGCTCTCCACTTCATCAAGTAAGATATTCTGTGACCATTTCCCCTCTCCTTACTAAGAGGCAAAGAAAAGGCATTTGACTAGCTGCTGAGTCAGCTCTGCATGTGCACATAAAAGGCACTAACCAACCAATCGTATTCTCACTTGCCTGGTAGCAAGTAAGTCAAGAACTGCTATGGGCTTCTGCTACTTTTGTCCCTGTTGTGTCTATTCTTTCCTGGAATGACCTCATGAGCTCTGAAAAACTGGATGAGCCAGCAGAGTTTACCAGTAGCTTTAGCCTGCATCTATCCCAGCAGTAACTCAAATTGGCAGCCAAGACACCACATCCTACAAGTACAGAACAGTTATTCTGTTCATTACTGATATGGCATTTGGAAGGAAACCTGTTGGGGCAACTCTTTTGTAGCAAACACTTCTAGTTTAAGTTCATTCTCTTCAAGTACTAAGGTGTAAAGGGGAGGGTATATCTCCATTTAGGAAGACATTATTGTATTTTGGTTCTTGCTATATCTTTTAAATAAATATCATTTTGTAAAAGACAATTTATGTTTTTTGCTTATGACTGATATTAAGGAGATATAAACTGGTTAAAATGATAGTGGGATAGTAATCAATGGAATCAAATAATGAGACAATATTACTGGCACTTACGATTGACCTGAGTGACACACCAGAATGGGGATCATTAGCATTAGGGGGTGGCTAGGTGGCACAGTGAATAGAGCACTGGCCCTGGAGTCAGGAGGACCTGAGTTCAAATCCAGCCTTAGACACTTAACACTTACTAGCTGTGTGACATTGGGAAAGTCATGTAACCCCAATTGCCCTGCCTTCCCCCCTCCAAAAATGCAAAAGAAAAACAGTTAATAGCAATAGAAAGTCATCCCTGTGGCCCTCAGACTATGATTTACTAGAGCCACAAGAGGATCTGGGCAGCTAGGTGATATGATAGAATGTCAAGTCTGAAGTCAGGAAGATTCATCTTCCTAAGTTCAAGTCTGACTTCAGACACTTACTAGTGTATGACCCTGGGCAAGTCACTTAACCTTGTTTGCCTCAGTTTTCTTATCTGTAAAATGAGCTGGAGAAGGAAATGGCAAACGACTCTAGTATCTTTGCCAAGAAAACCCAAATGATGTCAGGAAGAGTCAGACATGACTAAGAAATAACTAAGCCACAAATAACAAGAAGAAGATATAGTTGTCTTTTGGGCACCCAAACTATCAGTATGAGTGAGAATTGAGATAAGGACCTCTTGTTCTCTCTACAGGTAACACAGGATTTCTAAGAATTTTTACTGCTAATATCTACAAGGAAACATACAGTTTGGATTAACAAATAGAAAAAAGCTCAAAGTAGACTTCCTAGATTTCTTATGAAATCATAGTCCAATGAGCCTGAATTGTAGTGAGGTAGTACTAATTAGCACCTTGGGGCTTAAAAGGAATGTTCCTCGCAGCAACTTTCTAGGGTAATACAAGAAGTATTTTCCCCAGATGAATAAACTGAGGACTGAAGAAATCAGATGACTTGCTCCTGTCACACAGCTGGTGTTTATCCAGATCCTCCTAACACCAAGTTCAGTGCTTTATCACACTAGATTCTTCAACTCTAGCTCTGATCATATCATCACACACACACACACACACACACACACACACACACACACACACACACTCTTTCTCTCTCTCTCTGTCTCTCTGTCTCTCCCTCCAATGGATCTCTATTACCTCCAGGATAAAATATAAAATCCTTTATATGGCATTGAAAGCTCCTAACAACCTGGCCCCTCCCTCTCTTTCCAGTGTATTTTTATTTGCTCCTCTCCATGTGCTCTATGATCCAGTTACATGAAGTAACTTGCTGTTCCTAGCGTAGGACACTCCATCTCCTAACTTAGGCATTGTGCTGGTCATCCTACATGCCTGGAATGTTCTCTCTTCTAACTAACCTCTGGCTCTCACAATCCCTGGCTTCCTTCAAGACTCAGTTCAAATATGACCTTCTACAAGTGGCCTTTACATATCCTCCCCAACTACTGCCGCTTTTTCCTCTAATGTACCTTCCTTCTGCTCTGTATGCATCTTGTACACATCCAGGTATTTAGAATTTGTTTCTCCCAATAGAGTGTAAACTTCTTAAGAGCAGAGACTTTTTTTGCCTTTTTGTGTGTCCTCAGTACTCAGCATAGAGTAGTAAAGATAGTATATAGCACAATGATTGTTTCCTCAATTGTGTTGGATGCTGATACAGTTGAGTATGGGCAGACCCCTCCTAAGAAGGGGATCTAGCCTCATCAATCAGTCAATAAACATGTATGAAGCACCTACTATGTGCCAGGTACTGTGCTAGAGCTGTCCACTTCTTTCAGCACTGGTCCTCATCCTCCAAAATTGTCTCTGGAAGCAGACAGTGTCCTCCAAAACTCATTTTCTTTCTCTGGAAACAGAGTTCAGTACACTGCATTCCTCACAGAAGCTATGAGATAGAGTCATTTCAATTTAGGAGCATTGAGATTAAAGAGAAATACAAATTATACATAGATTTAGATCATGAAAGAATCTAATAGGCTATCTAGTACAACTCTCTCATTTTATACAAGAGGAAACTGAGTCTCAGAAAGGCTAATGACTTGTCTGAGATCCCACAAGTAGTAAATGGCAGTCAAGATTTCAATTCAGGCTGTCTAATTCCAAATCTCAAGAAGAAAGAGTTTCAAAAAGCAGTAGATAGCTATTAGAGCAAAATACTTCAAAGATTTCTAAGAGGGTGAGGTTGATGAAAAGGTTATTAGAGTTGGAAATTGGGAGGTTACTGCAAGACTGTTTCACTGAGCTGGTAGTGAAAAACTAATGGGAGATTGAATGGCAAAGTGGAATCAGTTAATCTGAGAAGTTTGGCAATAAACTGGTTATTTACACTTGAGGTTACTTCTACAATACCCATTGTTCTTTTTGTTTTTTAATGCATAGCATATTCATTTGAAAACAAGGCTGAACTCTGACATAGCAAGCTGTATTTTCTTGAGACAAGAAAAACATACTTTAGGAAGTTTTATTTAGGTGAGAAATGCCTACCTGAATTTCTCTGTATTCTTAGATGCAGAATTCAAGACTTTGCAGCTCTAGCCCTCCCCATACCCAAGTGAAGATCCAAGCCAAGGCCAGAGCCTCTAATTACAGAGAAGGCCCCTAGGGCAGTTCTTCAGGGGACTAATTAGCATTGGTCTGTAGCAACTAATTAGCATTTGGGTTTCCCAGCATTCCCCACTCTCCCCAATCTTTTCACTGTTCTTCCCAGAATGAAAGCCCTAGCTTGTTCTAGCAACAGAACAAGTTTTCATTCTAAATAACTCCAAATTACTTAATTCTGCATGTGTTTGACCCAGGGATCCCATTATAAACAGGGTTTATAATACCGAAGAGGATAATGTCAAAAAGAAATGTGCCATATATAAAATAATATTCATTGTTGCATTGTTCATATTAGTAAAAAGCTCAGAGGAGAGATAATAAGAGCCTGAACCTTAGTGCTTGCCTAAACAGAAAGCAACTGAATCAAAATATCAGGTGAATGAGGAAACAAAACTATCACTCTTTGCAGATGTTATGATGCTATACTTAAGAGAAACCTAGAGAATTAACAACTTTAGCAAAGTTGCAGGATATAAAATAAACCTATTGGAGTTTGTGGGGCTAGGAACCCCAAAATGCAAAGGTATAGGGGGTCTGCCTTGAAAGAATTTTATCATTCCAACCTTCTTTCAGTCAAAGTAGCAAGGTTTATTTGTGAAGCCAATAGAAGCAAGGTAGATTATAAGTGAATCTGAGCAATTTAAGGGGGGTAAAATGGTACTTATAAACAAGAAAAGACATTAAAAAATCTGGATGGGATTAAGGAGTGGCAAATAGCCTGGGGTGGGCCAGGTGCAGACAATGAAAGGAGTTAAGTAGTCTGGGTTGAGTAGGAGAGTCACAGTGAAAGGACAGTTAAAAGCATTATTGAGGGCAAAGCCAAGATGGTAGAATAGAAACAGGAATTCCGCACAGCTCCAGCTTCCACCTCCTCCATGTAAAAATGACTCTAAACTAACTTTAGAGCTACAGAACCCACAAAGTGACAGAGAGAAACAAATCTCCCACTGAAGGAAGCCCAGTAGGCCAGCAGGAAGGGTCCATCACAGCACACTGGGAGCCAAGTGCAGTCCTGACTAAGCCGTGGGGCCAGGGTGTCCCAACCAGCTGTGACTGGAGTAGACTTCAGGAGAGTTGATTACCAGCAGCTGTAGTGGTTTCCAGATGTCTCAATCCACAAATGCCAAAGACAAAGTAAAAGGTCAGTGTGGAACTTTGTTCAACAGGGGGAGTGTGGTCCGGCTGATACCCCAGGAGCAAAAAGCAGAGAAGGATTAAGAAGTAGAGGAGGCACAGTGGCTGCTGCCACTGCTTCATGGCTTCTTCAGAGCTCCTGGCCTTCAGACTGTAGGAAGACCAAGCAACTATTCAGAGGGTAATTGCTCTTGCTTTAATCTGCTTGGATCCAGATCTCAGTCTTGGGTAGTGATCCTGGGGTGTGTGGCCAGTGAACCAGAGCTGTAGAGAGGGTGCCCATCTAATGCCTCCAGCACCTGCAAAACCCCCAGCTATTTGGGACATAGCTCTCTCCATTTTGGAAGCAGAGTTCTACTGTGGCAAAGAGCTCAAAAGTCAAGTAATTGGATGCCAATATGGCAAGCAACAGAAGCACAAACAGACGATAGAATCCTTTTTTGGGAACAAAAAGTTTCAAGGCATGGACTGGGAGGAAGACATCAAAGTCAGACCTCCTGCATCAAAAGCCTCCTAGAAAAATATGAATTGGTTACAGGCCATGGAGGAGCTTAAGAAGGATTTTGAAAATCAAGTAAGAGAAGTAGAGGAAAAATTGGGAAGGGAAATGAAAATGATGCAAGAAAATCATGAAAAACAAGTCAACAGCCTGCTAAAGGGGACCCCAAAAAATACTGAAGAAAATAACACCTTAAAAATAGACTAACTCAAATGGCAAAAAAGACCCAAAAAGCCACTGAAAAGAAGAATGTCTTAAAAAAGCAGAATTTGCCAGATGGAAAAAGGAATTTCAAAACTTCACTGAAGAGAATAATTCCTTCAGAATTAGACTGGAGCAAATGGAGGCTAATGACTTTATGAGAAATCAAGATACTATAAAACAGATACAAACAAATGAAAAAATAGAAGGCAATGTGAATTATCTCACTGAAAAAAAACACTGACCTGGAAAATAGATCCAGGAGAGAGTAATGGGAATGCAAATTTGGAAGATCTTCCCTGCCCCTAGGCTAAAATGCACCTGAAGCCTGGGGTGGGAGGCTTGTTTTTCAGTAGATACTTCTTGATTGTCCAGTGAGTCAATAAGATTGTTACATTCTCTGAGCCAGGAGAAGGCTATATAAGCCCTGATGTGTAGCTTTGTTTTGGGACTCACTTTGAGAAGTGTTCTGTGATTTGATCTGAATTCTGGGAAGCCATTGTTGAGAGTCCCCCGGCTTTGAAAAACCCAGATGTGGAAACCCAGATGTTGACTGGGTATGGATGTAATGGTTGGACAGTTTGGAAAGCTGTCTACTTGATCTGTTAATGTCTTGATAATTCTGTCTGTATATTTTGAAGTTTGGGGTGCTGACCTTTTTCCCCTGAACAAGGTAAATGATATATGTCTGACTGATTAAAGTAAGCTTGTTAACCCATTTTGAGTTGCTTTCCTTTAACAAAGCAGATCCAAGAACCTGTGGTAGCTGCAAACCCTGAGGACGCTTGGGGTGCTTGCTGCTACAGAGAGATAATTTAAACATCATTGGTTTACCTGAAAGCCATGATCAAAAAGAGAGTCCAGACACCTTCTTTCAAGATATTATCAAGAAAAAATTGCCCTGCTATTCTAGAACCAGAGGGTAAAATAGAAATTGAAAGAATTCACCGATTACCTCTTGAAAAACATCCCAAAAAGAAAATTCCTAGTAATATTATAGCCAAATTCCAGAATTCCCAAGTCAAGGAGAAAATACTGCAAGCAGTCAAGAAGAAATAATTTGAGTATTGTGGAAACACAATCAGGATAACACAAGACCTAGCAGCTTCTACATTAAGGGATCAAAAGGCTTGGAATATGATATACCAGAGGTCAAAGGAGCTAGGACTAAAACCAAGAGTCACCTACCCAGCAAAACTGAGTATAATGCTACAGCAGAAAATATGGCTATTAAATGAAATAGAGTACTTTCAAGCATTCTTGATGAAAAAACCTGAGCTGAACAGAAAATTTGACTTTCAAATACAAGAAGCAAGAGAAGCATGAGAAGGTAAACAGGAAAAAGAAATCATAAGGAACTTATTAAAGTTGAACTATTTACATTCCTACATTGAAAAACAATAATTGTAGCTCATAAGACTTTTCTCAATATGAGGATAGCTGAAGGGAATATATATACGTATGTATGTATGTATGTATATATATATGTATGTATGTATGTGTATATAGGAGGATGTATGTGTATACAAATATATATATATATATATGTGAGTGTGGGCATTTGTATGTTCATGTATACATAGACAGAGGGTACAGGATGAGTTGAATATGAAGGGATGATATCTAAAAAATAAAATTAAGAGGTGAGAGAGGAATTTATTGACATAAAAAGAAAGGGAGAGATAGATTAGGGTAAATTATCTCATATAAAAGAGGCAAGAGAAAACTTTTACATTGGAGGGGAAGAGCAGGAAGGTGAAAGGGAATGGGACAACCTGATTTTTATTGAATTTGGTCTAAGGAGGGATTAACATACACACTCAGGGGCGTCCAGGTAGCACAGCAAGTAAGAGCACCAGCTCCAGTGTCAGGATGACCTGGAGATCGAATCCCTGCCTCAGACACTTAGCACCCACCCAGAAACACCTGGCCATGTAACCGTGAGCAAGTTACTTAACCCCAAATGCTTAGGGGCAACCAGGTGGCTCAGTGAGTAAGAGCACTGGCTCCAGTGTTGGGATGACCTGGAGATCGAATCCCAGGCCCAGACACTCAGCACCACACCCACACCCAGAAATAACTGGCTGTGTAACCTTGAGCAAGTTACTTAACCCTGATTACTTACAAAAAATAAAAAAAAAAACATACACACTCATTTGGGAATCTTAACCTACAGGAAAATGGGGGGGGGGGGGAAAAGGGAATAAGAGGGGGGAGGGTAGAAGGCAGGGCAGACTAGGGGAGAGCGTAGTTAGAAGCAAACATTTTTGAAAAGGGAAAGGGTCAAAGGAGAAAGTAGAATAAGTGGGGGGAGGGATAGAATGGAGGGAAATATAGCTAGTCTTCCACAATATAACTACTATGGAATATATTTGGGTAACTATGCATGTATAATCTATATTGAATTGCTTATCTTCCCAGTGGTGGTGGGTGAGGAGGGAAGAAGGGGGAAAAAAATCTGGAACTCAAAGTTTTAAAAACAAATGTTTAAAAATTGTTTGTTTGTTTTTTACATGCAACTGGGAAATAAGATATACAGGTACTGGGGTATAGAAACCCATCTTGCTCTACTAGAAAGTTAGAGGGGTGAAGGGGGAGGATATAAGAGAGAACAGATTGGGGGAAGGGGTATTCAGTAGGCTTGCTATTTGGGGGTGGGGTAGAGAAAAGATGGAGAGAAAAAAATTGTAACTCAAAATCTTGTGAAAATGAATGTTGAAAACTAGAAATAGATGAATTTTTTAAAAAAAGAAAGCAGATCAAAGAAAAAAAACTAACCCAAGAAAAATAAAGTTTAAAAACATGTGCTTCAAAAAACAGAAAAGAAAAGTTGGGGATCTACATTCCAGGACAAACCTAGGAAATATATGAACACAATTGTAAAATATTTTCACGCAAATAAAGACAAATCTAAACAACTGGAGTAATATTCTCATGGTAGATAGCACAATACTACTGCATCACAACCATATACCGCATTTTGCATCACAATATACCACATCTCTGACCAAATATAATAAAAATTACAATTCTACCTAAATTAATTTACTGATTCAGTGCTATACCAATCCAACTACCAAAAATTTACTTTATAGAGCTAGAAAAAATAACAAAATTCATCTGGAAAAGCAAAAGGTCAAGAATACCGAGGGAATCAATGAAAAAAAGGGAAGGAAAATGGCCAAGTAATAATAGATTTCAATCTATGTTACAAAGTGGTGATCATGAAAACAATCTAGAACTGGCTGAGAAATAGAGTGGTGGCGTGGAGAAACAGATTAGGTACACAGGCACAGAAGTAAATGACTATAGCAATGTAGTATTTGATAAACCCAAAAATCCAAGTTTTTGAGACAAAAACTCACTATTTATGAAGAGTAAAATAAGCAAAACCAAGAGAACATTGTATATAGTAACAACAATACTGTTCAAAGAACAAATGTGAACAACTAAATTATTCTGAGTATTATAAATACTCGAATCAACTACAAAGTATGACATTTAAAAAGGTTCAAGTGACATAGTTTGTGGGCAACTTAATCATTTTATTAATAAGGCCAGCAAGTTATTAATAAAAGGATGGTCATTTGGTTTTCTCTCTTAGACCAAAGACCATCATGGCAGTGGGCTCACTTTATACACACTTTGAAACAGTAGATGGTCAACGGGGTTAAGGGTGACCCTTGCACAGAGAAATCATCTCTACTCAGAACACCCCCAGCTATACCAGACTACTCCCAGCCTTAGGCTGTCTAAACAGAAGGATCTGTCTCCATGTAGTCTTAAATAGAACACAATGAGCTTCCCCCACACTAGATTAAATTCCTTGCTAGGTTGGATGGGGTCTGACTAAGATTTAGGAGAATTAACTCATTATCAGTAATGTCCTACAGGAAAACTGAATTTAGGAGTGGCTAGGTGATTCAGCAAATAGAGCACCGGCCCAGGAGTCAGGAGCACCTGAGCTCAAATCCAGCCTCAAACATTTAACCCTTACTAGCCATGAGACCTTGGGCAAGTCACTTAACCCCAATTGCCCTGCCTCCTCCCTCCAAAACAAAAGAAAAAAAAGCCCCCCAAAAAAAACCACCGAGAAAACTGAACTTAAAGTCAGGACTTTAGAAAAAGAGGGGGGTACTCTGAATTTTCCCAAGATATTGGTTATTAATAATTTCTCACAAAAGGACCTATGAAGGAAGATTTCTACCTCCAAAGAAAGAATAAATAGAAGTATGCATAGTATGCTTTTACATATTTGTGTGTGACACACACAGAGTTCAGAACTTAAAATGTAACTAAAAAATAAATTAAATTTTAAAAACTCACTTCCTGGCAAAATAGAGCACATTTTGGCAGAAACTAGGTAAAGACCAGCATCTCACACTGTATACCAAGATAAGGTCACAATGAGCACATGATTTTGACATAAAGGGTGATATTATAAGGAGATTAGGGAAGCAAGGAAGTTTTTACCTGTCAGATCTATGGACAAGGGGGAAACTTATGACCAAACAAGAGATTGAAAGTATCACAGGGTATAAAATGAATAATTTTAGATACATTAAATTTAAAAAGTTTTACATAAACAAAACCAATGCAGCAAAGATTAGAAGGAAAGCAGGCCAAGATTAGAAGGAAAACAGGAAACTAGGGATAATCTTTAAAGCAAGTTTCTCTGATGAAAGCCTCATTTCTCAAATATATAAAGAATCGAGTCAAATTTACAAGAATACAAGTCATTCGTCAATTGATAAATGGTCAAAGAATATGAACAGGAAGTTTTCAGAAGAAAAAAATCAGTTATCTATTATCATTTGAAAAAAGATGCTCTAAAAAAAGAAAATGACAAATTTGGAGGAGATGTGGAAAAACTGGGGCACTAATACACACTTGGTAGAGTTGTGAACTGATCCAACCATTGTGGAGAACAATGTGGAACTATGCCCAAAGGGCTATAAAAATATTCATACCCTTTAACCCAAGCAATAGCACCAATAGGTCTGTACACCAGAGAGATCAAAGGAAAAAGAAAAGTACCTACATGTACAAAAGTATTTAGAACAGCTCTTTTTTTGTGGTGGCAAAGAATTGAAAATTGAGAGAATATCCATTACTTGGGAAATGGCTGAGCTGAACAAATTGTGGTATATGGTTGTAATGCAGTAGTATTGTGCTAGAAGAAATGATGAGGGGGCAGCTAGGTGGCATAGTGAATAGAGCATCAGCCCTGGACTCAGGAGTACCTGAGTTCAAATCCAGCCTCAGACACTTAACACACACACACACACACACACACACACACACACACACACAAACTAGCCATGTGACCTTGGACAAGTCACTTAACCCCATGTACCCTCCCAAAAAAAACCCCAAAAACAAAACAAAACAAAAAAAGAAATGATGAGCAGGATACTTTCAGAAAAACCTGGAAAGACTTGTATAAACTGATGCTAAGTGAAGTAAGTAGATCCAGGAGAACATTATATACAATAACAGCAATACAATGATCAAATGTGAATAACAGTTATTCTGATCAATGCAATGATCTAAAACAATCCAAAAGTAAATATATTGAAAAATTCTATCCTCTTCCAGAGAAAGAACTGATGGAGTATGAATGTAGATAGAAGCATAATTTTTTCACTTTTTTTCTTGCTTTTTTTTTCAAAATGGTTAATGTGGAAGTGTGATTTGTATGATTTCACATGTATTACTGATATTACATTACTTGCCTTCACAATGAGTAGGAAAGTGTGGAGGGAGGTAGAAAACTCATAACTCAAAACTTTTATAATTGAATGTAAAAAACAAATAAATATAAACATATGTTTTATATATATACATATATATATATATATTGTTAAAGAAAGAGATCTGGTGGAGGTAAAATCAGACATCAATTGACAATTGACTGGACATGGTTGGGGACAAGAGGGAACAGGTGAGAGAAAGGGAAGTGTCCAAAACATGGAAATATGGGTGAAGGACAAAGAAAGAAGGTCCCTGGGAACAATATCTGAAATGATTACTATAATGTAAATGAAGAAATCATTAAAGGCAACAGCATTCAGGTCATTGCTGATGCTATTTCCAGTGCACTAATGTTAATACATACTTTCTACCTTTATTAAGAGGAAGGTAGACTCATAAGCAGAAAATATGATGGTTTGAATCCCAATGGCTCTATCAGAGAGTTTTGCTAGTTTTTTTTGTTCATTTGCTTGCTTTATGAAAGGTAGGGGAAAAGGGGCTATTGTGGAGTGATTATGTTCAACAAAACCATCATCTATAGCCCCTGGATCCCCCAAAGACATTAGGTTCACATGGATTCAAGACCCCTAAGATGTCAGTTTCTTTTTTTTTTTTTGGCTCATTGCCCCCCATTCCTAAATAAAACCCAGAAGAAATCTGACTAAAGCTTAGGTATACCTAAGGCCTGGGTTTCCCTATACGTGAGTAACAGGGTCCCCACTCCCACAAATATCAGTGTCACATATAAGACAGCCTTTATTTCAACAACTACAAAAGAGAATAAGATGAAAAAAATTCACTGGAGTCCAGGAACAAAATAGAGAATCATAAAGCCCTCTTATATCTGTGATGTTTAAAGTTTGAGAGACAATTATACCTAGATAATTTAATCATTTTATTAATAAGGTTAGAATGTTAATAATCACACTCTCAAATGCCATAGATCCTTTATGACAGTGGGCTCACATTTTACATGCCCTGGGAAGAGTGGGTGTTCCTGAGGGTGGTAATCAACTTGGATTGGTTAACAATTAATGAGACAATGAATATTACAATGAGAAGTGGGCTCACTCTAATGAGGGCCTAAGAGAGTGCTATCATGTCACTATTGGACAAAGAGACCACCTCAATAGCCAGACCACTTCCCAGCCTTGGGAAATCTAATCAAAGAATTTATCATCACCCAAACCTGAGTAGAACACAATGGGCTTCCCCACCTTTGATTAAATTCTTATAAATTTGGGTGGGGTCTGACCAAAATTGAGAAGAGAGAATTCAATTATCAGGCATTATCAGTAATGTCCTTCAAGGGATTGAACTTTGAAATGAGGACTACAGAAAAATGGGGAACTCTGGATTCCCCCAATTCATTGGTTGTTAATCATTATTTCTCTCATATCCCATTAGAATCTTTAGGGTCCTCTCTCTCCCTATGCATCCCCAAAGTGAGTTATTTTGTGGGACTGGGAAACAAACACTGCTCATCCACTTCCACCTTCACCTTTTGAGTAGCTCACAGCAATATCATGAAGGATTAGCAGGAATCTTATCTACTGCTCCGACTCTAAGGATGTGCCTTTATTCCTTCAGGTACAGGTACAGTACTATCCTATTTCATCTCCAAAATTATATACAGTTCTAAAATCTTTTCCCTCTTGAAAGCCAGTGCCCAAGGCTCAAACTCAGGAATTTCAATCTCTTGCAGACTCAAGAACTTGGGAGCTCTCAAACTCAGAATTACCCAAGACATAATCACCAAGGTTATAAATGTCTCTTCTCAGCCTTACTAGTCTCTGACCTGTGCTCAAGGAAACAGAAAGCTAAGAGAAGGTAGTCAGAATCTGGAGGTACTGATAGGGTGCTTGTGCTTGGACCCCAGACCTAGGGCCATATCTCTCCCCAGCCCAAAGATGCTATCTCTGGCAATAACTCATGAGTGGGCCCCAGTGGAACAAACTATCTCTCCCTGTTACAAGAACAAGCTGACCTCTGTAGAATTTCCTTTGTATAAAGAGGACTATCTTGTACCAATAGAACTATCATGTACTGATTCATACAGTTACCATATACAATCCAGAGGTCAAGCTATAGGGATCAACTCCCGAGACTCTCTTATTATAGACATAGCAGATCAAAAACACACCCCTTAGAAGTCCCTCACCCAGCATTTCCAGTAGTGAATGATGCCTTCGCCCAGTGTACAGAACACTGTATGTTCACCACCTAATTAGCATACTTGGCACACAATGCACTAAGTTTTTCCTATATAAGCTTTAGCATCATCCCCCACTTACGTTGCAAGTTCCCTAAGGAACTCTGCCTTCTGCCCCCTATATTAGCATTACAATAAACTTTTTGCCATTTGACTGGAAGATTGCTTGAGCCCAAGCATTCTTTCTAGATAACTCTGCCCTGTACCTCAAAAGCTTTGGGATTCCTGTACCCCTAAACCACATCTTTTAAGGTACTATCCTCTCAAAGTCACCTAACCAAACATAGGTCACTCATCATGTGCTTCTCCATCTTCTGTTTGAGGAGGTAGAAGAAAATCTCTTCCCAACTATCCTTGCTGCACCCTGGACTGGAAACCTAAAGATAAAGCCTAGGAAAAGAAAAAAGGGAGAAGCTATTTCGCAGTTCATTTTTATATACCATAGTAAATAGGTAACACTTTCAACAAGAGTCTGTCCCCTTTCACTCTCAGTTGGCAATCCTTTTGGAGGCAGCAACAATCACTAGGAACCAATCAAAGTAGTTCCCTATATCTTCTCAGCAATTGTCTAGGGCAGATGTGGTTTCCATAGGAACTAACCGTTCCAACAAAAATCTACATCTGTAATCTCTTCAAGTGTATTGGAGGATTCATGAAATTAATCATGGGCTCCCCTGATCAAATGTTTGTCGCACAGTGAAATGTCTGTATTTTAACAATTCTAAATAACTATGCATCAGGGGATAAGGATCATTTTCAAATTGATGACCATTAACATCCCCCCCAAAAAAAAACTTAAAATTTTAAAACTTCAATTTTACTTTGTATTAGAGGGGAAAAAGTTTTCAGTTTAATAATATAAAACTATTCTATTAGGTTAAATAGTTAAAATTTATACTTGTTCTAATAAATCAAACACTTAAAATTTATATTACACTTCCACACTGTATCAGGTTAAAGGAAAAAGACATCAGGAAAGACAAACAGAAGGAGGTGGGGAAAATGACACAAAGGAAAGTAACTGAAAAGATGGATAAAGGAAGTAAAAAAAAATTTGATAGGATTTCATTCTACCAACAGGCAGTACAAGAAGGGGAAAAAAAACTAATTCAAACGTGATGAATGAAAACACCAAGATAGTAAGGAAAGCTAGGGATATACAAGTGATTTTTAAAGCTGACTTTAGTGGACAATCAGGCCCTCACATAGTATGTCCCTTGGTGCCCGTTGGAAAGGTGTACTACTAAATGGGCTATGGCATCAGACCCAGGGTGATACTTCCTACAGTACCCAAGACATACCTCCAGAGGAAACAATAGCCCTAAAGAGCGCTGATTAACAGAAAAAAAAAAAAAAAACTGGCTTTGGAGTCAGCGAACTTAGTTTGGAATCATTTATAAATTGTGGACAAAGTTACTTCTCTCTGGACCTTCCGACAAATTCTTTGACTCAAGATCTAGCACCCTTATTACCATAGGCAAATCACTTCCCCTTTCTGACTCAGTTTCCCCTGTGAAATGGTTGCTAAAATCCCTTCTGGTCTGGACTTCACATGAGGCAGTTGCAGTTTAAACCCAGGAATGCCAAAAAGCTGTTGAGGTAGGGGCTCTGCCCACCTAAAAACTGTTGGGGTTTCATGATGTACTGTGGTAGAACCATCTCAAAGAATTCAGTCAGACCACCTCTAATCCAAATAGAGGCATTTATTGAGATTAACATCTCTCATGAATCGGGCTAAATTCCAAGAGGAACCAGCAACTTTAAAGAAAGCAAGATGGATTTTTATAGGGTAAAGATGCAATTACATAACAGAAATTTACATAGAAGAATTTCATTAATATTAAAAAGACAGGAGGAGTTTCTTAAGGGATTAGATAATGGAGGAGGGGGGTCCCATCTATTTTCAGTGGTTAAACATTCTGGTCATTCTGCCCTCCAATTGGCTAGCTATTGTGGTCCTGCCTGGTTAAGACAGATAGGTATTATGGTCCTGTCTTGGGCTAGCTGGATGATGTGATTGTGATTGAATACAAGAACACACCAGTTTCTGTGGGAATGGGTCTGGGGGCAGTGGCTAAGGAGAAGCAGTAGCTGGGTTCCCATCACATGGACACACCTGCTGTTTCTGTGGGAACTAAGAGTTCAGGGACACACCTGTTGTTCCAGTGAGCAATGAGGCATATAGGAAGAAGTTAGGAGATGGGGGGTGGGGGGAGGGTGAAGCAGGTAGGTGCAGTGTGCCTGCTACTCAGTAGGGCCAAGACTATAATTAAGTTAAAATATTGGGGCTGGGGGGCAGCTTTATTAGGATTCCATCAAGGCCAAGACAGACCCCCAAATTGGATGGGAAACTATCCTAACTTTGGAGTCAAAGAACCTGGGCTGAAATACTGACTGATGCCAAGTAAGCTGCTTAACCTCTCTGGGTTTCAATTTGTTCATCTTTTCAATGCGGGAGTTGGGCTAGGTGACTGCTAACGCCCTTTCAGCTTCCTAATTAACGGTAGTTTTTTCTCCTCCTCCGCAAAATCTCCCCCACCCTTTCCGAGGTTAGCAATCAGAGCAGGAGGATGACTCGATAAGCATCGCGCTCTTGAAGAGGACTACTTCTTTCCCTAGAGAAATCACCCCTGGAAGCCAGAGAAAGGGAAGGAGGACCTGCCAAAGGTGCGAGCTCAGGCTAACACTGGTGTTAGTGAAGGATCGGGTGTCAAGGAAACCCAGCCCCACGTGGCTACAAGGCAAGACGCTCAAATCAGACTCCCCACAACAGCCACTGTGTAGAAGCCTAACAGCTAGAGCCTGGCTTCCACGACGCAGTCTGCGCAGGCGCATCAAAGCACTCAGTGAATGCCTTTGGTACTCGTCCCCACCCCGCGCTGGAGACCCCCGGCGCTGGAGAGTGACGTTGGCAGAAGCGACGTGGGCAGAGTTTCTCCTGGAGCTTTCGCGTGTAGTTTAAGGGGGAAGCTGGTGGAGGCGCCATGGCGGCCACGTCTAAACCCAAGCTGTCAAAGAATCTAATGCGGATGAAGGTAAGAGACATCGCGGCGGAAGATAGTACGGGGTCCCCAGAGAGGCTGAGTCTGAGGCCCCAAGGCTCGTCTCAGAGGCCGCGGTCTGGGGTGGGAGAGGAACACTGGGGCCCGATCAGGGAGGGCTTTGAATGTCAGAATCAGAGCTGGACTTAATTGTCCGAGCGATAGAAAAAAAAACCCTTTGAAGGTTTTCTGCAGGACAGTCACGTGGTCAGAGAAATATTAGAAATGAACATTCCTCTGCCGGCAGGGCCCTCTTCCACGTCACTTTGTGATGACTGTGCCTATTTCCTATTGACTTACACCTCTAGAATTTTTTTTTCTCTTGCATCTGGTAGAATGTAAGCTTCTTGAGGGCAGAGGCCCTTTTTTTGTTAGCCAGTCAATAAAATATTTATTAAGCCCCCTTTAAGCCAGTCACTACGCTTAGGCCCTAGGGTTAAAAAAAAAAAAAAAATACAGTCCCTGCTCTCAAGCTCACTGTCTAGTGGAGGGGGCACAACACGTAAACAACTATGTACAAACATGCCATTTGCGGGATAAATTGGAAATCAGTGAAAGAAGAAAGACACTAAAATCAAGGGGATTGACTTCGTGTAGAAGGTGAGATTTTACTGGGACTTAAAGGAAGTCAGAAAAGCCACGAAACAGATTAGGTGGGAGAGAATTTCATTTTTTTCTTTTTATCCGTAGTACCTAGGACAGTGCCTAGTATATAGTAGGTTTATAAAAGACTGGAATAGATGCGTGAATGAAGATTCAGACTGAATTGGAGGAGGAGAGGCTGGAGACAGAGGGAACTGCTAGGAAAAAATATTTTAAAAGAATCCAGACAAGAAATGATTCGGGCCCTGTGAAGAGGTGATAATAGAGATTGGAAAAATAGAGTGACATGATTTAGAAAACATTAGCATGGTGGTGGAGTATCAGTAGTGAATTAAAGTTGATGCTGAGGTTTGGTAACTAGGAGAATGAGAGATGCCATTGACAAAAAGAGAAGATGGATGTGAGTGGAAAATGGTGGTGGTTGGAAATGAGTCTTATTTTTAGGTTTGAGGTGCTTGCAGAACATCTGGCTATTAGAGATTTTGCAAAGATGTTTGGAAATGGTCAGGAAATTCAAGAGAAAAAAAATTGGGGTTGAAGATAGAAATTTGAGGATTATCACCAAGTTAATAGTTGTTTAGCTCTGAACTCCATGGCAGTTTCAATTCATTTAAGAAGTAATTTGTAGTCACACTCCAGAGAGAAAGGAAGAGAATTCTAGGCCTTTTTGTTTATCCCTCCTCATTCTCTGTGTCTCTCATCTGTCTGTGTCTTTCTTTTTTTGTTCTCTCTCTTTATTTGGCCATAAAATGGAATGCAATGGAATTTTCAAGTGTATTATATTTATTTTCAAATCAACTACATTTAATTTTGTGTACATCCATTTCAGTCTTATAGCAATCATGATCTACAAATGTATTGATGATAACCTTGATGAAAATGTGAAAAGGAAACAGGCAAGTTTTTTAACTTTTTCTATTGCTTTTAATTTTAACTTTTTCTATTTCTTATTTACAACTACTCAGTTGACTAAAAGGTGTAGAAAAGACAAGATTCCTCTTTACAAAGACTCTCCTTCATTAAAGAATCTCTCCTGTATACTTTAAGATCATACAAGATTCTTTGGTATATGTAATCCAGAAATCAATGACCTCCTGATTATTGTCAAGTGAGACATAAAACTAGAAGATACCCTTACCAAAACTGGGTGAAACAAAGGTTTTCATCATCCTTATCATGAAATATATACTGCCCATGGTCTAGTTGGAATTGGAGATTCCCTATACATGATGAGAGTTTTCATATGCTTCCATTTTCAGGTGATATGCATTGAGCCCCAGCAACTTAAGATCCTCATGATTAGTCAAAAGAGGTGGGACTATCAATTTATTCAGGAAAATATAAATGAATAGCAAGTGCCTTTTGTACAGACTATGATATGAATAGTTAGATTCCTGTCTATTGACATCAGTACTTATATTTGGCATAGTCACTGCAGATGGACTAAATAAATAGTACTATAATAAATAAATAAAAAGTGAATAAGAAGAGTGGAGTAGATTACACTTAAAATTTTTTGCAGTGTTTTTATGATTCTAAACTCCTGGACACACACTCATCTTTTAACATTAGTCTTCTCCCACTGAAATGCTATGTTTGCAAATCTTGTAATTCTAAGGAGATGATATCCTTAGAATTGCAATAAATACAAATGGCAGTGAAGAGACACAAGTTAAGTAAAAATGGCATACCTCATTTTCTTACACTTTCCTTTATTGAATTTCTCAGATATTACATTTTTTACAAATTGGAAGTTTGTGTCAACCCTGCATCAAGCAAGTCATTCAGTGCCATTTTCCCATCAGCGTGTGCTCACATCATGTCTCTATCACATTTTGGAAATTCTCTCGGTATTTCAGACATTATTATTATTACATGTGTTATGGTGATCAGTGATCTTTGATGACACTATTATAATTATTTTGGGGTGCCACAAACCATACCCAAACTGAATCGTTAAATATGTGTGTGTTCTGACTGCCCCACTGACCAGCTATTCTCTATCTGTCTCCCTCTCTTTGGGCCTCCCTATTCCCGAAACACAATGATGATTGAAATTAGGCCAATTAATAATCCTACAGGGGCCTCTAAGTATACAAGGGAAAGGAAGAGTAAAACTATGTGCAAAACTTCATTGTTAACTTATTTTAAGAAATTGTCACAGCCACCCCAGCCTTTAGTTACCACCACCCCGATCAGTTAGTGGCCATCAATATCAAGGCTAGACCCCTCTACCAGCAAAAAGATTACCACTTGCTGAAGGTTTAGGTAATGGTCAGCATTTTTTTAGCAATAAAGTACTTTTTAATTAAGGCATATACGTTGATTTTTTAGATATAATACTATTGCACACTTAATAGACTACGCTTTGGTATAAACATAACTTTTACATGTACTAGGAAACCAAAAAATTCACATGACTTGCTTTGTTGCAATATTCACTTTGTTGGGGTGGTCTGGAACTGAACCTGCATTGTCTCCAAGGTATGCCCATATTTGTAATGACAACCTCTGCTTAAAAGGATGTTTTAAAGGATGTTACATTGGAAAAGAGGTGGACCAGTCATATAGTGATAAGAGATGGACACCCAAAAGAAAGAACTCTAGATTGTTTAGCAAATCTTCTAAAGTCAGTAAACATTTGTTAAATATTTACTATGTGCCAGATATATGCTAAGGATAAAAAGAAAGTCAAAAAACAGGGTTCTTTTCCTCAAGAAGCTCACATTCTAATGGGGGAGACAAGATGCAAATAACTGCACATATTAGACATAATACGATGTACATAGAAAAGTATCTCAGAGGGAAGGGGGGAGGAGGAGAGGAGGAGAGGCATGAAAGTCCTCCCATAGAATGTTGGGTTTGAGCAGAAGCTTCCAATTGTATGGGAAATGAGGAGCTGAAGATGAAGTCTGAGAGCATTCTAATTCTTGAGGGACAGCTAGTGCAAATGGAGTAATTAGCTGGAATGTCAGGTGTTAGGAACAGCAAATAGCCCAGTGTAAATGGAACATACAGTTTATGGAGGGGGGTATGGTGTAAAAAGACTCAAATGATAGAAGAGGGCCAGGCTGTAAAGTGCCTTTAAATGCCAAAGAAGATTTTATATTTGATCCCAGAAGTAATGCCTGGAACTTATTGAATATGTTTGTATTGGGAGAGTAGGGGGGAGGGACAAAGGTCAGATCTTTGTTTTAGGAAAATCCCTTTGGCATATGAGTAGAGAATGAATTGGAATGGGGAGAAACTTGGGACCAGAAGATAAATTGGGAGGCTGTTGCAGTGATCTAAGAATCACATGATGATGACTTTCAGTCTCATACCAACTGAGTGAATAAAATCATGGATCCATGAAGGTATTAAAGTTAATTAAAGTTAAAAACTATCTTTAGCTCATTACTTAACCAATCATATTGTTTTTAATACAGTTTATGCAAAGGGGGTTGGATGCAGAAACTAAAAAACAACTAGAAGAGGAAGAAAAGAAAATAATCAGTGAAGAACACTGGTACTTGGATTTACCTGAACTTAAGGAGAAAGAGTAAGTTTATTGGAATTTGTATTTGTGATGTCTCATTTATCCAAAAGAAGTTTTCTGTAAATGAGAGTAAAGTAAATGCAAATGAACTGCCTAGGAAGATTTGCTAATCTTTTGCTTTCTTCATTTTGATGTTATTTGCCGTGGGAAAAAATTTATGATGTAGTATATTCAGACTTGATTTTATCTTTAGTTAAGCCATCCGTGCATTTTCCCTTGTGTCTACTAAGAACCTAAAATTGGCTAGTTTTGCATTTTATTCTTGGCTTTTATTTGCTACTCTTTATTGCAAATAATAAAGACATGGTATTCATATAAATATATTTCCCCCTTTAGGAGTTTCATAATAGAGGAGCAGAGCTTTATGCTTTGTGAAGATCTTTTGTATGGAAGAATGTCATTCAGAGGGTTTAATCCAGAAATCGAGGTATTTAATAGTTACTCCAAATCTGAGATTTTTATAATTTAATTACTTCTACCAGTAATGGATTTTTTAAAAATAATTTATCCTTATTGGAAGATAACAGGTCTTAGAGTATATAGGACAGCATCTGGTCTTGATGTCATTTGAAGATGGGACATCATTATCCCAGTCTTCTGTAAGAATATCAGGATTTTGATTCAAATGATGGTATTTGTTCTGAAATTTTTTTCTCACTGGTCTTTACAGATATCTCTCCCTCTATGTACCTGACTACCTCCCTTTAAATTATTGTGTAAATTAAATTTAAATTCTTTTGCATAGGATATAAAGGCAACCTATGGCACATTCTTCTATCAATCCATAGAGTGGGTTATTGCCAGAAGAGACATTAGAGGTCATCTGACCAGCCCCCTTATTTTGCAAATCAGTTAAGTGAGCCCAGAGGTGAACTAATTTGCTTTAAGATCACACAGTTTATAATTACCAGAGCCAGAATCAAAGCCAGCTTATCTAGCTCAAATTTAGTGCTCTGTTTACTATATCATGCTTTAAACAAATAATCGTTACCTAATTTATCTATTTTGTTCATCTGGATTTTCATAAATCAGGTTTGTGATAAAGTAAGCATGTGCAGTAAAGATTTGTTCCCCTCAAATTCCTTTGAGAAATTTAAATGGTTTGATTTAACTCAACTAATACTAACTGCTATGTGAAAGGAAGCAGTGTAGAGATGAATTTGCCAATCTCCCTGTCTTCAAGGAGTTTATAATTTGGTAAACTAACCAGAATTGTAGAGAGAAGGCAAGGAAATAGGTAGAAAGGGGATACAGAAAAAATGAGTGGGAGAGAAACTCAATCATACATAAAGAACACCTTAAAGATAGGGACCCCCTAAAACAGAAACCATAACCAGATGAAAGTTTGTAGGAAGCAGTCTTTAAAGAGAGGCTAGGAAAGTGAATCAGCTGTGCCTAAGAAATGAAGAGGTTCTGCCTTGCCCTATTTGTATAAAAGTCTACAGAAGGTACCAGAAGACCCAGGGGTTGTGATCAGGATATTGGGAGCCTTAGGCTAGTCCCTTAAGGGCCTTGGGTACGGACAAGAAGCCCCATTAACAGAAGAACTTTCCTTCAAAGTATTCTGTATTTTCCCAAGGTGAGTTAGGAAGTGTCACTGTCCAGATGGGCAAGATTCTATTTCCAGAGTGTCTCTGGGGTCTACCAAACTAGGTACATCAATAAAATAAATAGTTCACCTTTCTGGAGCATTTCAAATTTCATAAAATACTTTATATACATTCTTGTTGCATCCTCACAACAGTCCTGGAATTATCAACATTTTCAAGATGAAGAAATAGTTTCAGAAAAGTAATGTGACTTGACTCTCACCATAGAGCTAAGAAATGTCTTAAGCAAATTCTACCTTAGGTCCTTTCATTGTGTGCTCTATTCACTAAACTACATTATACAATCCTTTGACTTCTGGGCTATTAAGCTACTTAACTTTTGGTTTTTGTCAGGGCTCTGAGCCATACCTACTCATAACATAACAAGCTGCCATTAATAGCATGATTACATGAAAATGCAGTAAAGATTCTGTGAACTGATACCACTTGGTGTGTGCCTCAATTTCAGACATACACAAGGATCTGCACATGTAAACCCAAGTGTTAGAAAAGTAGGTTGGAACAAGTTTCTGTGCCCTTCTGAGCAAGAGTGAGAGACCCCAGGAAAATGGTGAATATCAGGGTTTGCACTCGCCCTTCAGTCTCAGGGAATGGAAAGACCCCAAGAATTCCTGTGTTCTAGATGGGGTAGGACTAATTTACTCAAGGCTGACTAAGCAGTATTTAATGTGCCATTATAACAACATTGGGGAGAACCTCTGAGTAAGCAGTACAAAAGATATTTCTGTAGTGGTCTCATAGCAAAAATATCTTCTACCTGTCAATCCTATGTCATTGCCTCAATTAATCTGGAAAAAGCTCTCTAAATTAGAGTTGCTAGAAAGTGATTTATCATTTCTGGCTTTCAAAAGGAGCAGAATGAGGGAAAATTCTGATATTTCATAGATTGTCATATAACAGAAGCAAATTTATCTTAATGGATAGTGTAAGAGTTTGACTGCTCTCCAAGAAATACTAAAAATATTATAGGAAGACTTAGAATGTTTGGGGCAAATAATTAAGGACATGAGCAATGTTCCAAGAGAGAGGACTTGGATGGCTTATAGTCAGTATTAGTAGAATGACCACCCACACCAGCGAGATCATAAATCCACCAAAGTAAATTCTGCATCGGAAGCTTTTGAAAACTATAGTACTTTTCATCTGTAAATACTATATTTATTTGTTTTCGTAGGCATGTAATTTAGTTGGGAGAGATAATTTAAAATGGAGAGAAAAAAACTTTTTTTATTACAAAGAAGTTTTAGGATCTGGGTAGGAATTTGCACTAGAGAGCCGAGTTTTGTGGTCACTTTTATTTTATCTCTAAAAATATATGATTATTAACTTGAGGTTCATCAAGTGGAGATTTGAGAGTTTCACAGAATGTGGTTTTCTACTTTTAGTTTAAAACATAACTATAATCTGGGTTTTATTTAGAAGCATATAGCAAAGGCAGGGCTCTACTGAGTTGTTAGATTTCGGTTGCTGCTGCGTGGTTGTTTGTTTCACCAAACATCTTGCAGTGGCATTTACAGATTCTGGCAATGTTTGTAAAAGAAAGGGGACTGAGGGGTAATAGGCATTTATTGTTTTGTTTTTGTTTTTTCTTTTTGGGAGGGCAGTTGTGGTTAAGTAACTTGACCAAGGTTACACGGCTAGTCTTTTTGTGTGGGTGTTAAGTGTCTGAGGCCGGAACCGAACTCGGGTTCTCCTGACTCCAGGGCCAGCGCTTTACTCGCTGCGTCATCTAGCCGCCCCATAACAAGCATTTATTAACTGCCTACTGTGTGCCAGGTGCTGTGTGTTACAAATATTATTTCATCCTCATAACAACCCTGGGAGGTAGGTGCTTTTATAATCCCCACTTTACAGATGAGGAAACTGAGGCAAAAATGTTAAGTGATTCACCAAAGGTCCACAGCTAAAACTTATCTGAAGCTGTATTGGAACTCAGGTCTTCTTGTCTTCAGGCTTGAAGCCCTATCCACTGCACCAAAAATACCACAATACACCCTACATTTGTTCTGTGGTTCAGTCATCTATCCTCAAATATAATTGTAGCCAGCAAGTACAATGGAAAGACCACTGGACTAGAAGTCAGGAGTCAGTCACTAGATCTGTGTGACCATTTAACTTCTTTGATCCTAAGTTTTTTCATCTATGACATGAGAATGATCTCTAAGGCTCTTTTAGTTAAAGTACTATGAATCTGAGTCTGAAAAGTTGTCAAGTAGATATATCTTAAATAATTTTAAGTGAATTTCAAGAAAACCTGAAATTTAAGTAGAAGTTAAAGATATTTGTATTTTGAGAGGGAAAAATGGCATCATAAACCAAATGGACTTATTGTAATAAAAGTTTGCAGTCAGTACTAACCTCCTAGGCCATGTTTTATAGTAACACACAATAATTTCATCCACATAGGAAACTCTGTGGGAAACTTTTAACATTACAGACCATATTTAACCTCATAACTCAGGTAAAGAGCAGACAGCTCCTTGAGGTGGTTAGTGAGTGACTTTTTTTTTATTTTTTTTAATGCTTTATTAACTTCTGATTTACATCATCCATTTCCGCCAGATTTTGAGTTACAAATTTTCTCCCCATTTCTCCCCCACCCACCACCCCAAAATAGCAGTCCCACAAGATATCCCCTCCTCTAATCTGTTCTCTCCCACATTTTCCCCCATACCCTTTTCCACTTTTCCAGTAGATCTCTATGCCTCAGTGCCTGCACATCCCATTTCCCAATTACATGTAAGATGGTATTAATAATAGTATATACACACACACACACACACACACACATATATATATATAAATATATACATATTTAAATATTTGATTTCAAAACTTTCAATTCCAGATTCATTACCCTCCTTCCACGTCACCCACCCCTACTGGGAAGATATGCAGATATGCAGTTCAATATAGGTTGCACATGTGTGGCTAATGCAAAACAATAACATAGTAGATACATTGTAAAAGACTGATTACATTTCCCTCCCTCCCATCCCACCTCCCACCGGCTCTACTCTCCACTTTGATCCCATCTATTTTCAAAAGCGAGTGCTTCCAACCTCCCTCCCCCCCAGCCTACCCTCCCTTTCAACATCCCCCATCACACCCCTTTCCCCCCCATTGTCCTGAAGGGTGAGATACCCTATTTAGTGTGTATTTCACTTCCTCCTCAAGCCAAATTCAATGGGAATAAGGTTGACCCATTCCATTGTAACCATTTTCCCTTGCCTCTTCTGTATGAGATAGTTTACCCCAATCTGTCTCTCCCCATCTCTTCTCATTATATTCCTCTCACCTCTTAATTTCACCTTTTAAGTATCATCCCTTCCTGTTAAATTGGACCTATGCCCTCTATGTATACCTGTAAACATATATATACACATATGTATTCATATGCCCATATACCCTCATATATAGACAAATATATATATTTCTAATCCCTTCAACTACTGAGAAAAGTTTCATAAGTTACAATTATTGTTTTTCCATGTAGGAATGTTTATAGTTCAACTTTGATAAGTTCCTTATGATTCCTTTTCCCTGTTTACCTTCTCATGCTTCTCTTGCTTCTTGTATCTGAATGTCAACTATGGTTTTTTCAGCAAGAATGCTTGAAAGTCCTCTATTCCACTGAATGACCATATTTTCCCCTGAAACATGATACTCAGTTTTGCTGGGTAGGTGACTCTTGGTTTTAATCCCAGCTCCTTTGCCCTCCGGAATATCATATTCCATGCCCTTCGATCCCTCAGTGTAGAAGCTGCCAGATGCTGGGTTATCCTGATTGCGTTTCCACAATATTCAAATTGTTTTTTTCCTGGCTGCTTGTAATATTTTCTCCTTAATCTGGGAATTCCAGAACTGGGCTATAATATTCCTAGAAGTTTTCTTTTTGGGATCTTTTTCAGGAGGTGATCTGTAGATTCTTTCAACCTCTGTTTTGCCCTCTTGGTACTAAAACATCGGGGCAGTTTTCTTTGAGAAGTTCCTAGAGGATGATTTCTAGGTTCTTACTTTGGTCATAGCTTTCAGGCAGTCCAATAATTTTTAAATGATCTCTTCTGGATCTATTTTTCAGGTCAGTGGTTTTTCCCATGAGATATTTCACATTGCCTTCTATTCTTTCATTTGTTTGGATCTGTTTAACAGCATCTTGATTTCTCAAAGTCATGAGCTTCCATTTGTTCCAATCTAATTATGAAGCAATGATTCTCCTCATTGAGTTTTTGAGATTCTTTTTCCGTCAGGCAAATTCAGCTTTTTAAGGCATTCTTCTCCTCATTGCCTTTTTGGGCCTTCTTTGCCATTTGAGTCAGTCTGTTTTTTAAGGTATTATTTTCCTCAGTCAGGTTGTTGACTCTCATTTCATAATTTTCTTGCATTGTTCTCATTTCTCTTCCCAATTTTTCCTCCACTTCTCTTATTTGGTTTTCAAAATCTTTCTTAAGGTCCTCTATGGCCTGTAACCAGCTTGTATTTTCCTTTGAAGCTTTTGGTGCAGGAGTTCTCACTTCACTGCTTTCCTCCTGTTCCATGCTTTGCTCCTTTTTGTCCCCAAAATAGGAGTGTATTGTTGGAATCTTCTGTATGCTTTGTTTCCTTTGCCTGCTCATTTTGCCACTCAATTACTTGATTTATGGGCTTTTTGCCACAGTGGGACTCTGCCACCAGACAAGGGAGCTTTCGTCCCAAACGCTGGGGTTTTCTCAGCTGCCGGAGGTATTAGATGGGTCCCCTCTCTGAGGTTTCCACACACTCTGGCAAGCTGGACACACACCCCAGAACCTCCACCCTAGACTGCAATCCAGATCCAAGCAGGTTAAAGCAAGAGCGATTACCCCTCAGACTGGTGCTTGGTCCCCCTACACTCTGCAGGCCAAGAGCTGAAGCCGCCACAGGGCGCTGGCTGGCTGTGCCATTGTCTCAGGGGCTTTTCGCCCTGGGAGTAAAAGCCATGCACTCCCACTTACTGGTCCCAAAGTCCAGACTGTACTGACCTCTTACTTTGTCCTTTGTGTCTCTGTGTTGATAAATCTGGAAACGGCCACAGCTGCTGCTGATCTGGAGTCCCTCTGGCCAGCGCCTGGTCAGGCCCACCTTGGGACTAAAGCCTCGGCACTGGGCTGGGCTGGATTCCTGCCGGCCTGCCGGGCTGTCCTCAGTGGGAAGTTAGCTTCTCTGTGTCATTTTGTGGGTTCTGCAGCTCCAAAGTTTGTTTAGAGTCCCCTTTTTACATGGATTGGGGAGGGTGGAAGCCAGAGCTGTGGGAAGGTCGTGCTTCTACTCTGCCATCTTGAGTGAGTGACTTTCAAGCAACATATGGCTACTGAGTATCAGGTGGGATCTGAACCCAGGCTTTCCTGAAGCCAAGCCCAATATTTTATAATTCCAGACTTCCTTATCATCCATTTTTATCATTTCAAAATGTTATTGATGGTTTACAATGTCTTAGTTTTTATACAATTACTATGAGTATGGTTTATAGGTAATAGAATAGCCAGGTGTCCAGAGGATTAAAATGTATTCAATAAGAATAGTCAGGGGACAATACTGCATAGATTGAAAAGAAAAAACAAACTGATTTGGGCATTGAGATTTATTCAAAACAAAATAATCTTCTCTAGGTCTTTCAAACAACTTTTTGACCAAATTCTATCACTTAAAACCAGGGAGAAGTTATTTCTTATCCCAGCAAAAATCTCAGCTTTAAACAGGTGAACAAAATACAGTATACTTCTTACAAATAAAAAGGTTAACCTTCTGTGTCCTTCTTGGTAATCTCAGTTACTTCACTAAAGTGTATAATTTTTTTTTTTTAAAGCACTGACTTTCTGAACATCTATAGGCCAGTATTTTTCTTTCGTTGGACTCAAGGTGCTTGCTATTACCAGCCCAGCGACAGTCCAAAGCCAGCCCTAGGATCCCAGTAGCCAGGGGTTGTACAAAGAGATATTGTGTGATAGTGACAAGAGTTAGAGATTTGTAGTTAGAAAACCTGGGTTTCACTTTTAACTATATTATTATTACTTATGTTGGCTCAAGCAAGTAATTTCACCCTTCCTTTTCCAAATAATTGTGGAGGGCCGGAAGAGATTATATGCTTTCTTAGATCCCTTAAAGTCCCTTCTAATTCTTAGTAATTTGTGATTCCATGATTTCCTCAGTTTGCATAGCATATAGATTAAAACTGCCTTCTGCACACCCAGGATTTTTGCTGAGATCAAAGAAATATGGGTCATGATGAAGCTGCTTTACTGTATTTGGAGCTGTAGAGCCCACAACATATACAAGTTTTACATGCTTTGATAATCATAGAGACCATCATCTTCATAACTGGCCCTAAACCAGCTTCATGCAACTGGATTTGGTCACTCTGTCCCCTTCTAATTCCCCCACACCTACCAAGCCAAAGATCGCCATCTGTGTATAGTGTGCATATCTCAAGCAGTCATTGATGTTTCTATTAAAACTATGTATGAATATCCAAGCTACAATTTGAAAATATTTCCTTTGAGGTAGGTTTAATTTTGCTTTGTGATATTAAGTAGTTTATTTTATTCTTATTTTCCTGACAGTAAGAAAAGGGCTAAGAGAATCACATGATCCTTAAAAATAAAGAGAAAATGTTTGCCTACATTTATTAATTTCTAGTAGCAAGACATTTTTAGGACCTGTTATTTTGGCTTGGTTTTGTTTGTTTGTTTTCTAAGCACTGTTGGGTAGCAGAGTACTAGAAGTTGACATTTACTCTAATCCTTTAGAAGTTAAGGAAGGTAGTTTGAAACTTGGTTTCTCTCCTGCTTTTTCCTGCTCTCCTCACTCTCCCTTTTTGCTAGGAAGGAAGCAGTCCTGCATAAGCCAGAGCTGGACCAGCTCTAATGCTGTGTTTCTTTTTAAGAAATTGATGGTCCAAATGAATGCCAAACACAAAGAGGAAGAAGTTGAAGATGTAACAATGGAGGCTGATGTGTCTGATGAAGAAATGGCCAGAAGGTAACTAGCCATTGCTTTATGAAAGCCTTATAAGAGGGTACCCAGTGTACCTCAGCTTTCCTGGTGTTTCTGCCAGTAGTTGTCCCCCAGAGTTGAGAGGTTGGCAGGAAGGGAGAGTGAAACAGGACAATACATGATTTGCATCAGCATTCTTTTCTATCCCAAGCTTTGAGTTGTTTTTCACACAGTGTGGCCAGTCTTAGTGCTTCTTGATAACATGATGATTGATACATAATTCATTCCTTTAATGTAATAGGAAAATGTAAAAAGTAGCATAGTGATTTCTGACAATGAATTTAAGTATTTTGCCCTAGGTTTGCACAGTTCTGTTGACTGCCAAGTCTCCACTGCACATTCTAGGCTTCTCCTAGTAGTGGTTTTGATTATGCTCAATAATTTCATGTTATAAATACCACTTGGGATTATTGTCAAACCTTAATTCACAGTACTTCCAGTGGAAACTGAATCTGTTATTATAATTTCTTTGTAGATATGAAAGTTTGGTTGGTACAATTGGAAAGAAGTTTGCCAAAAAGAGAGATCGAGCACAGTATGATGAAGATGAAAATGGTAATATAAAACCAGTTAAAGCTAAGAAGACTTTTTTAAAGCCTCAGGAGTAGAGCAAAATATTCAGGAATATCTCTGGTATATTTTGAGACTATTTCTAATTACAGTTGGTTGTATAATTAGTAATGTTATTATACTTATTTGTAAAAAAAAAAATTTTAACTTTTGAAACATATGCTGTTCCAGAAACAGATGTGTGATGGATGTTATACATCCTTGGCTGAGGGGTTGTAGTTGACCATGGGGTCTTTAGCCTTGATCTGTTAAACATAACAGGCAATTGTTCCCTAAAGTATTTGAGTTGAGAGAATAGTTGTTTCCTCTGCCTGATCATTTATTTCAAAATCTCAGATATAAAATGACAGTACCTTTTAAATTGCCCTTAGAATGTTTACATTTTATTTTAAAATATTAATTAAGACAAGCCAATAAATTCATTTGGGAATAAGGAAATTTTATAGCATGGGTCTTTTTATAGATAATTCATTTATGTGTACATACAGACAGGATGGAATTGTTATCGTGAATTGTGATAACTCCCATTCTGTGAAATATTTACGTGCTGTCAGGTGAGATTACTGCTTCTAACATTCTGCATATTTGTCTTGAATGTTTGCAGCTCCTAAAGATAGAAAAATATGTCCTGAAATAAATTTTTTTTCTTTCATGTGTTTATTGATTTTTTCAATCAGCAAATTAAACCCTACTATGTACAGTATTGAACTAGACCAAGGGGACCACAAAAATGAATAAGACCAAGTCCTTGTCTTCAAGTTGTTTACAATCTAGTAGTGGAAATAAGGTATGAACACAGATGAATATAGTACAGTTTTTAAAAGTATATAATTGATATATAGTACAATGAGATCTGATTGGGGAGAATTGGGGTGGTAATTTATACATTCAGGCAATTATATTTCAGTTCAGTAATTTAATATCAAATAAGGAATTTTTAAAAATTCCTTCTAACTTCCTCCCTCCATGCTATCATGAGAAACAAATGAGATAATGTATGTAAAGGTTCTACAATAGAATGTGGCAGAAGTAGTAATTCCATAGTCACAAGTTTATTTTGTGGTTTGCAAAATATTTTTCATCACAACTGTCTTATGAGGTAGACTGTACAAGTCTTACCCCCACTTTATGCATGAGGAGACTTGAAGTTTAGAGAACGAAAGTGATTTGGTTCTGGTTACATAGCTCATGTCAGGAGCTGGTTTTCTTTACACTAACAGTGCTGCTACAGAAAGGTAGATCCTTTATGAATAACATTCAAAGGCAATACCACACCTGCTTAACTGAAGCAGCCTAGGATGGTGGCAAATCAGTCCAGCATACATTTATTAAGGATCTACTATGCTAGCAAGAGCACGAATTTGTTGTCAGGAAGAAGACCTAGGTTGAAATGCCACCTCCAACACTATGTGACCCTGGGCAAGTCCCATAATCCCTTGGAGCTTCAAATTCATCTGTCTGGATCTGTGATTGCTCACAGATGTCTGGATCCTCATCTGCAAAATGAAATTAATCCTACTTGTAGTAGCTTCCTCGCAGGATTGTTGTGAGCATTAAATGAGATAACCAAGCATTTATTAAGCACCTACTATTAAGCATTGTAGATACAAAGACTAAAGGGAAAGAGTCCTTGTCCTCAAAAGCTTATATCCTACCAGGGGAGACAACATGTACATGTACAGACATATACAAAATGAATGTAAGGTGATGAATCAGGTGTTCATGTAGAAGGTAACACTTTAACTGAGTCTTAGGAATTCCAAGAGAAGTGCATTCCAGGACTGGAGGATGCTCAGAGCAAAGTCTTGAGGAGCTGAGACAGAATTGGTCAAGGAGTATCTAAGTGCCTACTAGTGTCAAGCACTGCACTAAGTGCTGGGAATACAAAGAAGGGTAAAAACCACTCCCTGCCCTCGAGGAGCTCCCTGTCTAATGGGAAACGATTAACGCAGAAGAAAGTGAAGATAATCCAGAGAGGGAAGGCACCAGCATTAAAGAAGACTGAGAAAGTTTTAGCTTGCACATGAAAGAATCAAGGGAGGCAAGGAGACAGAGATGAGGAAGAGAATTCCAGGGTATGGGGACAACCAGTGGAAGTGCCCAGAGTCAGGCCAGTTTGACTAGACTGTAGAGTACATGGAGGAGGGTAGTATGGAAAAAACATGGAAAGGGCAGGGAGCAGGTTTGAGGCACATTCAAAAGGGCTTTAAATGACAAACAGGTAAGTTGACATTTTATCCCAGAGGTAATAAGGAGCCACTGGAGTTATTAAGTAGAGAAGTGATGTGGTCAGATCTGGGCTGTAGAAAAATCACTTTGGCAGCTACGTGGATGACAGACTGGAGTGGTGAGAGACCTGAGGAAAGAAAACCATTTAGAATACATACTAGAAAAGTCCAAGTAAGACGTGACAAGGGCCTAAATTAGAGATGGGGCTTTGTGGGTAGAGAGAAGGAAACTAAAATGAGAGATGTGCATGGGTAGATAGAAAATTTGGCAAATAAGTGCACGTGTGAGCTAAAGAATGATGAGTCAAAGCTGTCATCAGTACTGCAAATCTGGGTGACTGGAAGGATGGTACAAGTAAAGGACTTTGTTAATGACTAATTTATAGTGCTTTAAATGTATTCTCACTTGATTCTCTCAACAACCCTGTAATATAGGTGTTAATATCTTCACCATGTTACAGACTAGTAAACAGCCCAAAAAGTAAAGTAACACCCATATGTAACTAAAAAGTGTCTGAGGCAGGTTTCAAACTCAGGTCTTCTGACTCCAAGTCCAACACTACAGTATCCCATGATGCCTCCCAACTAAAAGTCTTTAAGAAAACCACTGACAAAAGTAATGGGAGAGATTGTAGACTGATGAACCAACTTGGCCTCCCTGAAATTCTGCACAGGATTAGCTATCAGATAATGTATAGCTATGGAAAAAGAGCCCTAGGGTGCAGAACACATCCCCAAAACACCTTCCACTAACTGAAGAGTCCTTGGATTAAAATGTTCTCTTAAAAAAACTCTCCCTCAAATATATGAATTATTCACAACTCAGTATCAGTTGCTATAGTCAGGTCAACTTGACCTACCTGAACTGTTTAAACTAAGAAGAGAGGGTGTAATAAAATGGAGCAAAACAGTCTGAGGTTCACTGGGACTTGGAATGCCTAGGTTTTACCCTGGCTTTGTTCTAACTCAGATGTGTGAACTGGGACAGGTTCCTCATCTTAGGCTGAGATCAGGCTCTGTAGAAGAGCTCCCTGTGCTTTCTTGGTGTTACCAGTGGCCTCCTTGTAGGCAAATGTCAAGAGCACTGGGTCTGAAGCCAGTTTGAATCCCAACCCTGCTACTTTTATCCCTTTTTCCAGCTGCCTAGCAGACATACCTGCTTGGATGTGTGACTAGCATTCCCCTTTCCTGACTGTATGGTGAACTCTTCAGGGGTCCAGACGTGGAATGGGTTACTCCAAGAGTTGGTCATTACTCCATCCTTGAAGGTCTTCAAGCAGAGATTGGACTACTGTCAGATATGTTATAATAGAGATACTTTTCATATATGGGTTAGGCTAGGTGGCCAATGAGGTTGCTTCTGACTCCCAAATTATATTATTCTCCTGCCCATCTAAATTTCAGGAATTAGTAATTAAAGGCTCTGACATTCCAGGGACTAAAAATTTTTCCAGTATACTTTTCATAATGAGGTTTCTGAAACCTCAGTGCCACTCTATTAGGTAGTTTTGCCCAATTGTTTTGGGGAAATTATTTTGTGGAAGGCAAGGTGGGGAAGTTTTTTTAGTTGTTTTTTGTTGTTGTAAAGTGTTTTTTAACCTCAAAATATAACATATGAAATTTATCAATAAAATGTTTTGAAAACTTCATTGTCATGGTTCCTCTGTTTCCTCACCCCAATTGTTTCTATAGATTTTCCCTTACTAAATGGTAAAAATTTGGTCACCATGCTTTGGGACAAGCTTTTTCTCTAGGGAGATATTGAATATACTCTTCAGGATCTTCTCAATATCTTCATGCTCCAGAATCTTAAATTCCACCAAATCCATATTTTCTTTATAATTGAATCTTCTGTGAGTAAGAGTCCAGCCAACTAAGCAGTAAATTCCATCTACTGTCTGCAAAGAACAGAAAGACTTGCTTGTAAACACAGACTTAGGAGAAGTCTGAAGGTAGATGTTTGCAGATTCAAATTCTTCTATTGTTCGTGGCTGGAGAGTAAAAGAGTAGATATGACGGAATTCATTTTTTTCCAAGAGATCAGAGTTTTGAAATTCTGGGTTTGGAATGAATTGTTTCCGTCTTATTTGGTCCAAGTACCAGATTCCATTGTCTTCTTTCAAGCGGAAGATGCAGGGAGTCTGAGGTTGATCCTTTCCAGAAACCAGTTCCATTGGCTGCCATATTTGATGAGACCTGCCAAATGCACCATCCACTATATAGGCTGTCTCACCTATTGTGACCTTTAGGAGCAGGTGAATCATAGTGCTATACTGCCTCTTTAAGGTATTGTAAACATATCCTCCTAAAATTGTAGTCTCGTAGCCCATTGTGGTCAAGACCCAAAAGAGAAGGTGATTGATTTCTAGACACCACCCACCCCTCTTTCTCCTCACAATCTTGTCATACACAGCCTCTAAGCTCAGTCCTATGGGTATTCCACAGTGAATGTCCAAGTTCTCAAAAGGCACAGCTTGGATGTTATGCTGCATCACTTCAGTTAAAGTCTCCAAATCCAGCTTTTCACTGGAATGATTATAGCCGATCCTTGCAAAGTATTCTCTGATGTCCATGTTCCCTGTAATAAAGCAGCACAGTTTCAATTAATGATAGAATACTGGGAGGGTAACATATATAAAACAAGCAGGATAGTACCAGGTGGTGGAGATTTTGAGATCCAGTCTAAGAAATCTGAGCTGGGGGCAGAGCCAAGATGGCAGCATAGAAGCAGGAAAACTCCATGCACTCCCCCCATAACCACCTCAAATACCAATAAAAAATGACTCTAAACAAACTTTAGGGCTACAGAACCCACAAAGTGACAGAGAGAAACAAATCTCCCACTGAAGGCAGGCCAGCAGAAAGGGTTCATTGCAGCCCACTGGGACCAGAGCCCAGCCCTGCATGAGCCTGCAGCTTTAGCCCCAGGACAGCCACTACCAGCCACAGCAGGAAGGACTTTGGGAGAGTGGATCACCAGAAGTTTTGGCAGTTTCCAGAATTATCAACCCATAAATGCCAAAGACAAAGTGAGAAGTCAGTGTGGACTTTGGGAACAGGGGGTCTGGGAGTGTGGTGCAGTTTCTGCCCCCCTGGAAGGAGAAGCGGCTGAGGCATGGTGGCCGCCATTGCATGACTGCTTCAGACAGCCTGGCCTGCAGATTGTAGGGGGACCAAGCAACCATTCTGAGGGGTTATCGCTCTTGCTTTAACCCTCTTGGATATGGATTGCTGTCTACGGTGGAGGTCCAGGGGTGTGTGACCAGATGCCAAAGCCGGTGGAGGCTTCAGAGAGGGCACTTAACTAATACCTCTGGCAGCTGAGAAAACCACAGCAATTTGGGACAAAGCTCTCCTCTCTGGAAGCAGAGTTCTACTGTGTCAAAAAGCAAAGGAAGCAAAGCAAGCACGGAAATCCAACTTCAGGTTCCTTTTTGGGGAGGCAAAAAGGATCAAAGCATGGAACAGGAAAAAGACAACAAAGTCAGAACTCCTGTACCAAAAGCTTCCCATTAAAATATGAACTGGTTACAGTCCATAAATAAGAGAAGTGGAGGAAAAATCAGGAAGAGAAATGAGAATGATGCAGGAAAATCATGAAAAGAGAGTCAACCACCTGACTGAAGAAAATAGCACCTTAAAAAATAGACTCAAATGGCAAAAGAGGCTCAAAAAGCCAATGAGGAGAAGAATGCCTTAAAAAGCCAAATTTGCCAGATGGAAAAAGAATCTCAAGCTCACTGAAGAAAATCATTCCTTCAGAGTTAGACTGGAGCAAATGGAAGCTAGTGACTTTATGAGAAATCAAGATGCTGTTAAACAGATCCAAACATGAAAAAATAGAAGGCATTGTGAAATATCTCATTGGAAAAACCACTGACATAGAAAATAGATCCAGGAGAGATAATTTAAAAATTACTGGACTACCTGAAAGCCATAATCAAAAAAAGAAAAAGAACCTAGAATTCATCCTTCAAGCAATTCTCAAGGAAAATTGCCCTGATGTTTTAGAACCAGAGGGCAAAATGGAGGTTGAAAGAATCCACTGATCACCTCTTGAAAAAGATCCCACAAAGAAAACTCCTAGGAATATTATAGCCAGGTTCCAGAGTTCCCAGATCAGGGAGAAAATATTATAAACAGCCAAGAAGAAATAATTTGAATATTGTGGAAACACAATAAGGATAACACAGGATCTGGCAGCTTCTACACTGAGGGATCGAAGAGCTTGGAATATAATACTCCAGAGGTCAAAAGAGCTGGGATTAAACCAAGAATCACCTACCCAGCAAAAATGAGTATCATGTTTCAGGGAAAAATATGGTCATGCAATGGAATAGAGGACTTTCAAGCTTTCTTGATGAAAAAAACAGAGTTGAAAAGAAAATTTGACATTTAGATACAAGAAGCAAGAGAAGCATGAGAAGGTAAACGGAAAAGAAATCATAAGGAACTTATCAAAGTGGAACTATTTACATTCCTGCATGGAAAACCAATAATTGTAACTTATGAAACTTTTCTCAGTATGAGAATAATTGCAGGGAATAGAAATGTGTGTATATGTATGTTATATGTATACATACATATATATGTCTATATAGGAGGGCATATTGGTATATGAATACATATGGGAATGTGTATATATGTGTACAGGTGTATACATAGACAAGAGGGCACAGGACCAATTGAATAGGAAGGGATGATACTTAAAAGGTGAAATTGAGAGGTAAGAGAGGAATATAATGAGAGGAGATGGGGAGAGACAGAATGGGATAAATTATCTCATATAGAAGAGGTAAGAAAAAACTTACAATGGAGGGGAAGAATAGGAAGGCAAAAGGGAATGGGTAAACCTTACTCTCATTGAATTTGGTTTAGGGAGGGAATGACATACACACTAAATAAGGTATCTCACCCTACAGGAGAGTAGGCAGGAAGGGGATGACAGGGGGGATGATGGAGGGGAAGGCAGGTTGAGGGGGAGGGAAGTTAGAAGCACATACTTTTGAAAAGGAACAGGGTTAAAGTAGAGAATAGAACAAGTGGGGGGGAGCAGGATAGGATGGAGGGAAATATAGTCAGTCTTTCATAATATATTCATTATGGAAATGTTTTGTGTAGCTACACATGTACAACCTATATTGAATTGCCTATCTTCCCAGTAAGGGTGGGTGATGAGGTGGAAGGGAAAGAACCTGGAATTCAAACTTTTAAAATCAAATGTTTAATACACATATATGAGATGCAACTGGAAAATAAGGTATACAGGCACTGGGGTATAGAGATCCATCTTGCCCTACTGGAAAGTTGGAGGGGAGGTGGGGGAAGATATAGGAGAGAGCTGATCGGGGGAGAGGGTATACAGTGGGATCACTGTTTTGGGGTGGTGGGTAGGGGAAAGATGGAGAGAAAATTTGTAACTCAAAATCTTGTGGAAATGAATGATGCAAACTAAAAATAAACATAAAATCTAATTAAAAAAAAAAAGAAATCTGAGCTTCACTCAGTAGACAATAAGTAGCTACCAATAGACTTTAAGCAGAGGAATGGGAGGATCAGATTTATGCATGAAGATTTTTTTGGCATCACTGTGAAAGATGGATTAGATGGGGGTGTGGAGTGGGGCTTGGAGGTAGGGGTGGAGACAATTTTAGCTGTTGTAGTAACCTAAATGCATGGTAGTAGGGATCCATGATAGTGTGGTTATAATAGAGATGAGGCCATTCATAATCTCCCTTAATGCCAATGCTTTCCTTCTGTCATTGATGATCTTCAATTTATACTAAATATATCTAGTTTATACATAGTTATTTGCATATTATCTCCTCCATAATTCTGTGAACTCCCTGACAGCAGGGACAGGTTTGGTTGGGTTTCCTTTCTTTATATCCCCAGGGTTTAGCGCATCAGCTGGCACAGGAAAGGTACTTGTTAGTAAATATCTGTTGGCTTCACTTGACATGGTGGATGAAAGAGATATCGAAAAGGCAGAATTGCCAGGACTTGGTAACTGACTAGACATGAGAAGTCAAGGAGAGAGAGAACAAACATGGGAGAGTGGGTGAGTGTTGCTGCCATTAATAAAAGGTGAAGCCAGAAAAAAGAGCAGGCTTGTCTTTGGACATTTTGACTTTGAAGTATCATTGAGACATCTCAGTATAGAAGTCCAGAAGACAGTTGGAAAGGCTGGTCTGGAGCTTGAGAGACAGAGAGTACAGAGCCAGAGGATGTAGACTTAGTAGATATTTCTGTAAAATTAAGAGTTGCAACTGTGGAAGTGAACAAGATTGTCTTAAGACAGAAGAAAAGAGGGTAAGGATAGAAGTCTGGGGAACACTCACTTTAAGAGAAGAATTTGGGAAGTTAGTAAAGGAGACAGAAAAGAAGCAATTATATGAGAGAGAGGAGACCCAAGAATTTAGTCTGTAAGAGAAAGGTTCTTAACCACAGCGTCCACAGAACCCTAAGAGGTCCATGGATATATTTCAGAAGGTCCATGAACTTGGATAGGAAAAATATTTTGATAACTGCATTTCAATATAATTTATTTCCTTTGTAACCATGTGTGGCAGCAAGCACCCCAAGTGTCCTCAGGGTTTTCTGCCAACACAGGTTCTTGGATCTGCTTTGATAAAGGAAAGCAACTCAAAATGGGTTAACAAGCTCACTTAAATCAGTCAAATATGTATCATTTACCTAGTTCAGGGGAAAAAGGTCAGCACCCCGAACTTCAGAGTATACAGACAGAATTATCAAGACAGAAACAGATGAAGTAGACAGCTTTCTAAACTGTCCAACCATTACATCCATACCAAATCAACATCTGGGTTTCAACATCTGGGGTTTTTCAAAGCCGGGGGGCTGTGGACAACAGCTTCCCAGAATCCAGATCAAATCACAGAACACTTCTCAAAGTGAGCCCTAAAACAAAGCTACACATCAGGGCTTATATAGCCTTCTCCTGGCTCAGAGAATGTAACAACCTTATTGACCCACTGGCCAATCAAGAAGTATCTACTGAAAAACAAGCCTCCCACCCCAGGCTCCAGGTGCACTTTATTAGCCTAGGGGCAGGGAAGATCTTTAAAATTTACATTCCCATTACACCATGTAGATTTTATTTTATGCATTTAAAATATTACTTATAGAAACGGTTGATAGGCTCCTTTAGATTACCAAAGGAATCCATAACACACAAAAAAAGTTAAGAACTCCAGCTCTAAGCAAATGAATAAAAGTCTGGCCCATAGGATATGGGGGTAGTTAATGGTGTCAAATGCTGTAGAGTTCCAGAAGGATGAGGGCTGAAACAAAGGACACTGGGTTGGCAAGTTTGTTAGCAATCATTGGAGAGGCAGTTTCAGTGAAATTGGGGAAGGGAAAAGCCAGATTTCAAGGGGAAAGAGTGAGTTGGGGAGAAAGAGATATAAGATATATCCATTTATGGATATATATGATTTATATCAGCTCATTTTCATCACAAAAGGTACAAAAATTATCTAGCATTTGAATATGGGAAAAGAACCAATGTAAATCTCAACCCCAAAAGACTGGCAATGAGCCAGCATTTTATTTTGGCCATAGCAACTCCTAAACATTGGTGATTAAAGCATGGAAAGACTTCAGTATTCTTTCTCAGAGGGCATACTCACAGTGATAATCTCAAATCTAGTTAAGTATTTAAGTAATTACAATGCTGATCATTTTCTTTTTGTTATAAACAAGTTATATATATATATATAAGATCATAGATTTGTTCAGTTGTTTTCAGTCATATCTGACTCTTCATGACCCCATTTGGAGTTTTCTTGGTAAAGATAACTAGAGTGGTTTGCCACTTCCTTCTTCAGCTCATTTTATAGATGAGGAAACTGGGACAAACAGTGTTAAGTGACTTTCCCAGGGTCACATAACTAGTAATTATCTGAGGTCAAATTTGAACTCCGGAAGATGAATCTTCCTGTCTTCAGGGCCAGTACTCTATCCACTGCACCACCGATCATAGATTTAGAACAAAGCTTAGTGGCTCCTCATTTTAACAATAACTGAGCCCCAGTTTTTGCTCAAGGTCACACTATGGCAGGGCTAGGATTCATACCCAGATCCAGGTATGGGATTCAAACCAGGTGCTGACCTAAATCCAACACTTTCTGATGGGGTGCTTGGGATCTATGTTTGTAAAATCTATTTGTAAACTCAATTTGTAATACCAATTTGTAACATCAGTAATGATGGGGTGCTTGGGATCTACATTTGTAACATCAGTATGTAAAACTTTGTAACATCAATTTGTAAAACCAGTTTGTAAAATCACACTCCATTCCACCAACCCCCCCCCACAGTCTCAGAGCATTAACTCTGTCCCTTCTCCCCCCACCCCTAGCTTCAAAGCATTAATTGCGCCCAGCAACAACTCATGGATTGTTTATCTCAGCCTCGAAACACTAACAAGCTATACCTATCAATCCTTCACAAAAATATCTATAAATATTCCAGTTTAGGCAACTATTATGTCCCCCCTGCATAGTGTCTCCTTGCCCCCATGAATTCTTTGGTACCCTATGTCTAGATTGACTCCTTGGCTGCCTCAGTGAATCCTTCAGGACCATATCTCTGGGTTAACTCCTTTACCTGTCATCCACTGAATCTCAGGTTAACCTTGGTTCCCAGACATCAATCCTGTCAAACATGACGCTGATGGATGGCAGACTGGGCACTTCTCCATCAGCCCTTGACCGCTCACTGACTTAGTGACGTTTCAAGCCTAAAACCACACATCTAAGTAGCCCCCCCTTGGGCTTTTTCCCAGTGAATGATGAGCAATATGCCTGCACAGTTACATTACACTGTCCCCACCTTAACTCCTCCCTAATCCCACCCTTAATCACCTAGTTAGCATAATTGCCACGGTTCCACTATGGATGATTCTATATAAACCTTAAGTCTACCCCTTTAAGGTTGCAGGTCCCCTAAGGATCCTTGCCTGCTGTAAGGTGAATAATAAACTTTTGCAACTCTGACCCCAAGTCTGCTTAGGCCTACTGAATTCTTTCCAGACTGAATCACAGGCTCCCTGGTCTTAGATAAGATCAGAGTCCTACTGAACCTATTGGGAGCCATCCCTCATCATTTTCACTCTTCTACACTGCATATATATAATAGATTCCCATGACTTTAGATAAGGGGAAAAATTTACATACTTATTTATTTCTTTTTTTTAATGCTTTATTAACTTCTGATTTACATCATTTGTTTCTGCCAGATTTTGAGTTACAAATTTTCTCCCTGTTTTTCCCCTACCCACTGCCCCAAAATAGCAGTCCCACAGGATATTCCCTCCTCCATTCTGCTCTCTCCCATATTTTCTCCATACCCATTTCAACTTTTCCAGTGGATCTCTATGCCTCAGTGCCTGTATATCTTATTTCCCAATTACATGTAAGATGGTATTAATAATAGTATATATATATTTGAATATTTGATTTTAAAACTTTCAATTCTAGATTCATTCCCTTCCTTCCTTGTCACCCACCTTTACTGGGAAGATAAGCAGTTCAGTATAGGTTGTACATGTGTGGCTAATGCAAAACAATAACATAGTAGATATATTGTAAAAGACTGACTGTATTTCCCTCCTATCCTATGTCCCACTTGTTCTATTCTCTAATTTGATACCATCCCTTTTCAAAAGTGGGTGCTTGCAACTTCCCTCCCCCTCAGCCTGCCTTCACTTCTATCTTCCCCCCTCTAATCCCCTTCCCATCTCCTGGAGGGTGAGATACCCTATTTAGTGTGTATTTCACTCCCTCCTCAAGCCAAATTCAATGGGAATAAGGTTGACCCATTCCCTTTTGCCTTCCTATTCTTCCCCTCCATTGTAACCATTTCCCCTTGCCTCTTCTGTATGAGATAGTTTACCCCAATCTGTCTCTCCCCATCTCCTCTCATTATATTCCTCTCTCACCTCTTAATTTCACCTTTTAAGTATCATTCCTCCCTGTTAAATTGGTCCTGTACCCTCTATCTATGTATACCTGTAAACATATACACACATTCACATATGTATTCATATGCCCATATACCCTCATATATAGACATATATATATATTTCAAATCCCTTCAACTACTGAGAAAAGTTTCACAAGTTACAATTATTGTTTTTCCATGTAGGAATGTTAATAGTTCAACTTTGATAAGTTCCTTATGATTTCTTTTCCCTGTTTACCTTCTCATGCTTCTCCTTCTTCTTGTATCTGAATGTCAAATTTTCTATTCAACTCTGGTTTTTTCAGCAAGAATGCTTGAAAGTCCTCTATTCCACTGAATGACCATATTTTCCCCTGAAACATGATACTCAGTTTTGCTGGGCAGGTGACTCTTGGTTTTAATCCCAGCTCCTTTGCCCTCTGGAATATCATATTCCCCCTCAGTGTAGAAGCTACCAGATCTTGGGTTATCCTGATTGTGTTTCCACAATATTCAAATTGTTTCTTCCTGGCTGCTTTGTAATCTCTCCTTAATCTGGGGATTCTGGAACCTGGCTATAATATTCCTAGGAGTTTTCTTTTGGGGATCATTTTCAGGAGGTGATTGGTGGATTCTTTCAACATCTATTTTGCCCTCTGGTACTAAAACATCAGGGCAGTTTTCTTTGAGAACTTTCTGGAGGATTATTTCTAGGTTCTTACTTTGGTCATGGCTTTCAGGTAGTCCAATAATGTTTAAATGATCTCTCCTGGATCTATTTTCCAGGTCAGTGGTTTTTCCCATGAGATATTTCACATTGCCTTCTATTCTTTCATTTGTTTGGATCTGTTTAACAGCATCTTGATTTCTCATAAAGTCATTAGCTCCCATTTGCTCTAATCTAATTCTGAAGCAATGATTCTCCTCATTGAGCTTTTGAGATTCTTTTTCCATCAGGCAAATTCGGCTTTTTAAGGCATTCTTCTCCTCATTGCCTTTTTGAGCCTCCTTTGCCATTTGAGTCGGTCTGTTTTTTAAGGTATTATTTTCCTCAGTTGGGCTGTTGATTCTCATTTCATAATTTTCTTGCATTGTTCTCATTTCTCTTCCCAATTTTTCCTCCACTTCTCTTATTTGGTTTTCAAAATCTTTCTTAAGGTCCTCTATGGCCTGTAACCAGCTTGTATTTTCCTTTGAAGCTTTTGGTGTAGGAGTTCTGACTTCACTGCTTTCCTCTGTTCCATGCTTTGCTCCTTTTTGTCCCCAAAATAGGAGTGTATTGTTGGAATCTTCTGTATGCTTTGTTTCCTTTGCCTGCTCATTTTGCCATTCAATTACTTGACTTTTGGACTTTTTGCCACAGTAGGACTCTGTCACCAGACAGGGGAGCTTTCATCCTGAACGCTGGGGTTTTCTCAGCTGCTGGAGGTATTAGATGGGTGCCCTCTCTGAGGTCTCCACATGCTCTGGCAAACTGGATACATGCCCCAGAGCCTCCACCCTAGACTGCAATCCAGATCCAAGCAGGTTAAAGCAAGAGTGATTACCCCTCAGACTGGTGCTTGGTACCCCTACACTCTGCAGGCCAGGAGCTGAAGCCGCCACGGGCGCTGGCTGGCTGAGCCGGCATCTCAGTGGCTTTTTGCCCGGGGAGGGGGGGATAAAAGCCATGCACTCCCACTTACTGGTCCCAAAGTCCAGACTGCACTGACCTCTCACTTTGTCCTTCGACTCTATGTGTTGATAAATCTGGTAACTGCCACCACTACTGCTGATCTGGAGTCCCTCCAGCCAGCAGCTGGTCAGGCCAGCCCTGGGGCTAAAGCCTTGGCATGGGGCTGGGCTAGGCTCCCAGAGCTCTGTGCTGGATTCCTGCCGGGCTGTCCTCAGTGAGAGGTTAGCTTCTCTGTGTCATGTTGTAGGTTCTGCAGCTCCAAAGTTTGTTTAGAGTCCCCTTTTTACATGGATTAGGGAGGGTGGAAGCCTTAGCTGCAAGAAGGTCGTGCTTCTACTCCGCCATCTTGGCTCCGCCCCCCTACATACTTATTTTCACTAAATTCTAGCTGAAATTTAGATGTTTCTTCAAGTGTGATATAAGCAACAAACATGCCTCTAAAAGGGGATCCATAAACTTCAAAAGACTACCAAAAGGGTCTATGACACAATAAAAGTTAAGAACTCCTAGACTAGGGATAACATGGGTTAGACCAGCTGAGAACACAACCAAAGTACCACATACTCAAAAGTTCTTAATCTAGGGTCCATAAGCGTTTTAAAAAAATATATTCTAACTATATTTCAATATAATTGGTTTCTTTTGTGACCCTATGTATTTTGTTTTATGTACTTAAAAACATTAATCTGACAAAGGCAGGTCATAGGCTTCACCAGACTGCTGAAGGAGTCCACGACATAAAAAAAAAAAAAAAGGTAAGAATCCCAGATAGCCTTGGTGAGTGCACACTCTCTGAACAGCAAACAAGCTGGGCAAGTTACAAGGGGGTGGGGGGTGCTGGAGAGAAATATGGAGGACATTAACAGTTTAATTCAGTCAGCTTTCTAAACTAATAACTGAAAGCTGGTACAGGTGAAACCTCCCAAAGACTCCTGGGAAACACAATTTCACTTGGAGTCAGCCTAACAGTACCAACAGATATCCTGGGTGTTCTCAGTCTTTCTGATCTCGACCCAAGCTCCACTTTGAGACAGAAGGAAATGCTCTGAAGCAGTCCAGTGACTTAAAGAGAAAATAACAATTTCAGGGAGAGCTGGTGAAAAAAACACTCTTACCAGCAATGACGAACTTCCTGTGGGCAGGAGCTGGGGGATGGGGCAGCCTTCAGTATCTGTACTAAAAGCAGAGGTCTGAGAAATAGTAAGTTCCTGCAGTCACACCAGGCAAGGGATGACCAGGGGTTCTTCCCAGGCTAAATTAGCAGATCTTCAGGCAATAAATGGCTTCCAGACTGCACCAGGGCCAGTTAATATAGAGCCCCCACCCTCCTTTCCTGATCTCCTGCCCAAGGCTATAAAATTCTTGGTTCTCATTGGCTTTGGGGCTGACTTATTTCTAAGACCAGTTTCCTTCCACACCCAGAGGTTTCTGGGATGTGTAGTTTTAGGCTTTCACTCACCTCTCTTAGTATGTTTCTATTCAATAATGCTGAGTACCTGTTCATTAGCTGGTCTGTCCTACAAGTGGGAGAGAATATGACCCCACCTCCTTCCCCCAAGAAGTAAGCATCTTATGGAGGTGAGACTTACACACAGAGAGTAAGTAGGGATTACAAAATAGAACAAAATCAAGAAACCAAACAGTGATGGTAATCATATAATCATTAATTTAGAGCTGGAAGGAACCTTAGATACCACCTAGGCCAATCCTCTTGTTTTACAGACAAGGACCAGAAAATTTAAGTGATTTTTCCCAGGTCATACACAAGGTAAAAAAAGTTATAGTCAGGTTCTTAACTCAGGTCACCGGCCTCCAAATCCCACATGTATCTTTCTACTGCCTATTTTGGTTCCACTCTAAAATTTTATATCTCCCTCTCTTCACAACTGTCTCTGTGGGGTAAACAGATAAGGAGAAAGTACAGTGAGAGAAAAGAACTGGGAGAAATCAGTATGGGAAGAAGAATGTTTCATGGAAGAGATTGTGCTTGCAAGTCTAGAGCCCCAGGATTCTTTGGAAAATGTTTCCAACTCTCAGTAAAGCAGACATAAATCAGAAATGAACCACAGACCAGATCTGACCAGAAAGGAAAGAAAGGAAGAATGAATATCACTGAGCTAATGAATGAGTTAGGAGGCAGCTAGGTGGCTCAGTAGTTAGAATGCTGGGTCTGGACTAAGGAAGACCTGAGCTCCACTGGGGCCTCAGACACTAGCTAGCTAGGGGACCCTGGGAAAGTCACTTAATCTGGGTTTGCTTTCATCCACTGGAGAAGGAAATGGCAAATCCTTCTATCACCTTTGCCAGGAAAACTCCATGACTATGGATGGGGTCTGGAAGAGTCTGAGTGATTGAACTACAAGTGAATGAGTTGGTGAATGAATTAAAAAGTGACGTAAGCAATTATGCACCAGGCATTGTGTTGCTATTGTACTAAGCAATCAATACTTGCCCCAAGGAGGTTATATTATAATAAGAAAAGAACAACACATAAATGGAAGCTAAAGGTGAAAAGTGGGAAAGAAGAGGGTAGGGTGCCAATGCAAGGGTATGGTGATGGCCAAGAAATATGGATCAGGCTAGATTAGAAGTCAATTTGCCAACCAGAACTCAGGGCCCCATGGGCAGGAGTTCTTCTAATGGGAGTAGGAGAAGACCAAAGTGCACGTAACATTGATGGGGTGCTTGGGTGCCTGGGCTTGAACTCCAGTTCCAAAATCACATTTCTCCCCAGCCTCAAATCTCCCTAGCCTCAGAGCACTATCTCTGCCTATTTATTCTCACCCCCTTATAAAGCCAAGCATAAGCAGCTTTTAGAGGACTGCTTCTGTGAACAGCTTCAAGGTTCTTATTACACAGTGTAGGAAACTATTTATTCAGCAGTAAATTAAGTCAAAACATTCACAGAAAATCAAGATACAGCATTCAACATGTCACAACTCAACAACTTAACACTAAAATGGCCACATAGTTTTCACCAGAGTAGTCACATAATTTTAAATAAAGTTCATTCATTTAGTTAATCACAAAATCCTAAATTCAATCACAAAGTACAAAAGTCAAAGTCTTCCACCCATGGAGTGCAATTAAGTTACAATTTCATCATTCACTACTCAGTACCCTCTTAAGTGGTAGTGGAAAATACAAAGGTCATCCACCCCTAGGTCACAAGTAAGTTACAATTTCATCAGTCACTACTCAGTACCCACGGGAGGTCTTTTCATCTTGACTTAAGGCAGGCTCTCAGCATCCCTGGTTCTTCTTCCATGGTCCCAGCTCCTGCCCAAATCTAACCAACTGCCACCTGAGTTCAAAGGCAGATAGCTCTCAGTTTCTTGTCCAGCTCTCCATATAGTTCCTGCTCCACATTGAAACTCACTGTGTCCAGTCCACCTCAAATCTCTCACATTCTGTCTTCCTGGGAAGACAAGGCTTAACAAAGCCACAATAACATTTATACACATTAACAAAGCCACAACAACATTTGTGCAAAGTACCGGCACTACAGTCATGCTTCCTCAGTATTGGGCAGCTCCAGCTGGCTCTTGGAAGTCTTTGGCAGCTCCCAGAAAAAGTTGGTAGCCCCTCAGTCTGGTTCTTGGAAGCTCTCAGCAGAAGTTCCTAGAAGAAAATTCTAAGCAGAAGCTCGATTCTCAAAATCAAAATCACTCTCTCCAGCTTCCATGGGGCTTGCTCCAAGAAATTCTGTCTCAGTTCTCAACTCTCATTTCTCTTCTCAGTTCTTCTCAATTCTCAGTTCAGTCTTCAGTCCAACAGCAGCAGCCCAGCCTCCAATTGAGCACTGAAAGAAATTCTCTCTCTCTCTCTCTCTCTCTCTCTCTCTCTCTCTCTCTCTCTCTGTCTCTCTGTCTCTCTCATGACCAACATGGGTTCATATCTTGTTTCTTTACAGAGGCTTAATTTGAAAGTGCTAAGTACCTGTTAGCTTGGCAATACAAAGGGAACTTCAAATTTCATTACTATTATACCCCTGCACTATGCTTAGCAATCAATTCATGACTGGGCCCCAGCCAAATGCTTATCTCCCCCTGGTACAATAACAAGTGAGAGCTCCATTGGATTATCTATACTAACTCCCAAGCTCATTTTATACATCCTGTATTCCTCATGTTATACCTTAGGCTAAAGATATATGTATACTGCCAATATCCATCTTGTCAAAGATGACATTGATGGGTGGCAGACGGGGCATTTCTGTCAACCCTGACCACTAATTTACTTAGTGATGTTTCAAGCCTAAAACCTCCATGTAGCCCCCACCACCACCACCACCCTTGTGCTATTTCACAGTGAACTCTGGGTAAAATACCACCACAGTAGATATTAAAAGTGCATGTTCCTTTAAGAACTGACCATTCCTTAACAACTCCCTAATCCCACCCTGACTCACCTAGCTGGCATATTTGGCACAGGTTTTATTATAGTTTATCCTATATAAACTTTGACTATACTCACTTTAAGGTTGCAGGTTCCCTAAGAACTCTTGCCCGCTCTATAGCGTAACAATAAATCTTTGCCACCTTGACTTAAAGAATGCTTGAGTCCATGAATTCATTCCAGATTGCTTTCCAGGGACTCTGGTTATTGGGGTTCCTGGACTCCTTGAACCCTGTCAGCAAGACTTGGAGATAGCAGGGAAATCAAAAGAAAACTGCCCTCCCCTCCACCCCAACAATAATGTGACCTGATTTGGACTAATTTTAGATCATGATGCTAACATCTAATATTTAGATCCTGAAGAGTTGCCAGTATTAGAAAACTGTGAGGAAGGCACTGGGCCAGGATATAAGGTATCCCAGTGAATTTACTCCAGACCCTCTGAATGACACCCATGTTAGGGAGGGGTCAGGATTCATGTAAAGGAGAGTTTGTTCAGGGAATCATATAAAAGCTACTCATAGGCAGTTTGTTATTCAGTGGTATCCAACTCTTTGTGACCCCATTTGGGATTTTCTTGCCTATGATCACAGTCAGTAAGTTTCTGAGGCCAGATTTGAACTCACAAAGATGACTGACTCCAGGCCCAGGAACTCTATCCACTGTGCCACCTAGCTGCCCCTAAGATTTGTACCAATCAATAATCAAAAGTATGTATTGCCTACCATGTGCCAGGCAACCAAAGAATCAACAAACATTTAGAAAGCACTTGCTAAAAGGCAGTCATTGCTAAGTACTGAGAATACCAAAATACAAAAAACAAAAGTCCTGCCTTCAAGGAGTTTACATTCTAGTGGAAGAGAAAACAATCCTAACATAGCCCCCTTCCCATCTTCCCATGGGTGCTGCAATCCTGGGACACTGACCTCCTTGCCGTTCTTTGCACAAGATACTCCATCTCCTGCCTGGGCATTTTCATTGCATGTCTTCATTCTCACCTCTGCCTCCTAGCATTATTGACTTCCTTCAATTCCCAGATAAAATTCCCACTCTAAAGAAGTTTTTCCAGATCCTCTTTAATTCTAGTGCCTTCCTTTTGTTGACTCTTTCTAATTTCTCCCATACATAGTGGTTTGAATGTTTTCTCCTCCATTAGACTGAACTTTTAGAGAACAAGAAATGGGTTTTTTGTGTTGTTTTGGTTTACCTTTCTTTGTATCCCTACCTTGTAGCATGGTGCCTGGCATATAGCAGGCACTTCATAAATGCTTACTGACTGCCTGACTAAATGAATGAAGAGCTTAGGATCACAGAGTCTGAGAGATAAAACTGGAACAGACTAGAGAGCAAAGATCGTCTAATCCAATTTCCCCGTTTTTCAGAGGCTGAGAGAGTAATTGACTTGATCAAAGTAACACTGAGAGCTAGTAACACAACTTTCTCCTTATTTTCCATGCCATAGAACCAAACTTTTGAGTTCTTGAACTTTTTATTTCAGGGACTTCTCCATTACCACTCCCCTGATCAACTCTTGCTCCCCAACTTCCAGCTGTGACTTCACCACCTAATCCTGGCACCCCATGTCAATCTCAGCTATCTTCCTATTTTAAGTATGCCTGATCTTTTCTTGTTATGTTCACTTTGATCTCCCTTTCCCTAGCCTGACTTCTTTTTTTTAAAATGCTTTATTAACTTCTGATTTACATCATTCATTTCTGCCAGATTTTGAGTTACAAATTTTCTCCCCATTTTACCCCTACCCACCGCCCCAAAATAGCAATCCCACAGGATATCCCCTCTTCCAATCTGCTCTCTCCCATATTTTCTCCCATATCCCTTTTGACTTTTCCAGTGGATCTCTATGCCCCAGTGCCTGTATATCTTATTTCCCAATTACATGTAAAATAGTATTAATAATAGTGTGTATATATACATATGTATATGATATATATATGTATACATATATATATATCTGAATATTTTATTTTAAAACTTTGAATTACAGATTCATTCCCTTCCTCCCTTGTCACCCAAGGAAGATAAGCAGTTCAGTACAGGTTGTACATGTGTGGCTAATGCAAAACAGTAACATAGTAGATATATTGTAAAAAACTGACTGTATTTCCCTCCTCTCCCATGTCCCACTTGTTCTATTCTCTAATTTGATACCATCCCTTTTCAAAAGTGGGTGCTTGCAACTTCCCTCCCCCCCAGCCTGCCCTCCCTTCTATCTTCCCCCCTCTCATCCTCTTCCCCCCCTACTCTCCTGGAAGGTGAGATACCCTATTTAGTGTGTATTTCATATCCTCCTCAAGCCAAATTCAATGGGAATAAGGTTGACCCATTCCCTTTTGCCTTCCTATTCTTCCCCTCCATTGTAACCATTTCCCCTTGCCTCTTCTGTATGAGATAGTTTACCCCATTCTGTCTCTCCCTATCTCCTCTCATTATATTCCTCTCTCACCTCTTAATTTCACCTTTTAAGTATCATTCCTCCCTGTTAAATTGATCCTGTGCCCTCTATCTATGTATACCTGTAAACATATACACACATTCACATATGTATTCATATGCCTCATATATAGACATATATATATATATATATATATATATATATATATATATATTTCTAATCCCTTCAACTACTGAGAAAAGTTTCGTAAGTTACAATTATTGTTTTTCCATGTAGGAATGTTAATAGTTCAACTTTGATAAGTTCCTTATGATTTCTTTTCCCTGTTTACCTTCTCATGCTTCTCCTTCTTCTTGTATCTGAATGTCAAATTTTCTATTCAACTCTGGTTTTTTTCAGCAAGAATGCTTGAAAGTCCTCTATTCCACTGAATGACCATATTTTCCCCTGAAACATGATACTCAATTTTGTTGGGTAGGTGACTCTAGCTCCTTTGACCTCTGGAATATCATGTTCCAAGCCCTTTGATCCCTCAGTGTAGAAGCTGCCAGATCCTGAGTTATTCTGATTGTGTTTCCCCAATATTCAAATTGTTTCTTCCTGGCTGCTTGTAATATTTTCTCCTTAATCTGGGAATTCCAGAACCTGGCTATAATATTCCTAGGAGTTTTCTTTTTGGGATCTTTTTCAGGAGGTGATCAGTGGATTCTTTCAACCTCGATTTTGTCCTCTGGTTCTAAAATATCAGGGCAGTTTTCTTTGAGAACTTCTTGGAGGATGATTTCTAGATTCTTACTTTGGTCATGGCTTTCAGGTAGTCTAATAATTTTTAAATTATCTCTCCTGGATCTATTTTCTAGGTCAGTGGTTTTTCCCATGAGATATTTCACATTGCCTTCTATTCTTTCATTTGTTTGGATCTGTTTAACAGCATCTTGATTTCTCATAAAGTCATTAGCTCCCATTTGCTCCAATCTAATTCTGAAGCAATGATTCTCCTCATTGAGTTTTTGAGATTCTTTTTCCATCTGGCAAATTCGGCTTTTTAAGGCATTCTTGTCCTCATTGCCTTTTTGAGCCTCTTTTGCCATTTGAGTTAGTCTATTTTTAAGGTGTGATTTTCCTCAGTCAGGATGTTGACTCTCATTTCATAATTTTCTTGCATTGTTCTCATTTCTCTTCCCAGTTTGTTCTCCACTTCTCTTATCTGCTTCTTAAGGTCCTCTATGGCTGGTAACCAGCTCATATTTTCCTTTGAAGCTTTTGGTGCAGGAGTTCTGACTTCACTGCCTTCCTCCTGTTCCATGCTTTGCTCCTTTTTGTCTCCAAAATAGGAGTCTAATGCTGGAATCTTCTGTCCGCTTTGTTTCCTTTGCCTGGTCATATCTCCCCTCAGTCACTTGACCCCTGGGCTTTTTGTCACGGTAGGACTCTGCCACCAGACAGGGGAGCTTTTGTCCCAAACGCTGGGATTTTCTCAGCTGCTGGAGGTATTAGATGGATGCCCTCTCTGAGGTCTCCACACACTCTGGCAAGCTGGACACACACCCCAGGACCTCCACCCTAGACTGCAATCCAGATGCAAGAAGGTTAAAGTAAGAGTGATTACCCCTCAGACTGGTGCTTGGTACCCCTACACTCTGCAGGCCTTGAGCTGAAGCTGCCATGTGGTGCTGGCTGGCTGTGCTGGCGTCTCAGCTGCTTCTCACCCAGGGGGCAAAAGCCACACACTACACTGGCCAATTCCTGCCCGCCTGCCAAGCTGTCCTCAGCGTGAGGTTAGCTTCCCTGTGTCATTTTGTGGGTTCTGCAGCTCCAAAGTTTGTTTAGAGTCCCCTTTTAAAATGGATTGGGGGAGGTCGTGCTTTTACTTTGCCATCTTGACTCCGCCCCGCCCCCCAGCCTGACTTCTTGATACCAAATTTAACTCTACCAAAATGGCATACTGTCCTGCCCTAAATTAAGAAAACCCAAGGCTTATAAAACGAACTCTTATATCACTTATTTATGCTGCACACTCAATGGAAATTTCGTCATATCCTAATTGGTATTATATGTATAACCAGAGCCCCAAAGCCCCATGCCTACATGAGGGGCGGGGCAGAATTGGTGAAAGTGATAGAAGAGATAATCTGTATTTCTTTTGACCTTTCTCTCTTAGACAGAGAAGATCCACAATATTGATCTGGGTTATCCTGATTGTGTTTCCACAGTATTCAAATTGTTTCTTCCTGGCTGCTTGTAATATTCTCTCCTTAATCTGGGAATTCCAGAACCTGGCTATAATATTCCTAGGAGTTTTCTTTTTGGGATCTTTTTCAGGAGGTGATGGGTAGATTCTTTCAACCTCTATTTTGCCCTCTGGTTCTCCAGGTTGCTGAAGGGAGAGAAAGACTGGGAAGAGCTTAAGATAACAGGAACTGGCAATCTCTATCATGTCACTATCTACATCTTGATACACTGAGACGTTAGGGAATTTTGCCTTCAGGTGAGCTCTCATTGAGCAGATAAATATCACTGTCAATGGGAGAGCTCCTTCACTCTGTATTGTCTTATGTGTGTGTATGTACTCTTATATGTTATCTTCCTTGATTTCTATTTTGATATCTACTTAGATAAATGGATTCTTTGCTATTTGCTATATGTGTTCATTATGGATATTTGGTGGAAAGGGAGTCAAGCCTTGAATATAAAGTTCGGGGCCTCTCTACACTAATTAATTAAGTAGTCAGGAGTACATCTTGAAATCTTGCAGTTAATTTCCCTAGACTAACAACATTTAAGGGTGCAGGTAGATGTAATTCTAGCCTAGTAAGCCCTCTCTCTAAGGAAAACAGAGTAACCAGCCTCTCAGCCCAGTCTCTAGCTTCCTGTTCTGGCAGGAATTAAAGCTTCCCTTGGAGAAGGATGGTGTGTGTAGTGTGGGTCGGGGAGGGAGTTAGGGGGAGGAAGATGGGGAAGAGAGATTCTAGAGAAATCTCTCCTTGCCTCTCTACAAGCTACTTTGAGACAGCCACATTATGTGTGGTTGTTTTGTCTCACAGATTAAACTGTAACCTCCTGAAAGGCAAGATTGGTCTCTAATTAAATTCTTGTGTTCTTCACAGAACCTGCTGTAGGACTATGTATACAGTGGATGATCAGCAAATAGATATTGAATGAATGAGTTAGTAAGAAGATTGTTTATATTATGCATATATTCTTCATTTTGCCAAAAAGAGTCCTTCAAGGTAGTCTGGGGACATTTTAATTAAATTTAGTATACATCTGCCTTGTAATAGTAGTATCAAATTAAAGTGTGATAACACTTCCAATAACCAGTCTTCTGAGAGTTAACTACCATTATAATTATGCCAACCTCTGCTCCATTGACAGTGGAGAGAGATCCCTATGGAATGGACTTTAAGACATTACTATCAGAAATATTTCTTGCTCTGTTCTGTTTATCCTGATACAAGCAAAACTTGGATTTTTTTCCTAAGTCTTTGGAGGGTTGGTTCCTGTGTGCTAGGGTAATTTTACTTCTGGTAATAAAGTTTATAACTGCACATTAGCATAGTTATCTACTTTGTAAACTCAAATTACTACTTTATAGGTGTTTCCTTAAATTCATTTTTTTTCTAAAATTGTAGTATTTTGGAATGTCTCTTCAGTGAGACATTGAATTTATCCTTCAGGATTTCTCTATATTTTTATCCTTTATAATCTTAAATTCTACTAAGTTATGTTTTAGTTGTGTAAACCTTGTGTCAGGGGCTTCCTCCTAACATGAAAGGCCCAGGTCATTTTGATGTGCCTTTTATATCTCTGATTCAGTCTCTGACATTCAGAAGGAAAGTAGAAAGTAAATCCTTCAAGATCTGGTTTATTTGCACCCCTAGATGGCACTTGCAAATATTAATGTATGGCACTAACCCTAAGAGTGACCATCTGCTCCTCTCACAAACATGCAGGCTCTCAAGGCATCAAACATATCAATGAGTTTATTTTCAAAGAAGTAATACCAAAAGGGCCCACATGTAAGACAATAAAAAGACACCTTTTCTCCATTCTCACAGCATACTTTCTCCCTGCCTAAGCCCAGTGGAGAACTACACTATTCCTATAAATTATAGAATTTGTCCTGGATAGCACCTGCTCCCCAAAAGGTGATACCAGCTCTTCAGCAGCTGAACCAAGGGAGAAGCTAAGAGTGTTGGCAGCTCCTCATGCTCATGGCCAGAATATTCCTAGGCTATTTTGATTTCTGTTCTATAACACCAAGTCTCGTACCTTCCATCTTAAAAATAAAAGGCCTCCAGGTGCTCAGCACTTGCCTGCTCAAAGGAGTGTCCCCCTCTTTCCCACTTCTGAGGCAGGTTTCTTCTGCCTTGCTTAGCATCCCTTCCTAGGGCTTGAAGATTAGAGGTCCTTTTCTATGCCTTCTTGCTTGCTTTTCTAGTTATGATTTCCCCCAGGAGCCATCAAACTGGGCCATTCATAATCACTACCACCATCATCATCATAGTTACGATTTATATAGTGCCTACTATGTGCCAGAACCTATACTAAGCACTTTACAAATATTAACCATTTGATTCTCACACCAAACCTGGGAAGTAGGTGCTATTATAACCCCATTTTGTAGATAATAATCATAATCAATAAACATTTATTAAGTGCCTACTATATTTCAGGAACTGTGCTAAGCACTGGGGATACAAAAAAAAAGTAAAAGACAGCCCCTGCCCCCAGTGAGCTTACAATCTAATGAGAGAGGGAGACAACATGCAAACAAATATATAGAAAGCAAGCTATATACAAGATAAACAGTAAATAATTAATGGAAGGAAAACAGTGGAATTAAAAGGGATTGGGGAAGACTTCCTGTAGAAGGTGGGATTTTAGTTGGGACATAAAGGAAGTCAGGGAGGTCAATAGTTGGGAGAGAAGAAGGGAGAGTGTTCCAGGTGTAGGAGACAGCCGGAGAATACACCCAGAGCTGAGAGATGGAGTGTCTCATTTGTGGAACACCCAGGAGGCCAATGTCACTGGATTGAACAGCATATGTCAGAGAGTAAGGTATAAAAAGACTGGAAACATAGGAAGAGCTAGGTTATGAAGGGCTTTGAATGCCAAAAATCTGATTTTGTATTTGCCCCTGGAAGCAATAGGGAGCTTCTGGAATTTATTAAGTGGGAGGCAAAGAGGGTGACATGTCTGGACTCTGGTCTTAGGAAAATCACTTTAGTAGGTGAATGGAGAATAGTTTGGAGGAAGGAGGGACTTGAGGTAGGCAGACTCAACAGCAGGAAATTGCAATAATAAAGGTGCAGAGTGATGAGGTCCTGAACTAGAGTAGTGGCTGCATCAGAAGAGAGAAGGCATATTCAAGAAATGTTGCAAAGGTGAAATACAGTAGCTCTTGACAAAAGCCTAGATATGGGGAGGAGTGTGAGATATAGTGAGGAATCCATGAGTACTAATTTTTGAACCTGAGGGACTAGGTTGTTATTGATGTTGTCTTGACTTGCAAGTGAATTGGATTTAGGGGAAGGAGAGCTGTGCAAAGTCACCAGCCTCACTCTCTCCTCCAGAGCCATCTTGGTCCAGTGACAAGATAGATCAGGGTAACTGGAGATGGCCCAGATGCAGTGAGAGATGTTGACCTTTTTAAGCTAAGGTCTTTCCCAGGTCTCAGTTTGTCTGAGGCAAAGCCCATTCAGTGATTAAGGCAAGGTAAGAAATGAGGCAAAGAATGGCCTCTTTTACCTAGTTAAAAAAAATCAGTCTGGAAGCTGAAGACCCTCAGAGAATGGGGGTGAACAAGAGGGCAATCTGTCGGAGGAGATGGGATGGAATTGATGAGAAAACTGAGGCATACAGGGGTTAAGTGACTTACACAGGGTCATACAACTAGTAAATAGTTGAGGCCAGATTTGAATTCTCTCTTGTCTGGAACATGCTCCATCCCTTTCAGTTCAGTTGTTTCAGTTATGTCCAACTCTTTGTGATTCCATTTGGAGTTTTCTTGGCAGAGATATTAGAGTGGTTTGCCATTCTCTTCTCCAGCTCATCTTATAGATGAGGCACCAAATCACAAAGTTAAGTGATTTGTCCAGGGTCACACAGCTAGTAAGTGTCTGAGACCAGATTTGAACCCAGTAAGAGGAGTCTTCCTGATTCCAGACCTGGCACTCTATCCACTGTACCACCTAGCTTAGAACCCCCAGTTTCCTTCAAAGCTTAGCTCAAAAAACCACCTCCTCTATTCTCCCAATAGTTCTCCCCTATAGTTTCCCCTCCTCCCCTCCCACTTGCATTTTCTTATCTCTATTTTGTACATACCTATCTCTATACATATTATCCCCTCCACACCTGATGGAGTCAGGAACCATGTGGTTAAGCCTGCAAACCAATGCAATACTCATGCAATGTTTTTTTCTGTGAAATTTACCCTCTCCTCTTATTATTGTTTTCATTACCTCATTTATTGCATGGTTTGTCTATTGTTGTTGTTGTTACTGTTGTGTTGTGTGTCCTACCTTTCAATAAGCACTTGCTGGGAATCTCACCATCTTTCCCTGGATACCTTCATTTCTGAGGCTGAAGACTAGACCCTGGAATATTTGAAAAGGAACTGGCCCTGTTGTTAAGAGAGGAACTTAAGGTTGTTTTCTCATTAAGAGCATCAATCCATTGACCTTATCAGCGTCTCTGGGCTCACACAGCTGATACAAATAACATCAGGAATTCATACTTTGGTCAAATAAGAAATGACAAGAAGATAAACACACACAGAGATCTGAAAGTATATAGTAATAAATTAGGCAAATATTGAAACGTTCCTTCTGGGTTTCTTTTGGTTTTTTTTTTAATTTTTTATTTGCCAGAGGGATCTCTGATCCCCCTCTCCCCCCAAAAAAGGGTAAAAACCCTTGCTAGATTCTTACAGTTAAACCTTGGAGTTATTTTCTTTTCTTTTTACAATGTTGCTTCATCATGTCTAAATTCATACAAGAGCTGGAACTGTACCAATAAAGTTCTGCCAAAAAGAGACACTTTAAGATTAGCATTAATAAAGAGATTAGAATTACTGATAATTAGATCACCCACTGTTTGTTTTAAAGTTTTTTAAAACAATACAATCCCTTAAGTAGAATAAGAATTTCCTCTGCCACCCTGCTTATACTGGAACTTGACCAAGAAAATCTTTTTTCCTCCTTTTAAACTGAGTGAACTTCCTGACTCTGAAAAGCCTACCAAAAGATATTCAGAAAAGAGGGTATTTAGAGATTAATAATTGAACCTTCTCCCTCTGCTAAGACTTACTAACCAATGTGAGTCAATCTGAGAAAGGAAAGGATGGGATGTGGAAGGTGCATGGGTACAACTGGGAAATAGGACAACCTTCCCTCAACCAATGACAAAAGAGATATGGGTATGACCCATGGACACATTGAAAACAATTTGATAAAGCCAAAGGGGAGCTACTGTGGACAATTACATTTACTTTGGGGTTGGGAAGATGTTCACTTACCTAGGGAAGTGCCCTTTGGCTCTAACAAGGTCATGTCATTAAGTCCTCTAGGAGTAGCAGATGACTGATTCAGAGAAACATTCAGAGAAAAAATACTAGAGCACTGCATGGGAGTATGCCTTTGATGCCCTATGCACCTTGAAGATGGAAAGCCCTGGGCATATAGTGCTCAAATGTTTGTGAGAGCTAGATAGCTAATTTTTTGGTGGTTAGAGCACAAAGAACAATACCTGAATCATTTACCAAGAAGAGGGAAAAAAGGTCTCCATCTCTGTGCAAAGTTTAGACATTCCTCTATAGAGAGCCATCAAAAGAACAATGGCTGTAGAATGTGAGGCCCACAAAGATAACCTAAGTTACAGTGGGATTCTACATGGTGACCTGCTATCATTGTACCCATATCTAAAAAAAAGCAACACAAATAGTCTCCACAGCTACTCAGAACAGAATTGATCTGGTCAGAGTAGGAGAAACAAAGTATGAACAGAGTACTTGTAGGTAACCAAAATTGGCTCCATGGGGCCCTAGGTGGTCCCCATATTTATGAGCCATTACAAGTAAATAGAGGCTAATCTAGACTGCACTGACCTCACTGAAAAACCAGAGCCAGACTTGATGTCTGCTTAGTGTGGTTCCATAAGGACAAGGAGGTTTAGGTTCAGAAAGTCAAAGCTGCTCATTTTGTGAACAATACTGAATGAGCATATCCTCAAAGGCCAAGTGATATTTTGCTTCAGTAAGATATGATAGGGCATTGGTATCCTGCATTCATTCAAGATGTGGATCCAGCATTGACTTTCCAGAATGCCATGCTTATGGAGCTAGTATCAAGAAGTTGGCTCCTAAGAAATTAGCTCCTACCCCAGCAATCTTTCCTAGGTCCTTTCCACCAAGACTCATGGGATCCCATGCATCAGTGACCATAAGGATTAAAAATGTGTTTTTCTGTGCTGGACAGTATACGTCAAATTAACATTATACTTATCTAGTTGTTTTTATGAAGAATATCTGATGTATATAAAAGCCTATCAATGGCCTGGGCCCCTCTGGATTGAGTAACCCATATTTGGGCCATGTCTTTAACCACCAGAGGATACTTCTGGCCAGTTGCCTGATTCTGACTGTGATTATAGGGTCCCAGCTCTGTTAGTCACACACTCATCTCCAAAGGCTCTCCATTCCACCCAATACTAGAGGGTCCTGTGGGAGTAACTCTGAGTTCTCTCTAGCTCAAAGAGAGCTAGCTACTTTTTTTCCCTTCCTCTGTCTCTTTTGTGAGTTGCTAAGTTTAAGAAATTTAATTTTAAAAAGTTTAGCTCCTCTTGCTAAGTTTAAGAAATTTAATGCTTGTGAATGTATCCAATTAGATTTCTTATGGTTCAGTCCCCATCCTAATAGAAAAATTATTCCCCTATTTCAGTCCCTACTGTATTTCAATGGAGTTTGCTCACAAAAGCATGGTGTAACTCAAGACAGCTGATCATATTAGTAAATAAAGGAATAAAACTATATGCATTAATGCCCTAAACATTGTTCATCATGGTATTGCATTTGGGGATCCCAGGGGCTGTGGTGGGGCTGAAAGGTTCAGACTGTATTTTCAGGTTTGAGAAATAAGGTAGAGATAGGGGTAGCATAGCCCCTATAGAGAGAGAAAGACCCTTCCCTAGTCTACACCAAGACCTTAGAAAGAACTAGGGAATTCCTGGAGATTCACCACAATGTTGGCTAGCACTGCCTTTACTATATATGGGAGAGCTCTCTCTACCAAATCCAGAGCACCTAAAAATTCTCAATTTGCCATAATGAGATGCAAAAGTATGGTAAAGTCTTGTAAGAAATGTTAAGACAACTAAAGCTTAGAATGAGGTTTTTGTCAAGGAGGAATAAAGGATGCCCAAAAGGCAGTTTTAAACTATGTTGGGTAAAGGAAAGGATCAAAAAAGAAATAGGATCTTTGCTTAGGGTGGATAGAATGGTGACGACGGATGACAGAGATGTTCAACTAGTTTTGCTGCACAAGCATGAGATGGAGGAGCTGTTACTACTTAGAAATTCCTCTGGGTTTTTTTAATAGATTGCATACTTATTATTATTATTATTATTGTTATTAATCATCTCTGGACCCCGGTATCCCCATCAGTAAATGAAAGGGATTGGACTACGTGGACTCTATAGTCCTATCTAGCTTTAGCAGTCTATAATCCTACGAAATGTCAGCTGTTGTGGCTAATCTTATTGGAAACACTAACCCCAATGCCAGTAGAATTAGCAAGATATGACAGCCATGAAGAAAGGCAGTTCAGTCTTAGGCTGAATTAAATGAGGCAGTGTTCCGGACATAGTGATGCTAGTTCCCAGTGAGACAACTTTCTAAAGTATTGTGTTCAGTTCTGAGCACCATATGTTAACAGGAATATTGATTACTTTGAGGGTTTCCTATGTAAGGTAGCAAGGATACTGAAGGACTTCAAGTTTTTACCTTATAATGATAGGTTGAAGGAACCTAGTCTAAGAACCATAGCCTAGAAAAGGCTTTAACTCTTTTTGAGTATGACAGTGGTTGGATAAGGACAAGTCTCTACTTCCCAATGTTTAATGCAGCAAGCATTATATTTGAATAGCAATGACACTTTCCATGAGGTGGAATCTAACTGACTGTAGCCAGGTTAAGACTTCATATCCCTGTGAGACTCTCATACCAGAGGCATGGGAGATGTCACAGTGAAACTCTGGGAAAGGAAGAAGTGGAGCTAAGCAATGTGGGCAGGGGGAGGGGAGAAGGATGGGAGGGGCAGGAGAAAGCATGATGGACATACATGATGGTAAGCTGCTAGCCAGGCTTCAAGGAAAAACTGACCCAGCAGCTGTGAAAACTGCCAAGATCTACCAGTGATGTGTAGAGGCCACATAAGATCTTCAGTTGACAGAGTAATAACCAGATGCTATGGGTGTCTAGTGTCTAAAAAAAGAGTAAATATAAGCAGATACCCAGCTAGATTATTACTGTGTATCATGAGGTAGACAGACCAACTCTGCAGGAGTGTCCAAGGCTACATAGAGTCTTTGCCTTGTTTTCCCTAGTTTGCAAAAAAGAAATCTGATAGTTTTCTAGACTATGTGTGTCAAGGATGAAGGGAAATCACAGGATACTCATCTGAGGAATGGATGTCAGAATGCTTCTATGTTTTGAATTCACATTTCTGTTCCAAATAACAGATTTTTATTTGTTGTTGTTTTTCCAGAGCCCATGCTATTGTTTCCCTGGGTTTCTTTTAATGTGATAACTGAATTTTTAGATCTGAGTTAACTTTTTACTAACAAGCTCTTACTCACTGATAAGGAAAAAACATACTGAGCTAAGACAAGTGATTCACCCAAGCATTCCCCAGTAAATATGAATCCAAGTCCTTGCAGGATCAGTGCTATGGGGGAGGGAGGAGAGTGCATGAATACAAGGCTGAAGGAGGATAGGACTTATTCTGCTTGGCCTAGGAGGTATAGGGAGTGACATGCATATAGGGCATGCACATAGGGCAGATTCTATCTCCCCTAAAATTGGCATTCTATGTCTAATTTTTGAAATTAAGTTTAGTGTTTAATTTTTAAAATTTCTCCATTAAATTTGAATTTAGTTTGATTAATTGTAGCTTTTATGGCTAAGTATTCAATAAAATGTTCACCTATAAAGAAGAAAAAAGAAATAAATCCAGTAGTATGTACTTGTTGTCAGTCATTACTATTGATCTATGAAATGTTGTCTTTTTGTTATTTGTTATTGTTGTTGTTGATGATGTCATCCTCTCTGAACCCCAGGATCCTTATCTGTAAAGTGGGGAGTTGGGCTATAAAGATGCTGTAGTCCTTTCTAGCTTTAGAAGTCTGTAATCTATTGTGTATAATTTTATTGGAAACACTAGTCCAGGGGCCAATAGCCACAGTCCCTAAGACCTGTTCCAACTTGAAGTTATTAAGAATGTTGTCATCTATAAACCTTTTGGTAGGACATTCAGAATTAATTGTCAGGGTTTCAGAGTCAACTTTGATGAATCTGGAGCCAACAAATTCAGGTAAAGCCAACCCTGACCAACAATGGTTAAAGAAATTGATCTAACTATATATATTGTGTGTGTGCTACTACTGATCTCTAAGAAAATGTAATTCTCTATAGCCCCTGTAGATTCCTGGAGTCAAGAACACAACTGAGAATAAACTATCTTTATGTTTACTCTATTGGTTTCTCATGAGATAGATTAACAGTTTCAATAATGTATAATGTTTTACCTTTACTAAAGGTAAAATGACGTTATTGATTACCTGTATGACCTTAGCCAAATCACATCATCTCTGTGGGTTTCTTCATCTATAAAATGAGGGTGTTGGATTATCCATCAAATAACAATGCCTACTTCATGCCTAGTACTGTGCTAGGTACTGGGGATATAAATACAAAAGCTAAAACCATCCATACTTACAGGCATTTTACATCTAATGGGGAAAACAACAAGCACATATATGAGTATATACTAAATAAATAAAAAGAGAATATGTACTAATAAGCTATAAAGCCAAGCATGAGCAGCTTTCCAGAGGACTGCTGCTGTGAACAGCTTTCAAGATTCTGATTACATAGTATATCGAACTCTTTATTTATTACATATCAAAGCAAAACATTCACAGAAAATCAAGGTACAGCATTCACAATGTCACAACTCAACAACTTATCACTAAAATGGCCATATAGTTTTCACCAAAGTAGTCACATAGTTTTAAACAAAGTACAATCATTTAGTAAGTCTATCATTCAGTAAGTCAATCATTCAATCATCCTTAAGGAGGCTTCCTTAAGGGACACAAAGTACAAAAGTCAAAGTCCTCCACCAATGGAATACAATCAAGTTACAATTTCTTCAGTCACTACTCAGTATTAAATACCCAAGGAGAGGCCTTTTCATCTTACCTTGAGGCAGGCAGCTCCTACTTGAATCCATCAAACTGTCACCTGGGTTCAAAGGCAGACAGCTTCCAGTTCCTTGTCCAGCTCTCCATGCAGTTCCTGCTCTATATTGAAGCTTGCAGTGTCCAGTCCATCTCAAGTCTTTCACAGTTCCTGTTCCTGGGAAGACAAAGCTTAACAAAGCCACAGACAAAGTACTGACACCACAGTCATGCTTCCTCTGGCGGCTCCGGCTGGCCCTCAGAAGTCTTTGGGAGCTCCAGCTGGCTCTCAGAAGTCTTCAGCACCATAAGCTCCATTCTCAAAATCAAAATCACTTTCTCCCATTCTCAAAATCAAAATTGCTTTCTCCAGCCTGGGCCTTTCCTCCCCAGCCTCCACGCAGCTTACTCCAAGAAATTCCTCCACCACAAGTTTAGGTTTTGCCACCACAAGTTCAGGTTTTGCCACAACAAGTTCAAGTTTTGCCACCGCAATTCCAAGTTCTGCCACCACAAGTTCTGTTCTCCAAATATCTCTCTCTGGCAGCAGCTGCTCTGCCTCCATAATGCTTGTCCCAAGAAGTTCTGACTCTCCCAGCTGGGGCTTTTCCTTATATATGGTATTAGCTCCTCCCTGTTCATCCCCTTCTTGTTATAGTCAGCAACAGGGGTTCATACCTTCTGTTTCTTATCTTGACACTAAGTGCTAAGTACCTGTTAGCTTGTCAATACAAAGGGATCTTCAAATTTTATTACTATTACATAAGCAAATCCTAGATGATTTCTAGTTCCCTCCCATCTTTGATGCTACATTCTGTTCTATGTTCTTAGGTCTCTGGAGCAATGCAATAAGCATGAAGATAAATAAATAAAATGTAATATGTGGATGGAGACAGCCTTAATAACTCAAAAAGATGCTTCATTTAACTTGGTGCCACTTGAGCTGGTCTTTGATGGAAGATAAGGATTTTAAGAGGCAGAGGTGACAAGAAAATATATTACAGGTATGGAATCTGTAAGATGGCACAGAGATGGGTGACAGTTGCCAAGTTCATAGAATAAATATCTAGTTTGCCAATTTGCTGAGACCAGAGGGTGAGTGAAGGGCAATATGGTCCAAGAAGTTTCAAAAGGCAAATTGCACCAGACATGAATATAGAGAACTTTCAATTTCAGCCTTAAGGAGTTGGAATTTCATCCTAAAGACCATCTAGATCCTCTCAAGATCTTTGAGCAGAGAAGTGGCAAGGTTACAACTGTGCCTCAGGAAGATTATTTTTTTCAGCTACATGAATAGAGGTTAGATTGGAGAGGGGAGAGACATGAGGCAGATAGATCAATTTGGAAGCTAGTATCATATTTCAGGTAATAAATGATGAATGCCTGAACAATGGATGTAGCCATGTGAGGAGAGAGAGACTTGTTGTGACCCACTGGCTGATTAACTGAAAAGAGAGAGGGAGAGAAAAGTAAAGGATGACCCTTAAGTTAGAAGCCAAGAGAACTGGGAGGTGGTAGGAACCTTAACAAAAGCTTAGAGAAGAGGCAAGTGTAGAGAAGAAGTTTATGAGTTCCATTTTAGACATATTGAGTTTGTGATGTTTACAGCACTTTCAAGCAGAGGTGTCCAACAAGTAGCTGATTTGAGACTCATCTCTTCGAAATGAAAATGGATCTGTGGAACAGGTGAGATCACCAGAGAAAGGATGTAGTGAGGAAAGAAGACCCAGGATAGAATCCTAGGGGACATTCATGTTAAGGTGATGGATATACCTTTCCTGATTTCCCTCAATTAGTGCATTCCTCCTTATCACCAAATCATGTGATCTAGAAAAGGAATGTGCAGAGCAGTTAAGATGGTAGGGGGAGAATCAGAAGACAGCAGTGATCCAGAAACCAAATGAGGAGAGAATATCCAGGAGAATTCACTATATCTATGATAGGTCTTTTCAGCTGTGACATTCTGAAATTCTAAGTATAAGAACTACTAAAAATGTACTTCAGCTTTAAAGAGAAGTCAAATGGAGAAGAGAAGGGTGAGGAAGACCACCTTGAAAAAGAAATATGACATGATGCATCATCTTTCCATTTAATTTGATAATTAGTTATCTAGTTAGTGCTAGTGTTTTCTAGTTCCTTATAACTGCATAGCACAATGGAACATCCTGTGGTTTAGATGCCACAAGTTTGGAGTTCAAATTACAGTTCTGTTGCAAACTTTTCTGAGATCTTTCCAAAAGCCAGTTTAGTCTACACAACTGTCCGAAGGTTTCTTGTTTAAGTTGTTTCCTATTTGTTTCCATATTGTGGTAGTCTGATGACCACTAGATGTCAGTGTGATTGAGTTTGGGTTTCAGACTTTAAGGCCATCTTTTGGTGTCATTTGCCAAAATTTTTGTTTGCAGGAAAATAAGCAAAGGTAGTTAAAATGATACACAAATTCCACAATAAACCTTTACAATAGGACATTCAGAGAAATCTGTTAATGGAAAACGTAAAGCGGCAGCTGTACTAACATCACTTTCACAATTTATTTGTTATGTATTATTTATTTAAGATTGAGGACCTTTGTCTCTTACAGCAATGACAACCACTCTTTTAGCATGTGCAAATAAATGATAGAATATCCTGTTGCCCTGCCTTTAAAATCAGGAACCTTATTCAAAAAGCAGCAGAAAGTCCATCCTTTATATATATTTTCTCATTTGAGCCTTATTGTTAGCATCACCATTTCACAAGTTAAGAAAATAAGGTTTAGAATTGTTAAGCAACTTAATCACATGATTAGAAATTCCTAAACAGAGAATTTGAACCCAAGTTTTCCTTCTTCTAGACATAATCCCAGGCTGCCCCAGAAGACTGAGTCAAAGCCTAGGTTTTAGTCCTGATTCTGCCACTAACTTTCTGTGTTATCCTGAACAAATCACTTCACTTGCCCCAGGCCATATGTACATAGTCCTATACCATCATAAATAGCCAGTATATTCTCTAGCACCTTTTCTGATCATCCCTCTCTTCCCTCACCTCTTAATTCCCCTTGTTCCAATCTAATGGGGGCAGAGGGAAGGAAGAGTTAAATAGGAAGGAAGAAGGAAACATGAAATAAACAACATTCCCCTCTCTGAAAACCTTTTCTAAACTTTCATCCTCTACATTTCTGTTTCACAGAGAAAGAGAAAAATTTTTGCATAGAGACATGAGTACTGGATTAGAGTCAGAAGATCTGTATTCAATTTATTGGATATGACTTTGGGCATGTTGCTTAACCTTTGTGTAGTAACTAAAGAACCTCTTCATTCATGTGAAGGCCCCAAAGGGCTGCTTTAGGTTTCAGATATTGTATGCCTTATTCATGCAAAAACACTTTTCATAAGTCCTCGCCGATATGTTTGCATGAAGACAAAAATAGTCCAAAGCAATGACTTTTCTAAATTAGCTTACTAAGAAAAATAGCAATAGGCCATTTCTCTGTTTACTATCTATCTGCCCTCACCCTTAACCTATACCTTCATCTATACCCCCACGAATACATATACCATCAATAGGAAAAATAAATTCACATAGAAATCACACATGCAAGGTACACATAGGGAACATTTGTCCAGACCATATGTATAAAGGGATATACATCTTAAGACTACATGTGTCTAGGGCACATAGGTGAAAGAATGACTCTCTCTAATGTTGTAGGGACACCAGTGTCTCCTGGTGATGTTTTTATACTGCTATCTCTGCATAAATAAGTGCATCTATCAGCTCGTCCTATCCTGCAAAGGCCAAACTTTTTTGGGAGCACACAATAGTCAGCCTGCTACTTAGACTCAGAAAGCTGTTTGTTTGTTTGTTTAACTCATTTCATCTTCCTTGCAGGATCAACATCTTTGCTGATCTGCGTTCTATAGTGAACTTAAGGTTAGAAAGTCTCCTTTAGCTCCCATAAGTTCCTAATTGTCAAACTGCATTCCCTTTCAAACATTTTGGGAGCTACTTTCCAGTGATCCAAAAAGGACTGTCTGGGTTTAAAGTTCTCTAGTTTTCCTCTCCACCACCACACCTTCTCCAAATCCTTTGGGTCTTGCCATGCATATAATATAAATATGAGCTAGCATGAAAACTAAGCTGAGAGGGCAAAATTATTATCTTCTTTCCAGCTCACATTCTTGCCTTTATTATTTATCTGTGTCCAGCAACAAGCCTCCAAGGCTTTGAGACACAATACAAATCAGACCTTCATTTCCTCATGTATAAAATGTTGTTAGGAAAGTATTCTGTAAATCCTTAAGCTCTAAAAAAATCTGGCTTGTTATTTTTGTAATAGACTTTTAAGCATTCTATCTTCCTCCAGCTGATAGGAAGTTGTGCTAGCTAGGATGCTAAGTCTCTTTTAAATACCAAACTTCCTTTTCAGATCCTGAGGTGTTTTTCCCCTAACACTGAGCTCTTTAGCTCCTAGGTCTCTATGTGTGGCTCTGAGCCCAAAAGCTCCATTCCCAGGTTTTCAAAGACCTTTAAATCCAGAAACCTTGGGGGGGGGGGGCGGCAAGGGGAAAAGGGCCTCAAAACAGATTGAACAGGTCCTTCCAGACCCAGGCAATTTTCAAGAATGTTTAAACAGAACATAATGCGGTTTGCAGAGACTCATTTAATAGGAGTGTATGATCAGGTACTAACTTCTTTAGGTAACACCCAGGGAGGACCTGTGTAATGTAATGCCAAGCAAAGGCAACTTCCCAAGGTTCAAAATGCCAGCATAGGTGCTCTCCATTTTATTCAGTGAAAAGTTAAGAACAGAGAAGATCAAAATATGACATCATTCAAAATACAGCATTTACTTAGTGTGATTCAATAATCTCCAAGTACTACCTGAGTTAATCAAGTACTACCCCACCCCAGGACATTACATTCATTTAATCAATTACAAAATCCCTCTTCTAAATACTACTCCACCCCTAGGCTATACCTTCATTTAGTTCATCACAAAGCCCCTCTTCTCAAATGGGGATTAGTTTCCAATCATAAGTAAAGTACATTCATTTGTTCAATCATAGAACACAAAAAGGTCAAAAGTTCCCCACCCCTGGATCACAATTGAATCTACCCCAGAGTTACAACGAGTTTAAGCACAGCACTTAATACCCAAATGGAGGTCTTTTCTTCATCTTGACAAGAGGCAAGTTCTCAGCAATCTTTGTTCCTGGGTAGACAAAGCTTAGCAAGGACACAAGATACATTGCCAGTCTCTTCATTAATTCATTCTCTGTCAGCAGAACAGTCCTAGGACCCCTGAAAACATTAGCAAAACCCTCTTCCAGGATTTCTGTAAACATACAACAAGAAAATCCTTCTTCAGGGCTTTGGAACCAACAGCAAGGTTCTAAGACTTCTGGGACAACAGCACTGTCCTTCACCAGTGGACAAATCTGGCAAAACAATATCAAAACAGACAAAGTACCAGCAAAACAGCCATGTCTCCTCAGTCCTTGGCAGCTCTGGGTGGCAGGTCTCAAAAGTCCAGGGCAATTCAAAATGGCCCTCAGCAATCCTTTCAGTCTCTCTCTGCCTCCAAGGTGCTGCTTCCAAAAAGCTCTTCTGCCTCTCTCTTGTGTCTCTCCAAATCTACTTCACCAGCTCCTCCCAGTTCAGCCCTCTCTTTTCATATCAACAAGTCCATCCCACAAGTGGAATTAACAAGCTCTGGGTTTTAACACAATCAAACCAAAAACCAAGCCAATACAGGGGAATCTTTAAATGCCATTAGTATTACAGCCTGGTTTAGCCTCTCTCTGTCAAGAAGACCAGAGTAAGGTTTCCACTTCAGATGAGTTTGAACCAGATGCTCTCTGAGATCCCTTCCAATTGTGACACGGTGATTCGGAGACAGCAAAGGGGAATTGATGGTCACTTTTCTCTCTTAGACCCTGATAAGAAAGAAAAACGGCTTCAAGGATGCATTTTTTAACTTAAAAAATTTGACATCCTTTGACATGTTTCTAGGAAATTTGATCCTAGGAGTCATTTTAGGACACATTTGCTTTCAAAGAGATTTTTTTTTATTTTTTTATTTTTATCTTTATTAATTTCTTTGTTTACTTTTAGTTTATAAGATTAAGTTCCACGATTCCTTGAGTTTCAAATTATCTCTCCCTTCCTCCCCCCACTCCCACCCATGGCGGCACACAATCAAGTACAGGATCTGCAAATACTTTCACATTAGACATTAATCAGGTTATAAAGAAGGATTGTATCAGATGGAATTAACAATGCGAAAGAGGAAACAAAACCAAACAAGAAAAAAGAGCAGGAACAGGTAGTTTGCTTCAATCTACATTCAAACTCTGTTCTTTCTAGTTCTTTCTCTGAATGTAGACATCTCTCTCCATCATGGGTCTTTTGGAGTTGACTTATAACCTGGCATTGCTGAGAAGAGTCCAATCTATCAAAGTTGGTCATTACACATATGATGTGTCTGTAATTGTGTACAAATTTCTCCTGGTTCTGCTCTTCTCACTCAGCATCAGTTCATATAAGCCTCTCCAGGTAAATATGAAGTCCATCTGCTCCTCATTTCTTATAGCACAATAGTATTCCATTACATTCATATATCGCAGCTTGTTCAGCCATTCCCCAATTGATGGGCATCCTCTTAATTTCCAATTCTTTGCAACCACAAAAAGAGCTGCTATAAATATTTTTGTACATATGGGTCTTCCTCCCACTTCTATGATCTCTTTGGGATACAACCATAGAAGTGGTATTGCTGGGTCAAAGGGTATGAAATTACTTATAGCCCTTTGGGCATAATTCCAGATTGCTCTCCAGAATGGTTGGATCAGTTCACAACTCCACCAGCAATGCATTAGTGTTTCAATTTTTCCACATCTTCTCCAGCATTTGTCATTTTCCTGTTTTGTCATCTTAGCCAATCTGACTGGTGAGATGTGGTACCTCAGAGTTGTTTTGATTTGCATTTCTCTAATCAATAGTGATTTAGAGCATTTTTCCATATGCTTATAGATATCTTTAATTTCTTCCTCTGAAAATTGCCTGTTCATATCCTTTGACCATTTATCAATTGGGAAATGACTTGTATTCTTATAGATTTTACTCAATTCTCTGTATATTATAGAAATGAGTCCTTTATCAGAGACATAGGTTGTAAAAATTCTTTCCCAATTTCCCACTTCCCTCTTAATCTTGGTTACATTGGCTTTGTTTGTATAGAAGCTTTTCAATTTAATGTAATCAAAATTGCCCATTTTGCATTTTATAATGCTCTCTAATTCTTGTTTGGTCATAAAGTCTTCCACTCTCCATAAATCTGAAAGGTAAACTATTCCTTGCTTTCCCAGATTGCTTACCATATCATCCTTTATACCAAGATCATGCACCCATTTAGACTTGATTTTGGTATACAGTGTTAGATAATGGTCTATGCCCAGTTTCTGCCATACTATATTCCAGTTTTCCCAGTAGTTTTTGTCATATAGTGAGTTCTTATTCCAAAAACTGGGGTCTTTGGGTTTATCAAACAGTAGATTACTAGAGTCATTGTCTGCTGAGTCTCGTGTACCCAGTCTATTACATTAAACCACTACTCTATTCTTCAGCCAGTACCAAGAAGTTTTGATGACTGCTGCTTTATAATACAGATTAAAATCTGGTATAGCTAGTCCACCTTCCCTAGCATTTCTTTTCATTGATTCCCTTGATATTCTGGACCTTTTGTTCTTCCAAATGGATTTTGTTACTATTTTTTCTAGTTCTATAAAGTAATTTTTTGGTAAATTGATTGGTATGGCACTAAATATGTAACTTAATTTAGGTAAAATTGTCATTTTTATTCTATTAGCTCAACCCAGCCACGAGCAATTGATGTTTTTCCAATTAGTTAGATCTGACTTTATTTGTGTGAAAAGTGTCTTGTATTCATATAGGTCCTGGGTTTCTTTTGGTGGGTAGATTCCCAAATTTTTTATAATGTCTACAGTAACTTTAAATGGGATTTCTCTTTCTATCTCTTGCTGTTGAATTTCATTAGAAATATGGAATGCCAAGGATTTATGTGGGTTTATTTTGTATCCTGCAACTTTGCCTAATTTATTTATTGTCTCTAGTTTTTTACTTGATTCTCTAGGATTCTCTAAGTATATCATCATATCATCCGCAAAGAGTTATAACTTGGTCTCTTCTTTGCTTAATTTGATTCCTTTGATTTCTTTTTCTTCTCTAATTGCTTCTGCTAACATTTCTAGTACCAGATTGAATAAGAGGGGTGATAGTATACACACCTTTTTCACCCCTGATCTTTTTGAAAATGCTTCTAGCTTATCCCCATTATATATAATATTTGCTGATGGCTTTAAATAAATGCTGCCTATTATTATAAGGAAGATGCCATTTTTTCCTATACTTTCTAGTATTTTTAATAGGAATGGATGTTGTATTTTGTCAAAAGCCTTTTCTGTATCTGTTGAAATAATCATGTGATTTCTGCTAGTTTTATTGTTGATATGATCAATTATACTGATGGTTTTCCTAATATTAAACCATCCTTGCATTCCTGGAATAAATCCTACCTGATCAAAGTGTATTATTCTTGTGATAAATTACTGTAGTCTTTTTGCTAATATTTTATTTAAAAATTTTGCATCTATATTCATGAGGGAAATTGATCTATAATTTCTTTCTCCATTTTATCTCTTCCTGATTTAGGTATCAGTACCACATTTGTGTCATGAAAAGACTTTTGTAGGACTCCTTCTTTACTAATTTTCCCAAATAGTTTGTAGAGTATTGGAATCAATTGTTCTTTAAATGTTTTCTAGAATTCACTAGTAAATCCATCTGGACTTGGAGATTTTTTCCTAGGGAGTTCACTGATGCCTTGTTTGATTTCTTTTTCTGATATGGGGTTATTTAAGTAATTTACTTCCTCTTTAGTTAATCTTGGAAACTTATATTTTTGTGGATATTCATCCATTTCAGTAAGATTGTCAAATTTATGTGCATACAATTTGGCAAAATAATTCCTAATTATTGTTTTAATTTCCTCTTCATTGGAGGTAGATTCACCCTTTTTGTTTTTGAACCTCATCATTTGGTTTTCTTCTTTCTTTTTTTTATCATATTGACTAAGGGTCTATCAATTTTATTGTTTTATTCATAAAACCAGCTCTTAGTTTTATTTATTAATTCAATAGTTTTCTTAATTTCAATTTTATTAATCTCTCCTTTGGTTTTCATTATTTCTAATTTAGTATTTAATTGCAGATTTTCAATTTGTTCTTTTTCTAGCTTTTTCAATTGCATGCCCAATTCATTGACCTCCATTTTCTCTAATTTATTCATGTATGCACTCAGGGATATGAAACTTCCCCTAAGAACCGCCTTTGCTGCATCCCACAAATTTTGGTATGTTGTTTCATTATTGTCATTCTCTTGAATGAAGTTACTGATTGTTTCTATGATTTCTTGTTTGACCCACTCATTCTTTAGAATTAAATTGTTTAGTTTCCAATTAGTTTTTAGTCTATCTTTCTATGGCTCTTTATTGCATATGATTTTTATTGCATCATGATATGAGAATGATGCATTTAATATTTCTGCCTTTCTGCATAGAATTGTGAGGTTTTTATGCCCTAGTACATGGTCGATTTTTAAGTATGTGCCATGTACTGCTAAGAAGAAGGTATATTCCTTTTTATCCCCATTCAGTTTTCTCCAGAGATCTATCATATCTAGCCTTTCTAAAATTCTATTCACCTCCTTAACTTCTTGTTTGTTTTGAAGTTAGATTTATTAAGTTCAGAGAGGGGGAGATTAAGGTCTCCCACTAGTGTAGTTTTGCTATCTATTTCTTCCTCTATTTCCCTTAACTTCTCCTCTAGGAATTTGGATGCTATACTACTTGGTGCTTATATGTTAAGTAATGATATTGCTTCCTTCTCAATGGTGCCTTTTAGCAGGACATAGTTTCCTTCCTTATCTCTTTTAATTGGATCTATTTTTGCTTTTGCTTTATCTGAGATAAGGATTGCTGCCCCTGTTTTTTATACTTTAGCTGAAGCATAATATATTCTACTACAGCCTTTTATCTTTACCCTGTGCATATCCCCTTGTTTCAAATGTGTTTCTTGTAGACAGCATATTGTAGGATTATGGTTTTTAATCTATTCTGCTATCTGCCTCCGTTTTATGGGAGAATTCATCCCATTCACTTTCACAGTGATGATTACTGTCTCTTTCCCTCCATCCTATTCCCTCCTCTGCTTATGTTTTTGTTTCTTCCTTCTCCCTTCCCCTCCTTAAGGATTTTCCTTTTGACCACTGCCTCCCTCAGTATTCCCCCTCTATGACCCCCCTTATTTACCTACCCTCTCCCCTTACTACTATTTCCCTCTCTTCTAATTCCTCCCCTTTTTATCCTCCCCCACCCCCTTACACCTCCTACTGCCTATAGGACACAATGAATTTTTATACTTATCAGAGTATGTTATTCCCTCTTTGTCCCCAAACCAATGAGAGTAAATTTCATACAGTGCTCCTCTCCCTTCCTCCTTCCCCTCTACTTAATGAATTTTTGTGTCTTTTCACATTGGAATCTTAAACTTAACTGATTGTGTTGATCTCTCTTTGAACCAGAACCAATGAGAATAATGTTCAAATTATGTTCATCTCCCTCTTTCCTTCACCTCTACTATAGTATGTTTTTATGCCTCTCCATATGACATAATTTATCTTTTTCTTCCTCTTTCCTTTTATCCCATTACAATCCCTTTGAACCCCTCAATAAGGTTTTTTTTATCATCAGATTAGTTCATTTATACCCACACCTTCCATCTATGTATATCCCTTTTAAAGGTCATGATAATCATATAAATTTCTATATTGACAGTTATCAGCTTCTCATATAGGGATGTAAACATTTTGCTTTTATTGCATCCCAAGTTATGTGCATGTGTGCATGAGTGTACATGTGTGCATGTGTGTATTTGTGAGTATGTGTTCTTGTTTACCTTTTTATGTTTTTCTTGAGTCTTGTAATTGGAAATCAAATTTTCCATTGAGCTCTGGCTTTTTCATTGGGAAAGTCTGGAAGTCCTTTATTTCATCAAATGACCATCTCCTTGCCTGAAAGATTATGCTCAATTTTGCCAGGTAGTTAATCCTTGGTTGCAGTCCTAGCTCTTTTGCCTTACAAAACATCAAACTCCAATCCCTCTGATCTTTTAATGTAGAAGCTGCTAGGTCCTTTGTAATCTTAACTGTACTTCCATGATATTTGAATTGTTTCTTTTTGGTTGCTTGCAGTATTTTCTCCTTAATCTTGTAATTCTGGAATTTGGCTACTATATTTTTTGGAGTTTTCAATTTGGGGTCTCCTTCAGGAGGAATCCCATGAATTCTTTTGATAACTATTTTACCTTCTGATTCTAGGATTTCAGGATAGTTTTCTTTGACAGTCTCTTACAGGTTGTCCAGGCTGCTTTTTTCATCATGGCTTTCCAGTAAACCAATAATTCTTAGGTTATCTCTCCTGAATTTGTTCTCCAGGTCAGTTGTTTTTCCAGTGAGATATTTTCCACTTTCTTTTAGTTTATCAGTCTTCATGTTCTGTTTGATTGACTCTTGGTACATCATAGAGTCCTGAGCTTTTATTTGACTGATTCTAATTTTTAGTGAATTATTTTCTTCAATTAGTTTTTGAAGGGCCTTTTTAGGGAGGTCTTTTCTCCAGTTAGTTCACAAATTTTACTTTTTAAGGATTTGTTTTCTTCAATGAATTTTTTTTCCAATTTGGTCACTGTAGATTTAATTTTATCTTCTACCTCTATAGTTTGCCTTTTAAAATCTTTCTTGAGCTTCTCCAAGAATTGGGGCTTGAGACCAGTTCATATTTCCATCTGTGGTCTCAGGTGTGGATACAGAGTCCATGATGTCTTCTGAAAGTGATTCTTGATCACAATAATGGGATTCTATTGTCTTTGGTCTTGCCTTTGCAAGTTGCTTCTGGCCCATTATAATTGCCTATTTCCTGACCTTTAAAGTGTATTTCTGCTCCTGGGTTACAGAGGGCTCTGACCCAAGCTTCTCAGGCTGGGAACTAGGTGCCTGGTTGTTGACTTTGTGTGCTGTAGCCTCCAAGGCCAGGACTCTCAGTGTTTCCCCTGAGATACCCTGAGGCTCACAGAGTACTCTGTTGGGGAGGGGTGGTCTGGCCACTTCAGATTTCCACCTCTATGCCCCTGGGCTACAGCTCAGGCAGGCTCTTGCTGGTCAGATGAGGTGGGACTTGTTGGGACCCCTTCTACCCTTCACTTCATACTCCTTACTGCCTCAGTTACACCCTTCCTCTGTGACTCCTAAGCCTGAAGCTATTTTTGCTGTTTCAGGATTTTACTCTGGGTGAGACATTTATCTCTGGGTTTTCTAGGTCAGGGAGGGGGAATCAGAGCAGCTAGAGTTAACTTTGACATCTTGGCTTCTGGAAAATCAGGTAGGTGATTTTTAAACTTCCAGGCTGTGGGCTGATAGTTCCAGGAGAAGCTGCTGTCTCTGCTGCGGCCCTGTGCTTTCTCTTACCCAACTCTGATGGATCCTCCTGTCCAATGGTGAGATGCTGGTTAGATGCCTGCAAATCACACTTGAGATGGGTGAGTCTGTTGACTGGGGCTCCTTCTCACTCAGCTGTGCTGTAGTCTGCTCTCTAGTCCACAATGGTGCAGCCCCCGGTACTCTGTGCTCCCCCTGCCCAGCCCCACATGGGCACTTTCCTGGGCTTGATTTGCCACACTCCATCTGCCAGTGGATTCTGTCACTCTAAAATCCACTCAGATTCACTTTTTAAAGTTTAGTGACAGGATTCTCAGAGGAGCTTAGAAAAGTTACTGCTTCTGCCATCTTGGCTCCACCCCTCAAAGAGATTGTTTAATTACAATACTATCCTTTGGTTTAAAATTATCCTAACCAGAAGAAGAATCATATTCTCCATTTTCATATTATTGACTTCTAGATTTATATCCAAACCCTGGTAAATCCTCACTAAAATTGAACTTATTTTCTTCTCTGCTATCAAACAAGATTCATTTAACAAAATTATTAAACATCTGCTCTATACAGGATAGTAGGCTCAGTCAGGGGGAAATACAAAATTTAGATAAGAGTTGGTTTCTGCTCTCATGGAGCTTATAGTGTGGTAGAGAGGTACAACACAGTTATTATATATGTAAAGACCAGCAGGACCATGGAACAAGGGTGCCCTCTTCCAATAAGGGAATCTAGTTCTGATATTATTCATCTACGTAGCATAGTAGATGCTAGGCCTGGAGACAAGAAGACCTGAGTTCACATACAGCTGCAGACACTTATTAACTGTGTATCCCTAGGCAAATCATTTAACTTCTGCCTGCCTTAGTTTTCTTGCGGTAAAGTGGGAATAGTAGTTGTACTCACATCAGGGTTGTTGTGAGTATAAAATTAGTTAATATTTGTAAATCACTTGACACAGTGTCAGGCAGAGTAGGCATTGTATAAATGCCTATTTCCTTCCTTCATGATAACTAGGCTATGTCCATTTGGGATTTTCTTGGCAAAATAGTGGTTTGCCATTTCCTTCTCTGATCATTTTACAGATGAGGAACTGAGGCAAACAGGGTTAAGGGATTTGCCCAGGGTCATACAACTAGTAAGCATCTGAGACCCAATTTAAACACATGAAGATGAAGCTACCTGACTCCAGAGTTATGCACTGTATGCTTCAATCCTAGGGGGAACCTGATGTTTTTTGTGCTCTATGTTTCATTAAAGCCCAACCCTATATGCCAAGGGAGGTATAAGTAATGTTTTAATAAAACATTTTTTAGAAAGTAAAGAGGGGGGAAGCCAAGATGGCAGCATAGAAGCAGGAAAATTCTGTGATCTTCTCCCATAAACACCTCAAAAACCTACAAAATATGGCTCTAAACAAATTTTAGAGCTACAGAACCCACAAAGAGACAGAGAGAAACAAATCTCCCTCTGAAGGCAGCCTGGCAGTCTGACAGAAAGGATTCATCACAGCATCCTGGGAGCCCAGCCCCACATGAGACCTTGGTTTTACTTGTAGTATGGCCCCAACAAGCAACTGAAGCAGACTTTGGGAGAGTGGATCACTAGCGGCAGTGGTGGTTTCCAGAATGATCAACTCATAAATGCCAAAGAAAAAGTGAGAGGTCAGTGTCGAACTCTGTTGGAACTGGGGGGAACAGAGAAGCAGGTCTGGCCCCCACCCCCAGAGCTAGAAGTGGCGGAGGTTTGGCAGCCCTGCAGCCGCCTCCATGTGGCTGCTTCAGAGCTCCTGGCCTGCAGATCACAGTGGGGGCAAGTGAATATTCAAAGGCTAATTGCTCTTGCTTTAACCTGCCTGGATCTGGATCATGGTCTTGGGTGGTGGTCCTGAAGTGTGTGACCAGTAAGCCAGAGTTTGTGGGGGCTGCAGAGACAGTACCCTCCTAATACCTCTGCCAGCTGTGAAAACCCCAGCAATTTGGGACAAAGTTCTCCCCTCTGGAAACAGAGTTCTACTGTGGCAAAGAGCTCAAAAGTCAAGTAATTGGGTGGCAACATGATCAAGAGAAGGAAACAAAGCAAGCACAGAAATCCACCTTTACATTCTTATTTGGAGGAGGGGGGGATGCAAAAAGGATCAAAGCATGGAATGGGAGGAAGACAACAAAATCAGAACTGCTGCACCAAAAGCTTCCAAGAAAAAAATGAACTGATTACAGGCTATGGAGGAGCTCAAAAAGGATTTTTAAAATCAAGTAAGAGAAGTAGAGGAAAAATTGGGAAGAGAAATGAGAATGATGCAAGAAAATCATGAAAAGAGAATCAATAACCTCACTGAAGAAAATAACACCTTAAAAAATAGACTAATTCAAATGGCAAAAGAGGCCCAAAAAGCCAAAGAGGAGAATACCTTAAAAAGCCAAATTTGCCAGATGGAAAAAGAATTTCAAAAGCTCACTGAAGAGAATCATTCCTTCAGAATTAGATTGAAGCAAATGGAAACTAATGACTTTATGAGAAATCAAGATACTATTAAACAGATGAAAAAATAGAAGGCAATGTGAAATATCTCATTGGAAAAACCACTGACCTAGAAAAATTGATCCAGGAGAGCTAATTTAAAAATTATTGGACTACCTGAGAGCCATGATCAAAAAAAGACCTAGAAATCATCAAGAAATTCTCAAGGAAAATTGCCCTAATATTTTAGAACCAGAGAGCAAAATAGAGATTGAAAAAATCCACTGATCGCCTCTTGAAAAAGATCCCAAAAAGAAAACTCCTAGGAATATTATAGCCAAGTTCTGGAGTTCCCAGATCAAAGAGAAAATATTACAAGCAGCCAAAAAGAAACAATTTGAATATTGTAGAAACACAATCAGGATAACACAAGATCTAGCAGCTTCTTCATTAAGGGATCGAAGGGCTTGGAATATGATATTCCAGAGGTCAAAGGAGCTGGAATTAAAATCAAGAATCACCTACCCAGCAAAACTGAGTATCATGTTTCAGGAGAAAATATGGTCATTCAATGGAATAGAGGACTTTCAAGGATTCTTGATGAAAAAACTGGAGATGAATAGAAAATTTGACATTCAGATACAAGAAGCAGGAGAAGCATGAGAAGGTACACAGGGAAAAGAAATCATAAGGAATTTATCAAAGTTGAACTATTTACATACCTACATGGAAAAACAATAATTGTAACTTATGAAACTTTTCTCAGTATGAGGATAGTTGAAGGGAATACAAATGTACATATATATACACACATACATACATATATATGTCTATATAGGAGGGTGTACAGGCTTATGAATACATATGTGAGTGTGTGTATATATATGCACATGTATACATAGACAGAGGGCACAGGATCAATTGAATAAGAAGGGATGGTATTTAAAAGGTGAAATTGAGAGGTGAGAGTGGAATATAATGAGAGGAGATGGGGAGAAAGAAGGGGGTAAATTATCTCATATAGAAGAGGCAAGGGATAACTGTTACAATGGAGGGGAAGAATAGGAAGGCAAAAGGGAATGGGTCAACCTTACTCTCATTGAATTTGGCTTAGGGAGGGAATGACATACACACGAAATTGGGTATCTTGCCCTACAGGAGAGTAGGGGGGAAGGGGATAAGAGGGAGGGATGATGGAGGGGAAGGCAGGTTGGCGGGGAGAGGGTAGTTATAAGCACATACTTTTGAAAAGAGACAGGGTCAAAGTAGAGAATAGAACAAGTCGGGGGCGGGATAGAATGGAGGGAAATATAGTCAGTCTTTTATAATATATACACTATGGAAATGTTTTGCATAGCTATGCATGCACAACCTATATTGAATTGTTTATCTTCCCAGTGAGAGTGGGTGAGAGGGAGGAAGGGAAAGTAGTAAAATCAAATGTTTAAAACAAAATTATTATTATTATTATTATCATCATTATTATTATTATTATTTTACCTGCAACTGGAAAATAAGATATACAGGCACTGGGATATGGAGATCTATCTTGCCTACTGGAAAGTCAGAGGGAGCATTGTGGAAGATATAGGAGAGAGCAGATTGGGGGAGGGGGCATACAGTGTGATCGCTGTTTTGGGGTGGTAGGTAGGAGAAAGATGGGCAGAAAATTTGTAACTCAAAATCTTATGGAAATGAATGATGCAAACTAAAATAAATATAAAATTTAATTTAAAAAAAGAAAAATAAGCAGAAAAAAGGCAGTTGTAAAGACACAAGGCAATTTTATTACTGCCACTTTAAACTTAACATACAGTTTAAAATCATATCCAGCAGAAGTTTACAATTTCAGATACAATGTCCTTTTTTTATTCTTTCTATGTTAAAACATTTGTATTTGATGTTGAAAAAAAAAGTAAAGAAAAAAATCATTATAGTAGGATTTGGTAACAGACTTTTGCCACAGACAATAATAATGATGAATCAAATATTCCCTCAGCCCTGGATAATGGAACTTGGTCTCCATGTGGTGTACCAACTGGGTCACTCTACCTATCTGACTGCTTCTCAGTCTCTTTTGCTGGCTGGTAATCCTTCTCTTCTCCTTCTATATGAACTCTTTCTTGGTAACTTCATTAGTTCCCAATGGTTTAACTATGGGGAGGACTTTCAGGTCAATGTATCCAGTCCCAGGATCTTCTCTGACCTTCATTCTCTTTTTAAAACCTGCCTATTGGACATTGCAAAATGGATGACCTAGAGACATCTTAAACTCAACCTATCCAAAATCTAATCAATTATCTTTTCTCCCAAACCCTCTTTTCTTCCAAACTTCCTTATTTGTGCAAAGAAATAATCCTTCCAGTTTCACAGGTTCATAACTTAAGCATTATCCTTGACTCCTCACTCCATACATCCAACCAATTGTGAAATCTTTCTATTTTTACCTTCAAAACATCTCCTACATTCAACTCCTTCTCTCTTTTCACACAGCTATCACCTTAGTTCAAGCCTTCATGAACTCTCACTCCGATTATTGCAAAGGCTTCCTAAACCTCCCTTCTTCTGGTCGCACTCTACTCCAATCCATTCTCCAGGATGCTGTCAGTATGATTTCCCTTAAGCACAGATCATCTGACTCCTCTACTCAATCAACTCTAGGAGCTTCCAAATGCCCTAGGAGCAAATAATACTTCCTCTGTTTAGCTTTTAAAGCTCTATATAACTTGCTCCCAACCTTTCTTTTTAGGCATATTGGATAGCTCTTTCAAATTGTGCAATCATAAGATCCTCACACCCAATATTTAATTCATCTCTCATCTCCCTGCCTTTGCATTTCTTTCCTCACCTTCCTGCCCCCATAGAGTCTCTCTCTTCCTTTAAGTAGAGCTCAAGCATCATCTTCTGCATGAAAACTTTTCTGACTTCCCCAGCCTCAAGGATCCTCCTCCCAACTATTTTATATTTAATTACTTTGTACATATGTATATTAATTCACATATATGTATATTTGTGTAAATACATACATATATTTACACATATAAATTTACAATTTATTGTTTAGTCATTTTAGTCATGTCCAACTCTTCATGACCCCGTTTGGTATTTTCTTGGCTGAGATATTGGAGTGGTTTGCCATTTCTTTCTCCAGCTCATTTTACAGATAAGGAAACTGAGGCAAATAGGGTTAAGTGAGGTCATACAAGGTCACACAACTAGTGTCTATGTCCAGATTTGAACTCAGATCTTTCTGACTGCAGACCTGATGCTTTTTCCACTGTGCCACTTTGCTGTACTATAAATATACAATATGTACCACTTATTAGAACATAGGATCCTTAACAGTAGGAATTATTTATTTATTTGTACTTGTATCTTCCACACCTAACCCATAGTTGGAATTTAACACATGTTTGTTGATTGATTGATGCATGGCCAATTCAGATTTTCACTGTTGTCAGGAATGGTACCCAGGGTCATGGACTGATATATTGTGAGAGTGCTCACATTGATGGTCACAACAGTTGAAAGCAATGGCCATTTCCCTTCTTTTTCTGATGTGCAGAGACACAGAATTGAACCTGTTAAGCAAGTAGAGGGTAGTACTGGTCTTGTAGAAATTCCTTCTCTTTCACTAAGGATGGGAGAGATAGGCTGCTGTTTTGGATGGGTATATTACAGCTTTATTCAGAAGCACTGAGCAGGACTAGCTGATCTCTTGTGGTTTTTCTAAGATCTAGTTTTGTTTACTTTTACTGAAAAACCATTCCTTAAAACATTCTTGACTGCTTAATGCATTGTCTGCCTGCTGTCCTGAGTGAGGCCAGAATCTCATAGTGCATTAGGATCCCATGTATCCCCTGGGTACAACAGAACAAAAGAGAACAGTTGAGATTAACATGGGATCAGAGTGGGAAAAGGGATTTGTTTCTTTCTGAGCTGCAATTAGGATTCATTTCTCAAACTGCTCTGTGGCTTCCAGAGAGAGAAAAGGCCAGTGTCAAAACTGGCTTTTTTGTAACAGTGAAGTGTTCTGTGTGCTTATCTCTGAGATGATGTTGTAACTGCCTTGGGGGAAAGGATTCTCAGACCTGGAATTTTTCTTGAAGACCTTTAGAGAGGATGGGGCTACTTTTTAACTTGATAAAGAGGATCTTTGTTGGCTACCTGAGTCAGCTGTCAAAGCCAAGGGACAGCTTTCTGCTCATAAACTGAGAAACCAGGGAAGGCCTCTGAGACTGCTTTTCCCTACAGAGGAGGAGGTGGCCATTCCCCGGCATCAGATTATAAAGCCACTGGAAGTGATTTTCCTTCATCTGTTCTTTTTTTTTTTTGGAGGGCAATTGGGGTTAAGTGACTTGCACCAGGTCACACAGCTAGTTTTTATGTTAAGTGTCTGAGGTCGAATTTGAACTCAGGTCCTCCTGACTCCAGGACTGGTGCTCTAGTTGCCCCATTCATCTGTTCTTTAATATCATTTAATATCACATTCACCTGCCATACCTTTTAATTTGTATTATGTTTAAATGTTTATATTTTATCTAGGAGGCAGCTAGGTGCCTCAGTGAATAGAGTGCTAGGCCTGAAGTCAGGAAGACTTGAGCTCAAATCCAACCTCAAGACACTTAGTAGCTATGTGACCCTAAGCAAGTCACTTCACCTCTATTTGCCTTACTCCACTGGAGAAGGAAATGACAAACCACTCCAGTACCTTTGCCAGAAAACCCCATGAACAGCATTGGCTTGATATGGTCCCCAAGGTCAAAAAGAGTCAGACATGACTGAACAACTGAACAACAACATGTTTTATCTGGGCAGGTGGGTGGTGCCATAGTGCATAGAGTGCTGGGCCTAAAGTCAGGAAGACTCATCATCTTGAGTTCAAGTCAGACTTCAGATACTTACGAGTTGTGTGACCCTGGGCAAGTCCCTTAGCCCTGTTTGCCTCAGTTCCTTATCTATAAAATGAACTAGAAAAGGAAATGGCAAACCATTCCAGTATCTTTGCCAAGAAAACTCCAAATGTGGTCACAGAGTCAGACATGACTCGACAAACAACAACAACAAAATTTCATCTCCCTACTAGGCTAGAAACTCCACGAGAGCAGAGACCATATCTTAATTACATTCATATCTCTTCCATTGCTCTGACATGGTGCTCTACACCTGACAGACACTCAATAAAAGCATGTAGGACACTTACTAGATGTTTATTAAATGTTGACCACTGAGGTTCAGGTGATTCCCACCTTTCCAGTGCTCATTAGGTCTTCTTTTCTCCACAGTAAAGACACATATCCTTCAAATGACCTCATAAGATATAATTTTATATTGATATATAATAAGACAACTACAAGATTATCACCTCCCTCGTCCTGGACACTGACACCTTTAATAAAACCCTAGAGCACCTTGGTTCTTTTGGCACCACATTACACTGCTGACTCATACTAAACTTTCATGTTAAAGAACTCTGAACCTGTCCTTTCTGATCATAATCTTGTATCGTTCCATCTCTACCTATGGCTTACTTCTACTAAACATATTTTCCATCCTCACTATGACCTCCAAACCCTCCACCCTTCAGTTCTTTTCCATGTCATCACTCTTGCTCTTGCCATACTTTCCAACTTTGACTCCTTAGTGAACTAGTTCAACTCTACACCATTGTCCATTCTTGAATCCTGTTGCCATTTATTCCTTGCCAAACATTGGAGATTAGAGAAGGAATTTCATGATAAGGCAAATAAGATTTATTTTTGTCCTGGAAACAGCATAAGATAGGAAGTCAGAAAACTTAGGTTCAAATCTTGACTCTGGCAATTACTCTGTTTCTGGCATTTACTTTGTAGGCTTGGAAAAGGAAGGAGTTAAAATGCCTTCTGGGTTAATGATTGCCTAGGGGAAAACTCATTGGCTTTGAAGCAACCCATCTGTAAACTAGGATGCAAGTCATTCAACTACCACCCTTCCTATCACTCAGGTTTGTTTATAACTAACAGATACCCAGGCTGCTGCTTACACAATTTGCAATGCTGACTCCTGTATCACATTAAGGAACACAGAGAAAGGAAAAGGGGATTTAGCTCCAGAAATGATTTCTGAGTTTTACATTTATATACATTTGGAAACTTCTATGTATTGTGGTAGAAAGAACCTCTTTGAGTGGAAAGTCCTTAGTGTAGTTTATTTGTCTAAGGCTAGAAGAAATTAAAAGTAACCAGGTATCTCCCTCACATCTGTCATTTTAACTTGGGACTATTTTCAATCCAATACATCAAACTTTGTTGAGCAACAAGTCTTTGAAGAGCCCTGTTTTTATGGATTTTTTTTTGCTTAATTACTTAGCAGTAATCTTAGTGCTGGCACACACAAAAAATATGAGAACAAAATAAATGTCCATTGATTGGGATAATTGTGGGATAATTGGGATAATATACCAATGTTATAGATGATTCAAATTGATCTATGATCATTGTGTGTTTTCTTTTAAAATCTAATCCATCAACAAGCAACAACAACAAATGTTTCAGGCATTGTGCTAAGCACTAGGGATACAAAAAAATAGAAAGGAAAAAAAAACCAGTCCCTGCTCTCAAGGACCTCACAGTCTAGTAAGGGATACAGCATTCAAAAAAATTGGTATAAACAAGATATATACAAGATAAATTGGAAATAATCAACAGGGAGAAGGCATCAACATTAAAGAAGATGGAGAAAGACTTCTTACAGAAAGTGAGATTTAACTGGGACTTGAGGGAAGCTAGGATGCAAAGATGAAGAGGGAGAACTTTCCAGGTATGAGGCACAGCCAATGTAAATTTCCAGAGTGAAGAGATAGAGTATCCTGGGCAAGGAACAGAGGAAGGAGGCCAGTGTCCCTGAAGTGCAAAGTACATGGTTGGAGTAAGGTAGGACTGGACAAGTAGAAGGCCAGGTTATGAAGGGCTTTAAAAGCCAAACAGAGGGTTTTATATTTGATCCTGAAGATAACATGGAGACACTAGAATTGATTGAGTAGGAAGGCAACATGGTCAAACTTGCACTTTAGTAAGATCAATCACCAGCTGAGTGGAGAATGGACTAGAGTAGGGAGAGATTTGAGGAAGAGAAAGTAACCAACAGGCTATTGCAATAATCCAAGTGTGAGGGGATGAGGGCTTATACTAAGGTGGTGGCAGTATCAGAGCAAATAAGAGGGTGTAAACAAGAAATTCTATGAAGGTAAAATTGACAGGTCTCAGCAATAATAGGATGGGGGGTAAAAAAGTAACTAGTTGAGGATATGATAGGATGTGAGTCTGGGTGACTAAGAGGATGCTGGTAACCTCAGTAGTAATAGGGAAGTTGGGAAGAGGAGCATGCTTGGGCGAAAAGACTCTCCTCCAACAGGGTGTCTCCTATCCATGCATCAACATTAATCAGGATTCTTTTAAATATATAGTGACATATAACTTTGTTGCTCTGATCACTAAAATTAGACGAGGAATAAAACAGAGTGATGTATGCTTGTCAAAGATGTCTCCCAGGGAGGCTAGGTGGCACAATGAATAGAGCACCAGCCCTGGAATCAGGAGGACCTGAGTTAAAATCCAGCCTCAAACACTTAACACAAAAAACTAGCCATGTGACCTTGGGCAAGTCACTTAATCCCAGTTGCCCCTCCAAAAAAAATGTGAAGATGTCTACCACTGTCACAAAGAACAGAGTGCAGAGTCCAAGCTGAAAAGGAATTCTATATAGATTCTGGGGTCTTCTAGAGATTCCTATTTGTGAATGATATCGCTTAGGTTGCATAAAGCCCTGGAAGACTGCAGTACCTTCAAGAGAAAATTCATAAATACTCCAAAGAATTTGACAACCATTCATACAGTAAAGACTAAGTGGAAAAAAAAGTATTTCTTGTCAAGATTATGACATCCAATTAGTTGGACACTCTATAGAGCTCATTCACAAATTCATGTACATACATGTGTCCATATTTGGATATATGTGTGTACATATTTATACAGATAGAAAATAGAATGAGTTGCCCTTGCAAAATTGCAAAGTTCCTTTAGTAATATATCAGTGTAATAGAATAGAATATCATTATAATATAAGAAATGATAAGCTTGAGGAAATCTGAGAAACATTCATATGAACTGATGGAAAAGGGATAGGTACTGTACCTGTGATTTCACTGTCACATGAAAAACCTTGGTAAGAAAACTACCTCTAGTAATGCTGTTTAGCATCTTTTCTGCAGCTTATAAAGAGTTGCTGAGAGCACTGAGAGATGAAGTGACTCTCCTAGGGTCACACAGCCAGTCTGTGTCAGAATCAGGACTTGAACCCTGATATTCTTGGCCCCAAGTCCAACTTTGTCTACTATTCAATATCACCTTTCATAAGCTGATACAGAGCTGAAAAAAGAAACAATCAAGAGAATATTAAAAAATGCTATGGAAATGTTATGGAAAACAACACTAAAAAGTGGCTCAAATTAAATGTAATGCCTGATTCTGGTTCCAGAGAACAATTGATGAAGTACATCTCCCTCCTCTTGGGATGATAACAGATGTATGCATTTTGCAAACTCTTATAGATTCATTTAATGTGTTGGTGGGTTTGTTTAAATGTTTGGGATTTGGCCGGGGAGGCAGGGGGTATTACAAGAGGGCATAGTATGAGTCTCAAAGCACGTAGGGAAATAATAATTGGTATAGAAACAAAATGTATTTTTCAAAGACTTTTTTAAAAAAATTAACGTTCAGCGCATCATAGAAATGAGATATTTTTTCCTTATGTGTCATATGATGCTATAACAAGGTTGAGTCAGTTAATCCACAATCATTTATTAAGGGGCAGCTAGGTGGTACAGTGAATAGAGCACCATCCCTGGAGTCAGGAGGATCTGAGTTCAAATTTGACCTCAGAGAGAACACACACAAAAAAACTAGCCATGAGACCTTGGGCAAGTCACTTAACCCCAATTGCCCCTCCAAAAAAAAAAGGCAAAAAAAAAAAACCAATCATTTATCAAGCATTTACTTTGTGCTAGGACCTGTGCGAAGTGCTAGGGTTACAAAGATGAGCAAAAAACAGTCTCTGCCCTCAAGAAGTGCACATTCTAATGCAGACCTGCTTGGTGTGGGATGGGAAATTTGGCAGTAGGTAGGGGCCAAAATTAAAACAGGCTAAACTTTTTTGGGTCACAGATAGCTTTTTAGTGGCTCACTTTCCAAGTAAAGATATAATTAATGATTAAACTACTTTGCAAATAAACCATATTTTTAAAAAGGGAAATTTCAATTAATATCAATTAATTACACGTATTGCTCAAGATTTTTATTTGTCATGAAATAATATTAATGTTTAAAATAATTACTTTGCTAAGTGGTACAAGTTCCAATGCATTTTTTCAGGTTTTCTTACTGTTTACATTTAGTTAATGGGATGTATTACATTTCCTGTCAGCAATCAGTTTATCATACTCCGGAATCATGTTTGAAATCAATTTCTTTAGAAATCTGAAAACTAACCTTAGTAGCTGCCTCATTTGCTGAGTTTACTTTCTTGAAAAACTGTTCCCTACTGAGATTTTTCAACAATTTGGATGCTTTAATTTGTTTTACATTGGTAGCCAATTTGCTTAAGTTAGGATGCTTTTATTTGAAATGACAATGAAGATTGTATTCCTTTGGAACGGCTATTTCGTACTGGCAAACAAGGCACAATATTTTGTATCTTGTGTAAGTAAACAAGTATCTATTTGCCCACTCAAGATTAAACACTCCATGTTCTGATTCAATCTTCCATTTCTTTTTATCACCCATTTCACAAAGTTGCCCCCAAATTTTAATGTTAGAACCAGAAGATCTCCACAGCAACTGCTCATTTTCAAAGAAATACTGAATTGACCTTGGAGAGAGTGCCAGATGCTTATGTAACTTGGAGGGCAGCCATGAAGCGAGGGAAGGAAGAAGCCTTTGCTTTGTTGCTGCTTGTCAGACAGCAGGAATCAGCTGCATTGGTACGTGGCTGCATTGACTTTGTCCCTGTTCAACAACTGTAAAAACCAAAAACACCGCGAAGAGATTCGACTTTCACTCCTCTCATACTAGACAGACCGACGGTGGTTGGTTGCTGTGGGTCGTGACAAACAGGAGCATATATGCAGTGGCACCCCATCCTCTAATTTACAAAATGGCACAATAGTGACCAGTAGAAGGCAGGTTAAGTGGGGCACCGACAAAGCACTCCTTACATCTTTACTTTCTTTTACATCCTCTATGTTTTTTGCAGGCTGTATGTTGTGGAGGCCTGTTCTACTGGTTAGTCATGAATCTAGATGTGTCTACCAGATAGTACACCTGCTTATACCATGGTTCACCACAGAAAGGGCAAGAGAGTCAAATGGAAGAGGCCCTAGATGTAGAATTAAAGGATCGGGACTTAGACCCAACTCTGCTGTTTACTCTCCTTGTGATCTTGGGCAAGATACTTAATCTTTATGGGCCTCAGAGGCCTCTTCTGTAAAATGGGGCTATAGACATCCAGAGGCAAAAATAAGTAAAGGCACACCATATTTCATCCACTTATCATTTGTTTTTTGCCGTCAACAAATATATAACTTCTATTGTTACCATTTCTTCTTTCTGTGCTATACATAAAGTCTTCCCATAGCATTCAGATTTATTTTCTTCCCTCTCCCTCCATTGTCAGTATAAAGCTCTTGTGATTAGTTAGATTGGCAAATATACAATCAAATATGTCATTTCTGATCCTCATAAGATGCCAAGATCTCATCAATCTTATATCAAGCTGTAGTCTAAAAAGCTGGATCCAGTTTTTCCCATCCTACACCATAGGCAGGAGCTCACTTCCCAAATCTTCCCATCTCTTCTAAAGTCTGACCTTTCAGCTGGAAGAAGTGATTTTTAAAAACCCTACCATCTACACTCCCAAATCCTTTACCTTCCTACCCAGGATTTCATTATCCTTATAGATATTATTTATCCCTACATAAAGTGGCATAGGTAGCCAGTAGGGATATCAAAGGATGGTGGGGTCATAGATCTATAGGTGGAAGGGATTTTAGAGGCCTTTCGTCCAGTCCCCTCATTTTACAAGTGAAGAAACTGAGGTCCAGGGAGATCAAATGTCCAAGGTTACACAGGTAACCTCAGATATGGGAAATAAACCTAAATAGTGAATCTCTTGGGAAGATAAGATTATAGAGATGGGACAGATTCCTCTTCTACTATGCTCTCTCTACCTAATTCTTTTTTTTTCATCACTCTTGTTAGATTTTTTTAAAGACATGCAAAGGTCAAGAGTTCTATTTTTTTGGTCAATAGTTCTTAACCTATGGTTCACACATACCCTCCCCCCCTCCAAGGTATTTATGGGTAGATTTCAGGGGGTCAATTATCTTGAATGGAAAGAATTACTTTTCTGATCACTAAATTCTAATGAGATTTAACATTTTCTTCAATTATTTAAAAACATTATCTTTAAAAGAGGTCTATTGGCTTCTCCAGACTGCCAAAGGGGCCCATGACACACACCAAAAAAAGGTTAAGAAGCCCTCGCATAGATGATTGAGGCAAGAGAAGGTAACAGAGGCTGAATGTTAAAGAATGCCACAGTCTTATAAGAATACTGTCAGGAGTCCTAAAGTTCAGAATAAGCTGAGGCTACTGGTGAACTCTAAGACAATGAAAAGGTCTTATTTAGCTACTTTGGGGAAAAAAGAAGAGGTTAAAAGGATTAGGACCACTGCTCTGGATAGACTGCATGATAGTTACAGAAGACAAAGAGAAAATCAAAACAATTCTTTATTTGCTTCTTCTCTCTGCCTAGAAGAATGGTCTTTGGGCTGACAAAGACAAAACAATAATGGTTAATATAAGCTGTTCAAGCCCAAGTTAAGTAAGAAACAGTGGGAAAGCACTTACTTAGCTGCTTCTGATGAATTTGAGCCACCAGGACCAGGTTCTGCTCTCCTCTATTAACTATCTTGACTCCTTAGTGAACCAGTTCAACTCTACATTATCCTCTCTTCTTGAATTCCTCACCCCAAATATGATTAGCACAGCTCCTGGAACATACTAGGTGCTATATAAATGCATATTCCTTTTCCCCTTTCTCCTCCCTATGGTCTAGCTTGCCTTACCAAGCCTCAACCCTGGATTACTCCCACCATCTATGGTATTTGCTTCAACTCACATGCTGCAAAATAAGGTTAGAGTAAATAATGAGACTGTGGAACTAGAAACATTACAAATTTATGTTGTGTAATCTCAAGTGGGCCCTCACTGCAGTAAGGCAATTCTGTTATCCCTCCCTAAACTGACTCACTATTCCAGTCACTGGGACCATTTTTCCAAACCTTCTCATCCTTCCTTAAATTTTCCATAGCTCACCTCCCTATACCATCTTAGCTGAGAACTTTGCTTCATTTTCACAGAAAAAAATGGGGCCATTCATCAAAAGTTTCCTCTTCCCTCCTCCTCATCTCACATTTCCCACATGCCTGCTGAAACGGTCTCCATCTTTTACCCCTAGCTCACATCCAATGAGGTGGTCCTTCTCTTTGTCAAGGTAAAGTAGTCTCCGGGCACATTGTTCCATTCCTTCCTGTCTTTTCCAGAAGATTGTCCCCTTTATCATCTTTACTCTTACTTATTTTTAATCCTACTCTGTATTCTGGCTGCTTCCCTATTGTCTACAGTCATGCCCATGTCTCTCTCATCCTCAGAAGTCTTCGCTTGATGCATCCATTCCTTTTAGTTATCATCTGGCACCTCTTCTCTGCTCTGTGGCCAAACTCCTTGAGGAGACTTTCCACAGTCAGTGTCTCCACCTCTTTTCCTCTCACTATCTCTTCTGAATTCTCTTCAGTCAGGCTTCTGACATCAATATTCAAACAAAGCTGCTCTTTCCTAAGTTACTTAATGATACTTTAGTTGCCAAATCTAATGACTTTTTCTAAATTCTCATCTTTATTGATCTCTATGCAGCCTTTGACACTGTCAATCATCCTCTTCTCCTTGATACTATCTTCTTGCTAGGTTTTCTCCTGGTTCTCTTATCTGTCTGACTAGTCCTCAATAGCCTTTGCTTAATCTTCAATCAGGCCATGTCTGTTAACCATCAATGTCTCACAGGGCTCTAGCCTGGTTCCCCTTTCTTCTCTGTTTTTAGTTATGCCACTTGGTGATATTTTCAGTTCCTGTGGGCTTAATTATCCTCTGTGCTGATGATTCTCAAATCTACTTACCCAGTCCTAACCTCTATATTGACCTCCAGTCTTGTATCTTCACCTGCTTGTTGGACATCTTGAATTGGATGCCCCATCAACATCTTAAACTTAAAATGTCCAAATTTGAACTCATATTTTCCCTCAAACTTTCCCCTGTTCCTAACTTCCTTATTACTGTTAAGGGTACTACTATCTTCTCAGAGACCCAGGCCTGCAACCTCAATGTCATCCTAGATGACACTCACTAGATGACACTCACTTTCTTTCTCACAGCCATACCCAAGGCCTGTCAATTTTTCCTTTGTATCATCTCTTATGTATATGTATTCCTTTCTATCCCCTGACACTGCCACTACCCACTGTCACCTCACACCTGGATTATTACAAGAGCTTTTTGGTTGATCTCCCTGACTCAGGTCACTCTTCAATCTACCCTCTACTCATCTGCTAAAGTGAACCTTTAAAAGTGAAGTCCCTACCTGCGCTTTCAAACTCTAGTGGTTCTGTATTTCCTCCAGGACTAAATATAAAATCCTCTGTCTGGTGTTCAAAGCCTTTCCTAACTTCATCCTCAACCTTTCCAATTTTATAATACCTTATACCCCTCCATACACTCCAAGATCACTAATACTGGCCTCCTTGCTATTTTTTATACAAGATATTCTGACTGCCAACTCAGCATTTTTACTGAATATCACCCATGTTTGGGATGATTTTCTTCCTCATCTCTGCCTCCTGCCTTTCCTGGCTTCCTTCAAGTTCTGCTAAAATAGCATCTTCTACAGAAAGTCTTTCCCAATTGCCATAAATTCTCATACTTTCCACTCTTTCAATTATCTCCAATTTATCCCATATTTGGATTGTTTGTATACAGTTGCTTGCATATTCTTCCCCCCCCCCCCATTCAATGAAATTCCTTGAGATTAGGGCCTTTCTTTGTATCCCCAGTGCTTAGTAGCATGCCTGGCACATAGTAGATACTCAATAAACAGTTATAGAGTATAGATATAGAGATAGATAGATAGGTAGATAGATAGATAGATAGATAGATAGATAGATAGATAGATAGATAGATAGATAGATAGATAGATATCTCTTTGTAGATAAGATGAAGAAATGTAGCATAGATAATTATATCTTTAGAGCAATTCAGAATTAGTTAAATTACTGGACTCAAACAATTAATGGCTTGGCTTAAATTCAGAAGAAGCCCTCTACTGAAGTGATCTGTCTTTCATAGTTATGTGCTTAACATTTTTCATAATTTCTCAGATAAAGATGTTCAGTTGTAACCAACTTTTGTGACGCCATGGTCGCGCACCAGGCTCTTCTATGCTTCACTGTCTCCAGAAGTCTGTCCAAGCTCATGTTTATTGCTTCCACGAAACTATCTATCCATCTCATCTTCTACCATCCCTTTCTTCTTTTGCTTTCAATCTTTCCCAACATCAGGGTCTTTTCCAAATAGTCCTATTTTCTCATTACATGGCCAAAGTATTTAAGCTTCAGCTTCAATATTTGATCTTCCAGTGAATAGTGTGAGTTAATTTCTTTAAGTATTGACTGATTTGGTCTCCTTGCTGTTTCAGGGACTTTCAAAAGTCTTATCTAGCACCACAATTTAAAAGCATCAATTCTGCAGTGCTTAACTTTCCTTATAGTCCAACTCTCACAGTCATACATTGTTACTAGAAAAGCCATAGCTTTCAGAGTCAAAGTCAAAGCCTTTGATTATATAGACCTTTGCTGGCAAGGAAATGTCACTGTTTTTTAGAAGTTGGCCAGATTTGCTATAGCTTTCCTTCCAAGGAGCAAGCATCTTTTAATTTCATCACTTCAGTTGCCATCTGCAGTGATTTTGACCCCAAGAACATAAAATCTGACACTGCTTCTACTTCTTTCTCTACTTGCCAGGAAGTGACGGCACCATTTATTTGCCAAGATCTTAGATGTTTTTGCTGCTGTTGTTTTCATGTTGAGCTTCAAGGCAGTGTTTGTACTCTCCTCTTTCACCCTCATCGAGAAACTTCTTAATTTTTTTTTTTTACTTTCTGCCATCAGAGTGGTAGCTTTGCATATCTGAGATTGTTGATATTTCTCCCAGTCACCTTTATTCTGACTTTTGATTCATCCAGCCTGGCATTTTGCATGATGTACTCTGTATATAAGTTAAATAAATAAGGTGACAATATAAAGCCTTGTTGTATTCTCTTCCCAATCTGAAACCAATCAGTTGTTCCATGTTTGGTTCTAATGTTGCTTCTTGACCTACATACAAGTTCTTTAGGAGACAAATAAGATAATCTGGTGCTCCCATCTCTTAGAAGACTTGCCACATTTTGTCAAAGGCTTTGGTATAGTCAACAAAGCAGAAGTAGATTTTTTTGGAACTCTCTTGCTTTCTCCATAATTCAATGAATGTTGGCAATCTGGCCTCTACTTCCTCTGCATCTTTGAGAACCAGCCTGCTCTTCTGCTAATTTTGATTCATATATTACTGAAGACTAGTTTGCAGAATCTTAAGCAAAATCCTGCTGGCTGTGAAATGAACACAATTGTTTGGTAATTTGAGCATTCTTTGGCATTGCCCTTCTTTAGTATTGGGACATAAACTGATCTTTTCTAATCCATTGGCTACTGTTAAGTTTTCCAAATTTATTGGCATATTGAGTATAGCACTTTAACAGCACTATCTTTTAGGATTTTAAATATCTCAGCTGGAATTCTGTCACCTCCATTAGCCTTATTGTTAGCAATACTTCCTAAGGCCCAGTTAACTTTATTTTCCAGGATGTATGGCTCTAGATCAGCAACCATTTCATCATGGTTATCAGTGATGTTAAGATCTTTCTTGGATAGTTCTTCTGTATATTCTTGCCAATTCTTAATCTCTTCAACTTCTGGTAAGTCCCCATCATTTTTTTTCATTTTATCATGCCCATTTTTGCATGATGCATTACCTTGATAGCTCTAATTTTCTTGAAGAAATCTGTCTTTCCTACTCTATTATTTTCTTCTATTTCTTTGCATTATGCATTTAAGAAAACTTCATTATCTGTCCTTACTCTACTCTGGAATTCTACATTCAACTGGGTGGGTATATCTTTCCTTTTCTACTTTCCTTTTTCTTTCCTTCAGTCATTTTCTTTCTCTTTTTCTTTTTTTTAATTTTAAATTTATTTATTTTTAGTTTTCCACAAAACTTTGAGTTACAATTTTTTCTCTCCCCGTCTTTCCCCTACCGCCACTCCAAAATAGCAAGCCTACTGAATACCCCTTCCCCAATCTGTTCTTATATCCTCCCCCTTCACCCCCCTAACTTTCTAGTAGGGCAAGATGGGTTTCTATACCTCAGTACCTGTATATCTTATTTCTCAGTTGCATGTAAAAAAAAACAATTTTTTAAACATTTCTTTTTAAAACTTTGAGTTCCAGATTTTTTTCCCCTTCTTCCCTCCTCACCCACCCCCACTGGGAAGATAAGCAATTCAATATAGATTGTACATGTGTAGTTACCCAAATCATTTCCATAGTAGTTATATTGTGATAGACTAACTATATTTCCCTCCATCTTATACCACCCCCAACTTATTCTATTTTCTCCTTTGACCCTATCACTTTTTAAAAATGTTTGCTTCTAACTACTCTCTCCCCCTATCTGCCCTCCCTTCTATCCTCTGACCTCTTATCTCCTACCCTCCCATTTTCTTTTTTTTTTTTGCTTTTTAGAGGGCAATTGGGGTTAAGTGACTTGCTCAAGGTCATACAACTGGGTGTCTGTGCATGTGTGTGTGTATGTGTGTGTGTGTGTGTGTGTGTGTGTGTGTGTGCTAAGTGTCTGGGGGTGGATCCGAACTCAGGTTCTCCTATTTTCCTATAGGGTAAGATACCCAATTGAGTGTGTATATTATTCCCTCCTTAGGCCAAATTCAATGAGAATCAGGTTGTCCCATTCCCTTTCATCTTACTGCTCTTCCCCTCCATTGTAACAGTTTTCTCTTTCCTCTTTTATATGAGATAATTTACCCCATTCTGTCTCTCCCCATCTCCTCTCATTATATTCCTCTCTCACCTCTTAATTTTATTTTTTAGATATCATTCCTTCATATTCAACTCATCCTGTGTCCTCTGTCTATGTATACATGAACATACAAATGCCCACACTCATATATATATTTATATACACATACATCCTCTTATACATACATATATATGTATGTATACATATATATCTATATATTCCCTTCAGCTATCCTCATACTGAGAAAAGTCTTATGAGTTAGAATTATCATTTTTCCATGTAGGAATGTAAATAGTTCAACTTTAATAAGTTCCTTATGATTTCTTTTTCCTGTTTACCATCTCATGCTTCTCTTGCTTCTTGTATTCTTGTATTTGAAAGTCAAATTTTCTGTTCAGCTCAGGTTTTTTCATCAAGAATGCTTTAAAGTCCTCTATTTCATTAAATGACCATATTTTCCCCTGAAACATGATACTCAGTTTTGCTGGGTAGGTGATTCTTGGTTTTAGTCCTAGCTCCTTTGACTTCCAGAACATCATATTCCAAGCCCTTTGATCCCTTAATGTAGAAGCTGCTAGGTCTTGTGTTATCCTGATTGTGTTTCCACAATATTCAAATTGTTTCTTCTTGGCTGATTGTAATATTTTCTTCTTGATCTGGGAACTCCAGAACCTGGCTATAATATTCCTAGGAGTTTTCTTTTTGGGATCTTTTTCATGAGGTGATCAGTGGATTCTTTCAACCTCCATTTTGTCCTCTGGTTCTAAAACATCAGGGCAATTTTCCTTGAGAATTTCTTGAAGGATTATTTCTAGGTTCTTTTTTTGATTATGGCTTTCAGGTAGTCAATAATTTTTAAATTATCTCTCCTGGATCTATTTTCCAGGTGAGTGGTTTTTCCAATGAGATATTTCACATTGCCTTCTATTTTTTTTTTCATTTGTTTGCATCTATTTAATAGTATCTTGATTTCTCATAAAGTCATTAGCTTCCATTTGGTCAAATCTAATTCTGAAGGAATGATTCTCTTCAGTGAGCTTTTGAAATTCTTTTTCCATCTGGCAAATTTGGCTTTTTAAGGCATTCTTCTCCTCATTGGCTTTTTGGGCCTCTTTTGCCATTTGAGTTAGTCTATTTTTTAATGTGTTAGTCTATTTTTTAATGTGTTATTTTCTTCAGTATTTTTGGGGGTCTCCTTTAGCAGGCTGTTGACTTGCTTTTCATGATTTTCTTGCATCATTCTCATTTCTCTCCCCAAGTTTTCCTCTACTTCTCTTAATTGATTTTCAAAATCCTTTTTGAGATCCTCCATGGCCTGTAACCAGTTCATAATTTTCTTGGAGGCTTTTAATGCAGGAGTTCTACTTCAATGTTTTCCTCCTGCTCTATGCCTTGATCCTTTTTGTTCCCAAAAAAGAGGATTCTATCGTCTATTTGTGCTTCTGTTGCTTGCTCATATTGGCAGCCAATTACCTGACTTTTGAGCTCTTTGCCATGGTAGAACTCTGCTTCCAAAATGGAGAGCTATGTCCCAGATCTCTGGGGTTTTTGTAGCTGCCAGAGCTATTAGATGGGTGTCTTCTCTACAGCCCCCACATGCTCTGGCTCACTGGTCACACTCCAGGACCACCACCCAAGACCGTGATCCAGATCTAAACAGGTCAAAGCAAGAACGATTACCATCTGAATAGTCACTTACAATCTACAGGCCAGGAGCTCTGAAGCAGCCATGTGGCAGCAGCTGCAGCCATTGCACCTCCTTTGCTTCTCGCTCTCGGGGGTAGCAGCCAGACTGCTGTTTGAACAAAGTTCCACACTGACCTTTTACTTTGTCTTTGGCATTTGTGGATTGAAAAGTCTGGAAACCACCACATTTGCTGGTGATCCTCTCTCCTGAAGTCTGCTCCAGCTGCCTCTGGTCAGGCCACCCTGGGGCTAAAACCCTGGCTCAATCAGCACTGCTCAACTCCCAGTGTGCTGAGATGGACCCTTCCTGCCAGCCCGCCAGGCCTCGTTCAGTGGGAGATTTGTTTCTCTCTGTCACTTTATGGGTTCTGTAGCCCTAAAGTTTGTTTAGAGTCATTTTTTACATGTATTGGAGGAGGTGGAAGCTGGAGCTGCACAGAAGTCCTATTTGTACTCCACCATCTTAGCCCTGCCTCTTCTTTTTCTTTTGTTGCTGCATCCTGTATAATATTGTAAATCTCCGTCCACAGTTCTTCATGAGCTCTGTCTACCAGATCTAATCCCTTAAATCTATTAATCATTTCCACTTCATATTAATAAGGGATTTTATTTAGGTCATATCTATGTAGTCTAATGGTTTTCCATACTTTCTTCAATTTAAGACTGAAGTTTACAATGAGAAGCCCATGATCTGGTAACCTACTTTCTTCAGGAATGGGTATGAGAGGAAACAATACATATATCTTTACAAGAGTACAGTTTAGAAGTCTTCTAAATTCATAAGAAATAAAATGCTAGGGGCATAGGGAGTGGGGAAAGGACAAAGGAGGAATCTTTAGAGGGGAAGGTGACAGAATAGGTAAATGGGGGTATAGAAGGGTATTTAGATTTATGGGAATGGGAGGATAGGGAGGGATCCTTGATGGAGGGAAGGCAAATTATAGGAGGGCAAGGTAGTGGGTAAAAATGAAGTAGAATCAAATTTGGCCTCAGACACTTAACACAAAAACTAGCTGTGTGACCTTGGGCAAGTCACTTAACCCCAATTGCCCTCGAAAAGCAAATAAATAAAGTAGAAGAGGTAGGAGGGATAGGAAATGAGAGATATACGTATACATAAAAACAAAGATCAGGAGTATAATAGGTTTGGAAATGTATATGTCTACATATGTTTGTATGTGTGTATATGTATATATCCTAAAGCTATGGAGAAATATATCTAAACTTCATTATAGCCTTCAGGGGGGGGGGTATGTATATATCTAAAGCTATAGAGAAACATATCTAAACTTTATTGTGGCCTTCTTGGGGGCAGGGGTTGAGGGGAGGGGAAAAAAGAACAAAGTAAAAATGCACAGGAGAGCACAAAAGAAAACTTACAAGAAAGTAAAGAAAAGATGGACAATTTTCAACACAAGAAGTATTATTTATCATATAGGCTTTCTTGAAATTAAAATTTGTTGTTACATATTTTGAATCCTCTCTCATGTTCTGCTTTGCACATGACATGTTTTTGTTTCTTTTTTAAATGCAATTTTATTTATTTATTTGCTTTTTGGAGGGGGGAAGGTAGGGCAATTGGGGTTAAGTGACTTACCCAAGGTCACATGGCTAGTAAGTGTTAAGTGTCTGAGGTCAGCTTTGAACTCAGATCCTCCTGACTCCAGGGCTAATGCTCTATTCACTGTGCCACCTAGCTGCCCCCTTTTGTTTCTTTTTAACTTTGTATTTAAGGTCTAATATTTAAGTTTATGATATGTTTTTTTCTTTTTCTATTTTCTATTTGTGTCCTGGTGTCTAAATTTAAAACAAAATTTTTGAAAAAAAGGGGGGGAGGGGCAGCTAAGTGGTGCAGTGAATAGAGCACCGGCCCTGGCGTCAGGAGGACCTGAGTTCAAATCCAGCCTCAGACACCTAACACTTACTAGCCATATGACTTTGGGCAAATCACTTAACCCCAATTGCCCTGCCTTCCCCCTCCAAAATAAAGCAAAAGAAAAAAGAAGCCCAAGATCTGAGCCACAGTCAACTCCAAGTCTTGTCTTAACTGATCATATACAGTCTACATATATTATACATTATATGCTTTGCCTACAAAGTGTAGTCAGTCTGATTTCAATATTGACCATCTAGTCATGTTTATGTGTAAAGTTGCCTTTTGGATTGTTGAAAAAAGAGTGATTGCTATGACTGGTGAGTTATCTTGACAAAACTCTATTAGTCTCTATCTTGCTCCATTTTGTCCTCTAAGGTCAAACTTTCCTGTTATTCCAATTGTCTTTTGATTTCCTTCTTTAGTATTCTAATCCTCTATGATGAATGTGACATCTTTTGAGATGTTATTTCAAGAAAATGTTGTAGGTCTTCATAGAACTGATAAAATTTGGCTTCTTTAGCATCAATGGTTGAACCATAGTTATGTTACTCTATGGTTTGCTGAATGGCTTGACTTGGATTTGAACAGATATCATTCTGTTACTATTGAGATTATATCCCATTACTGCTTTTCTCACCCTTTTATTCACTATGAGGACTACTTCATTTCTTCTAAGGAATTCCTGCCCACAGCAGTATATTTAAGGATCACCTGAATTAAATTCACCCTTTCCCATCCACTTGAGTTCACTGACACCCGAGATGTCAATGTTTAATTTTCCCACCTTGTGTTTGACTACATCCAGTTTGCCTTGGTTCATAGTTCTTACATTTCAGGTTCAGATAAAGGTATTGATCACATATTCATGAAATGTACAGGTGACACAAAGCTGAGAGGGATATCTAACATTGGATAACAGAGTCAGGATCCAAAAATGTCTCAGTGGGTTAGAAGATTAGGCCAACTAAAATGAGATGAAATTTAATAATCATTAATTGTCCTGTGAAACTAAATTTAAAAAAGATAATGTAAAGTTCTCTACATCTGTAGTAGGAGCTCTAGTGGGCTCCTGAAGCTATTGCTGCTATTGAGGGCACAACATCTTTTGCTCATACATACCTGGTGCTTTGCCAGCCTAATACTCTGAATAATAGAAAGATTGGCCTAGGCACAAAGAACGCTGTCAGAAATATTTTCCTCAATTGAAAATGACCTTGAACATTTCCTTCAGTTCCTGACTACAGGCAGGGACCAGCATTTTATGTCTGGCAAATTCCAATATCTTTATACTTTGTGTTTTTTCTTATTAAATTAATGTTTATCATTTTTTACATTCTTTTGAGTTCCAGATTCTCTCCCTCCCAATCCTCCCCACCCACTGAGAAGGCAAGACTATGATATTAATTAAAGATGTGAAATCATGCAAAACATATTTCCATATTAGCCATATTGTGAAAGAAAGAAAGGAAAAAAGGAAAGAAAGAAGGAAGGATGAGAGAGACAGACAGAGAGAAAGAAAAAGAAAGAAAGAAAGAGAGAGAGAGAGAAGGAGGGAGGGAGGGAGGGAGGAAGGGAGGGAGAGAGAGAGACAGAGAGAGAGAGAGAGAGAGAG
>NW_027187359.1:22644877-22795099 GCF_028583685.1 Petaurus breviceps papuanus | reverse complement strand
GAAAGAAAGAAAGAAAGAAAGAAAGAAAGAAAGAAAGAAAGAAAGAAAGAAAGAAAGAAAGAAAGACTAAACTTCAATTTACACTCAGAGTTCATCAGTCCTATCTCTGGAGGTAGATAACATATTTTTTTAATCATGAGTTCTTTGGAATTGTCTTGGTTCACTGTATTGATCAGAGTAGCCAAGTTTATATTTTGTATTTTTAAACTTCAATTAATAAAATAATTTAAATTAGATGTTATGTTTCATGAGTGCCTATTGCATAGCCAAAAAAACAAAAACAAAAACTCAAACCTCTTGAACCTAAGCCAAATTCAGGCTTAGCCTACAAAAACTTGGATTTAAAAAATCATCTTCATTAAATATAAGATTGGAAAAGCATCAATAGAGAGCAGTTCCCATAGGGGAAAAATCTAGGAATTTTAATGTACAATATGAGTGAACAGTGTAATATGGAAACTAAAAAAAATCTAACTTAAGTTGTATTGAGAAGCATACTGTCCAGAGTGAAGGAGATCATAGTACTACTGCACTATGCCTTGGGTAGACCACAACTGGAAGTACTGTGCTCTTTTCTGGGTGCCACATTTCAGGAAGGACATTGGAAAAGCTGGGCATATTATAGAGGACTCTCATTCAAATGAACTCTTTAGTTCTCTTCATCTAAGTATCTTTGAGTCTATGAATTTATGATTGTTGAAGGCTAGCCTGAACCTTGTCCTACCTGATAGTCTGGCAGATCCAGTGTCTGCCAAATTTCTGCAGTGAGTTCACACTGGTGTGTTTATTTATGGAGGCCAAGTTTCAGACTGGGAAAAATGGTGCATTCTTTGACCAAGGCATGATAAGCTACCTAACAAATGTGTCAAAAGTGTCCAAGCAGGTCAGGGAGGGCAGATGATGGAGGATAATGGAAATTACTGACTGAGTAATTTACTGGTCAGACTGACCTTTTCCCAGCTTAACTTGCTCCTGATTTACCGCCCTAGGAGTTGAGAATATCGGATAAGTCATGCAAATAAACTAATTTCCTGATTCCAGACTTAACTTGGTAACTGCTGTGTCTTGGCACGATCAGAAGTGGGGTAAAAGTCTGAAATACTGTTTGTCCTCAAAACATTTAGCATTCTCTATGTAATGACCCCTCAAGGCTACTGTCCCCAACTCACACATTAGCATATTGACTTCTCTCCATGTGGTTCTGGGAGTAACCCTGCAGGCTTGGGACTGATTTCTAAGACTGTTGCTCACAAACCCCATCCAAAGAACTGCCCTAACCCTTGCTATTGATAATTAATTTGTTAGATTGAGTTATCTTTAAGAAAGGCATATTTACTCATGTATTACAGTAAGAACAGTAGATATGAAAACATATCAACAAAATGCTTGGGACCCATTTTCCCCTTGTACATGCTAGGTCTCTGGGGAGAACAGCCTGAAGCTTAGAGTGCGCAGGTGGTGAAAGGGAACCTCACAGCTCCTGATTCCATATCTGTGCCTCATGTACCAACTAGGGATAGTTCATATTCTTAAAATTTTGAATCAGTTTCTTACACAAAGCATATCCTTACAGGAATAGTAATATTTATCTGATTGCTTTTCAAAGAGTTAGAGGTGGAAAGTCAGAGGTGGTAGGAAGGAAATATTATGTGTTCATTGGTATGGCACGAAGATGTCCAGGAGGCAGGTTTGGAGGTGTGTCACCTTCACCATTCAGAAGTCCAAGGTCTCAGGGCAGGAATCTGAGTGGAGGTGAAGGCTGGAGTGCAGGATTGGGGAAAGAAGACTGAGGAGCAGTGTGGGCTTTTTGAAGAAGGAAGCACTTAGGCTTAAGCCTTGAAGAGGAAAAGAGTTTCAGCAGAACATAGGTGAGGAGGGAGAGCATTCCAGCTATGGTGGATAGCTTTGCAAAGTCATGGACTCAGGTGATGCAAGCAGACCTGTTTGACTGGACATGGTGCATGAGAAGTGTGTCACAATCATCTGAATTATTTACTTTGGCCCCAGAAAACTTCACCAGCCTGGTTCAGTTATTCTCTAGGACCTCCTCATCCCTGGAGCTCTATTCTTGTGTCAACCAACACTACTCCAGGATCCATGCTGGTCATGTAACACATATATAGTATGTCTGAATATATGGACAAGTGACTCAAGGGATATCTCTGGAATCCTGTCTCCTGGGGGAAATGTTGTTCTTGACTTGAGGGAAAGACAAGAGACCACTAGGCTGACCCTCTGCTCTCCTTTGAGAGATAAGATTCAATATTTCTTGTCTTTGAGTATATTTTTTAAGTTCAAATGTCCATTATTCTTCTGTCACTATACCTTAAAGGGAAAGAGTAAAACAGACATACTCACTAATTTGACCCTTTCCCACCAAATGCTACTTACACACAAGACCATTGCAGATAGCATAGTAAACTCATTTATCCAAGCAAATGGTGAACAGAAATCAGACAGGTTCTATAGACTAGAATATATAAGAAAATATACAAGAGTGAATGAGCTCTTTAGATGAGAGTGAAATGAAATCTTGGTTTAATGAAGAAAGAGGGTCTGATTATTAACCAAAGAGAAGTTCATTGAAGTTTATAGGGAAGCAAGTTGGAAATTAGGGACATTAAAAGCCAACTTTGCCTATACATCTACAATGTGTATATATACATATACATATATATATATATATATATATATATATATCTTTCTCCTCTTGTCCCACATCACTCCCCAAGAAAATCTGAAACACTCATGTCCTCTCTCAAAGCAGCAATGAGAAATGTCTCTCCTCTCCAAAAGTACCACATCAACTCCAACCCTTACACAAGTCACAGTGCCATGTTCCCATGTTTTCCACCAATCCAGAATCATGTTCTATAGGCAGTTTGCAACACAGTTTTCTCCCCCACCCCCAACTCAGTTTGATTGAGAAATGAGTTTTATTATTTCATGTTCTTAAAACCCAGACCTGAATGAGTTCCTAGCATCCCTGGAGGTTTAGCTTCAATCTTAAAAACCTCACATCCTACATCGACCATAATAACTCCCCTTGGGTGGCTAGGTGGCGCAGTGAATAGAACACCGGCCCTGGAGTCAGGAGGACCTGAGTTCAAATGCAGCCTCAGACACTTAACACAAATACTAGCCGTGTGACCTTGGGCAAGTCACTTAACCCCAATTGCCCTCCAAAAAAAAAACACATAATAACTCCCCTTTATATGGCACTTTAAAGTGCTTTCCTTGAAATAACTCTTTGAAGTAGGTAGTGCAAGGATTAGCCTGCTTTTATAGTTGAAGAAAAGGAAACTCTAAGAGATTAAGCTACTTGCTCATGGTCATCCAGCTAGCAAATGTTGGCATCAAAATTTGATCTCAGTTCTTTTCTGACTCATAACCAGAACTCTTTATAACATGGATGTGGAGCCTTTGAAGGCAATTTCCTTTGCCTACACTTTATCTACCATCCCCTTTGACTCTATAAACCGACTAATAAATTGCCCCTTGAGGAAAGTAGCATTAGACAGTGGAAAGTGAAAAGATCTAGCTTTGAAACATGGCTGTACCACTTCCAACCTGTGTGATTTAGATAAGCCATTTAATTTCTCTGGGCCCTAGTTTCCTCATCTATAAAATTAAGGTATAACACTACACAATCTCAAAGGTCCCTTTTATAATCTGCATCTTGCTCCCACTTTATAAAGCTCATTTCTTCACAGTTTTATCAGCCACTTAATAATACAATCAAACCATTCTGTTTAATCATTAACATTACTACTCTCCATGATCCAGAAGGCAAAAGTCCAAAGCCTTTAATAGTGCTAGGAGAGGGCACTGGTGCAGCTCCATGAGACCCAATCCATCACCGGAGAAGTCCTACCCATGCCATAACCCCCCCTTTATAGGTCAAGTGTTCATAGAACTCAGTCTCATTAGGGCTTTGAGATGTTTGAAAAGTAAGTTGCTGTCCCCAAAAAAGTTTTATAAATTTCCCAGCTCAGATAATGGGCAGATATCCCTCTGATCCTTTGCTCTTTTTCCCTGGGTAGCCACTTCCTGTTAAAATAACCTTAGGACTCTGTGATTCTGTGTTTATCCCTACCTTCTGTCTCCTATATCACACAAATACTTCAAGTCCTTGCTCTGAGACCTCAGAGGCTAGATAGATTCAACCTTTTCTTTTTTAAAAATCATAAACAGGGGAAATCTGGATTTTGTCTCCTGCTAAGCTGGTTCCCAGTTTATCCAAATAAACAAATTCATTCCTGCTCAGAAAAGGGCTTACTTACCTGTGCTGGAAAAAGAGTCTATTCTTACAAGAGTTTGCCTGTTTCCCTCAGATTTTTGCCTGCCTTTTAAAGATTCACTACTGCCCTGGGGCCATACTCACAACAAGCCCAAGTGCCCCATATTCCAGGTATCTCTTCAAACTGATCATCTAATCACTAGATCATTATGTGCCCCTAAGTCTTCTTATCCATTGTAGAAGGAATCAGTATTAATGGAATTGTTTTAAAATGAGTTGTGTAACTTAGAGGCTCAAATTCTAAGACTTTTTTGCTTCTAGACCTGGGGAAGACTTTAGAAGTCATCTTGTGTAACCACATCATTGCACAGGTGAGTAAAATGAGATCCCTTGTGGGAAAAGGACTTACCCAAAGTCACTCAGTGGCAGAGATTGGCCTCTCAATGAATGGAGAACAGCAATGAAGAAAGGGATTTATTGTACTGTTTTTCTTCTATTAAAAAAATAGAGCTACACACAATTGTCTGTTTGTCAAAACCCCTGAAACAATTACTTGAAACCCCAAAATAACCAAATGGACTATCTCAGGTGCTTGGGCGATAAGGACAGTGTAATTGGAGGTCAAGGTTGCTTCTGTCATCTTAGTTTCTTACCTTGCCTGGGCAATTTCTTCCACTGAATATACATATTCCAATATGCTGGTATATTGATGGAGTGCTGTGGTGATGGTGGTGATGACATTAACTGGCATTTCTATAGTGTTTTATACATGTTATCTCATTGATCTTCACAACAACTCTGTGCTGTGAGGGCCACAAGTAGCATAATCTCCATTTACAGAAGAACCAGGCTAAATGAGCCAGGATTGTACATGTAGTAAGTGACAACAATGAGTCATGGGAGGAGCGCTTTATTAAAGGATTGTCCCTTTTAATCTCAGCATTTAATTAATTTCATCTTTTAACTTATTTCACAAATATCTATGAGGCAAGAAGCTAGATTAACTCCCTCTGCTGAAAAGAGATTGGGCACAGGCAGAACAAGGGCTTTGCCCAAAGCCACACAGCATACCTATCATTGAATGAACCAAAATGTTATTCTCTGAGACCTTGGTTAGTGCATTCCATGCTGTTTTCCCCATATACCTAAGGGATTTGCTTTTGTGTTTCTACAATTTTTCATTTTAAATTTTTTTCCAATTAGTTTGAAGCAAGTTCCTCTAAGAATATGTTGCTGATCAGGACTCATGGGTTGTCTAGCCTTTCACATACCTCTTCTGAGCACAGACATAGGGGCTGACTGACCCAGTCTGACAGCCCACACTAGATTGTATGTGATTATGTGTATGCTATAGCCAGAAGCCTAAAATGCCAGAGTGGAAAGAACACTAGTGGGCCATCTCATATAACCCCATCCAGAAATAGGAATCCTGTCCTTTTCTTTAGAGGCCTCCCTAACAAGGGGTTACCCAGGTCTTGAGGTAAATAGCAAGTTAATCATTCAGTAAACATTTATTAAGCACCTACTATGTGATAGGTACTGTGCTAAGCAGTAGGAATACAAAGGAAAGCAAAAGACATACCCTGACTTCAAAGAATTCATAACCTAATGGGGAGGTAAGGAAGGAACCCCTGAGCCAGGTGAGGAAATGATGAGATATGCTCTGGACCCACTTCTTAAGTGATGACTCTGGGAGGAGCTCTCTGATGCCTACTCTCCACTCTCTCCAATTAGATAGGCAGGGATGTGCTGATAAATGCTTAACAATCTGCTCTGTGAGAAAAAATAATAGTAAAAGACATGCTTTTAAAATTAATCTACATTATTGCAATTTTCCATTGCTTTCTTAAGTTTAAACAACCAAGAAAACAATAAATCAAGCCTGATTTGTGGCATTAGCCAATTTCTGAGGCATAAATGCTCATACTGGAAAAAATTTTAGAGATTTGTTAAATCTTAAATGTATTATATTGTATGTTGACACTTTTATACAAATACACCATCTTCATGACTTCATGATATTTGCAAAGTACTCTGCAAAATACTAGATGTGACTAGAGTCTGAGTTCTTCCCCTCAATTAAGATGATTTACTTTTTTTTAATTTATGGAATAAAATAAGCATTTTCTACTGGCTCTCAAGCTAGTTGTTAAATTTCCAGTGAAAAGAAATTCACACTGAAAATTTAACAATCAGCTTAAGAGCCAATAGGAGCTGGCTCTTATGTAGGAAATCTTAGATCATTACTGTAAGTACTCTTGCTTCTCTGCTTATGGGGAGGTGATGAGGAAGAAGACAGAAATAGCATAGGGAACCTTCCCTTCAGGAAGAAATTCACCCCCTTCAAGGAAGGGATCCTTGCAAAGGAACTGAGAAAGGACTGATCTATCATCGCATCTTCCTCCAAATCCTATCAGTCCCATATCTTTACCCTCCTCTTAACCATAGGGTGAGAACTGTAAGAAATCTTCAAATCCAGCCCCTTGTTTTACAGATGAAGAAATTTATGTGAGGTTAGATGACTAGTCTAACATCCCACAAGTAATAAATGGAAAACTGGGGTTTAGGTTCAGGTACTCCAACACTCAATCAAGGACTCTTTCTGCTGTACCACATTCCTTCCCCTTCTCCTCTTTCTCCCACCACCCCCTCTACCCATCATCCTCTTCTTCTTCCTCTCCCTTTCTCATCTTCCCTCAGCACCATTATAACCTTCCTCATTGCTATCTCCCTAACCCTACTCTTCATTCTCCTTTTCTTCTTCTTCCTCCTCACCTTCTCTCTTCCTTGCTCCCTCTCTCCCTCCCTCTCCTCTCTCTCTCTCTCTCTCTCTCTCTCTCTCTCTCTCTCTCTCTCTCTCTCTCTCTCTCTCTCTCTCTCTCTCTCTCTCTCTCTCTCTCTCTTCCTCTCCCCATCTCTGCACCATCCTTATTGTAGCATAATTCCCTCCTCTTCCTTTTTTTCCTCCTCCCCTCCTCTTTCTTGCCACCTGGTGCCACCTTCCATTGATGTCTGCTTTCCAACTTACATTCAGAAAGACAAACAGCCAGCTAGTATAGAAGTCACTTTAATAGGAAGTCAAAAGTTTTGTTTCTATAAGACAATTTCTAGAAGCATCTTATAACCTTGTGAACAAAGGTAAGCTTTAATGGGTCATGTTAAAGCCTTGGGCAGAGTGTTGGAGTGGAAAATTTTATGGGAAATATAATCAAAGACTGAAATAGGAAAAAAGGAAAGTAAGCATATCCATAGATAGGAAAATACCCCTGCTGTGTACAAGGCAGATGGGTTCTTGCACAAGATGCCATGCAGTATGTCTGTGAATAATGGAGAGAAGTCTGTGGTGGTCTTGCTAAAGTACTGGAGTAATGGCCAAGTAGAAGACCGGAGATAGTCTTGGCCATAAGCTTCTTGTACATCAGGAGACATGTTTTCCAGGATGTTCTTCTCTTGCTTCTCCCACATTTCCCTTGTGCCTCCTATGTCTGTGACAACAGAAAGGAGAGATGTCAGGATTAGGGACAGGAAGAACAAATGGGTTGACAGTTGGAAAATGGCTGGAAAAATGTGTCCAGGTCCCTGCATGATTCTATTGGAAAGGGTAGTAAAACCTCCGAGAAAGGTTAGATACCTATTGTGATATCCTGACAACCTCTTAAAAATGCAAAGATGTAATTTGCTTATTGGATCATAGACTTAGAACTGGAAGACACTTTATAAAATAACTAGTTCAACCCCCTCATTTTGTAGATGAGGAAATTGAGGCCCAGAGAGGTGAAGTGACTTTCCAAGGCCATACAATTAATAAGTAGCAGAGCAGGGATTTGAAACTTCAAATCCAAATCTAACCTTTTTTTCTTTTTTTAATTTCTTTTTCTAATTGGATTTTATTTTCAGTTCCAAAATTTTTCCCTTCTACCTCCCCCTCACCCACCCATTGAGAAAACAAAAAACCCAAAACTCATTACAAGTATGTATTCAACTAAAACAAATTAGTCACATCTCCCCACCATGTGTATGTGTGTGTGTGTGCATGTGTATGTGTGTGTTTATATCTATGCATCCATATATAAGGATCTCTGTGGACTACTTATTGACCTAGTTTTAAAATGTGATATTATCTATGTTTTATGGCATTTCTACTTATTTTATTAAATATTTTCCAATTATATTTTAATCTGGCTTGGGTCATACTTAGGAGTTTTGTGGGCTGCATGTTTGACTCTTTGATAAAATTCTCCTGGTTCTGTTCATTTCACTTTGCATTAATTCATGAAAATCTTCCTTTTTTTTCTAAAACCACCCCTTTCCTCATTTCTAATAGAATTATAACCTTCCATCACATATGTACACCAAAACTTGTTCAGTCATTCACCAATTAATGGGTCCTTCTTCTGTTTTCCGTTCTTTGTCACCATAAAAAGAGCTGCTATAAATATTTTTGTACATATGGGTCCTTTTCCTCTTTCTTTCTTTAGTCTATTTGGGATACAGACCTAGTAGAAGTACTATTGCATCAAAGGGCATGAACAATGTAATAACTCCAAGTTACTCTAAAGAATGACTGGAATTTACAGCTCTACCAAGAGTGCACTAATGAAAGTACTTTCCCATAGCCCCTCCAGCCTTTATAATTTTCTCCTTAATGACCCTTTTCGGGGGTTCTCTTGGAAAGGTACTAGAGTGGGTATGGGGGTGGAGCCCAGATGGCAGAGAAAAGGCAGCAACTCATCTGAGTTTTCCCCAAAATACCTCTGAACATCTTTAAATAATGCCTCAAAACAAATTCTGGAGCAGTAGAATACAGAAAAGGATGGGGTAAAATGATTATCCAGCCAAAGACAACTTAGAAGGTCAGAAGGAAAGGTCTGTCTCACCAGGGTGAGAGTGGGGCACAGTCCAACCCAGGCCACATCAGTGTAGACCAGGCCCCAGCAAACCACAAGTAGGCCTTGGGAGACATCGAATCAACAGCCACAGCAGCTGCTTCTGGAGTCCTCAGTCCATAGACATAGAGGGGTCAAGCAAATGGTCAGGAGAAGATTATATGGGGTTCTTTGCTGGCAATGGGGAGAACACTCTGTTGTTTTGCCAATACTCAGATCTGGGTCTCAGTCCTAGGTGGCAGTCCCAGGGTGAGAAAAAGTACTGGTACACCAGAGCTGGTAGCCACAGTGGAGCGGGGACCCTCCTGACAGTTCCAGGGCAGGAAAGAGTGCTTGTGGTCACTCACAGACCAGAGCACAGGCCAAGAGAGGAATAAACATGTCTTCTTAAATCATACTACCTTGGAAGAACTAAAATCTTAAAGTCCCTAGAAGTATCTCTGAAAACAATTGCACAAAATCCCTGAAGCTTGGGACAGTGCGTCCTCCACACGGGAAGCAGAGACTCACTTTAGCAAAGAAGTAAAAGTCAAGAAATGGGCTGGTAAAATGAGCAAACAAAAGAAAAAATCTAACTATATGAAGTTACTATGGTAACAAGGAAGAGCAAAACACATTCAGAAGGAAACTTAGTCAAAACTCCTATATCGAAAGACTCAAAGAAAAATATGAATTGGTCTCAGACCACAAAAGAGACCAAAAAGGATTCTAAAAAATCAAGTAAAACAAGTAAAGAAAAAATTGGAAAGAGAAATAAGAGTGACACAAGAAAATCATAAAAAAATCAATCAACAGCTTGGTAAAGGAAGCACAAAAAAATAAAGTAATTCCTTTAAAAAACATAATAGACCAAATGGTAAAAGAGGTACAAAAATCCAATGAAGATAGGAATGCCTGGAAAAGTAGAATTGGCCAAATGGAAAAAGATATACTAAGTTTGCTGATGACAAAAACTCCTTAAAAAGCAGTATCAGTCAAATGGAAAGAGGTTCAAAAAGCCACTGAAGAAAAGAACTCCTCAGAAATAGAATCTGTCAAATGGAAAGCTCACTGAAGAAAACAATTCCTTAAAAATAAGAATTGAGCAAGTGGAAGCAAATGACTTTATGAGACATCAAGGAACAACAAAACAAAACCAAAAGAATGAAAAAAAAACAATGTGGAACAGTTATTATAAAAACAACTGACCTGGAAAACAGATCCAGGAGAGATACTTTTAAAATTATTGAACTACCTGAAAGCCATGGTCACAAAAAGAACCTAGACATTATCTTTCAAAAAATTATCAAGGAAAACTGTCCTGATATTCTGGAACCAGGGAGTTAAATAGAAACTGAAAGAATCCACCAAGCACTTCCTGAAAGAGATCACAAAATGAAAATTCCCAAGAATGTTACAGCAAAATTCCAGAGCACCCAGATCAAGGAGAAAATATTACAAGCAGTCAGGAAGAAACAATTCAAGTATTGTGGAGCCACAGTCAGGATAACATAAGATTTAGAAACTTCTACATTAAAGGACTGGAAAGCTTAGAATACAATATTCTACAGGTCAAATGAGCATTACAACCAGGAATCATCTACCTAGCAAAATTGAGTATAATATTTTCAGGAGAAAAAAATAGATGCTCAATAAAATCAAGGACTTTCAAGCATTTCTGATGAAAAGAACAGAACTGAATAGAAAATTTGCTTTTCAAATACAAGACTCAAGAAAAGCATAAAAAGGTAAATAGGAAAGGAAAATCATAAGGGACTTAATAAGGTTAACCTCTTTGTATTCCTACATGGGAAGATGATACCTGTAACTCATAAGAACTTTTTAATTATTAGGGCAGTTAAAAGGAACACACATACACATACACACAGAGGGAGGGGGGATAGAGAGACAGAGAGACACAGAGACACAGAGAAACAGAGAGAGACAGACAGACAGAGACAGAGAGGGCACTGGTATGAGTTAAATATGATGGTATGTTATCTAAAAAATAAAAGAGTGAGAAAGAGGAATGCACTGGGGAAAAGGGAAAGGGAGAGGTAGAATGGGGTAAATTATCTCACAAAAAAAAAGAGGCAAGAAAAACTTTTACACTAAAGAGGAAGAAGGGTGAGGTGGCAGGAACACTTGAACATACTCTCATAGGAATTGGCTCAAAGAGGGAATAGCACACATACTCTATTGGGTATAGAAATCTCTTATGCAATAGGAAAGTAGCAGGGGGAAGGGGATAAAATAAGGAGGTGGGTTATGATAAAAGGAAGAGAATATTGGAGGAGTCAATAGAAGCAAAACACTTTTGAGGAGGTACAGTGCGAAAGGAGAGACAGAATAAAATAAACAGGTGGGATATAGGATGGAGGGAAATAAAATTACCAAGCAGAACTATGAAAAAAATTTATAGCAAGTTTCTCTGCTAAAGGTCTCATTTCTCAAATATATAGTGAACTGAGTCAAATTTATAAAAATAAGAACCATTTCTCAAATCGATACATTATCAAAAGATATGAACAATCAATTTTCAGATGAAGTCATCAAGGATATTTATAGCCATATGAAAAAATACTCTAAATCAACGCTGGAGAAATACAAATCAAAACAATTCTGAAATATTATCTCACACCTATTAGATTGACTAATAGGATAGAAAAGGAAAATAACAAATGTGGAGGGGATAGGGGAAAACTGAGACACTAATACACTGTTGGTGGAGTTGTGAACTGATTCAGTCATTACACAGAGCAATTTGGAACTATGCCCAAAGGAATAAAAGTATGCATACCTTTTGACCCAGCAATACCACTACTAGGTCTGTATCCAAGAAGAGATAAAAAAAAATAAAAGGACATATATGTACAAAAATATTTATAGCCACTGTTTTCTGGTGGCAAATAATTGAAAATTGATGGGATGCCCATCAATTGGGGAATGGCTGAACAAGTTGTGTTATATGATTCTGATAGAATACTATTGTGTTACAAGAAATGGTGAACAGGATGCTCTTCGAAAAATTTGGAATGATTTAAATGAGCTGATACAAAGTGAAATGAATAGAACCAGGAGAACACTATATACAGTAACGGCAATATTGTAAGATGATCAACTGTAATCAGCTATTCTCACCAATACAATGAATATAAGACAACTCTGAAGGACTTATGATGAAAAATGCTATCTATCCCCAGAGAAAGAACTGATGGAGTCTGAATATAAATTGAAGCATACTTTTTTACTTTCTTTATTTTTCCTAGTTGTTGTTTTTTGGGGGGTGGGGAAGTGTTCTATATTTTCTTTTATAAGATGACTATAATGAAAAAATATTTTGCATGACTACACATATACAAGTTATATTAAAATGCTTACCTTCTCCACGAGGGGGGCAGGGAAGTAAGGAAAGGCCCACACCTTAACCCCTCAGTGTAGCACCAGACATGAGGGTCAAGTACAACACCAGATAAACAGTTATCACTTATAGACCCTGGCACAAGAAGCCTGAAACAATGCCCCTTCCACCATGGGAGCACAGCCCAAGTTTAAAGAGGCCTAAAAAGATGAGCAAAAAACAACAACAACAAAGGAATCTGACCATAGAAAGTTATCCTGGTGGCAGGGAAGATCAAGACACAAACTCAGAAGAGGACAACAATGTCAAAACATTTCCCCAAAGGAAAATGGGGAGTGGTCTCAGGCCCAGAAAGAACTCATAGGAGAATTCAAAAAGGATCTTAAAAATCATATAAGAGAGGAAGAAGAAAAGTTGGGGAAAGAAATGAAAGTGATAAAAGAGAATTCTATATATAAAAGAGTCAATAGCTCGGAAAAAGAAAACTGCTCAAAAATAGAATTGGCCAAATGGAAAAGGAGATTAAAAAATCCACTGAAGTAAACAACACATTAAAGAGTACAATTGGTCAAATGGAAAAGAAAGAAAAAAACTAATTGAGGAAAACAACTCCTTAAAAGTTAAAATTGGGCAAGTAGAAGCTAATGACACTATGAGACATCAAGAATCAATCAAACAAATTCAAAAGAATGAGAAAAGGGGAAGAAAATATAAAATAGTTCATGGGGGAAAAAACTGACTTGGAAAATAGATCTAGGAAAGACAATATCAGAATCACTGTACTACCTGAAAGCCATAATAAAAAGGAGGAGCTGGATAGCATCTTTCAAGAAATTATCAAGGAAAACTTCCCTGATGTCCTGGAACCAGAGGGCAAAATAGGCATTGAAAGAATCCACCAATTGCCTTGGGAAAGAGATCCCATAATAAAAACTCCAAGGAAAGTTATAGTCAAATTTCGGAACTATCAGGTCAAGTTAAAAATACTACAAGTAGTCAGAAAGAAACAATCCAAATATCAGGGAGTCACAATCAGGATTACAAAGGACTTGGAAGCTGCAATATTAAAAGATCAGAGGTCATAGAACATTATCTTCTAGAAGCAAAGGAACTAGGACTACAATAAAGAATCATTTACCCGAAAAAATTAAGCATAATATATCAAGGGAAAAATTGTCACTCAATGAAATAGAAGGATTTCAAGCTTTCATAAGAAGACCAGAATTTAACCAAAAATTTTATCTCCAATATCAAGACCCAAGAGAAGCATAAACAGGTCAAAAGGGAAAAGAAGCCATAAGGGATTCAATAGAGCTAAACTGTTTACATCCCTAAATGGAAAGATGATACTTTTTTTTTTACAGTTGTCCATTTTTATTGCATATGCCAAATAGAAGGGTACTATGTACAGAGGAGATAGGGAAGGATCATTTTTTAGTCTCCTCCTCTTTGGACAAAGTCTTGATGATCTCCTCTCTTAGCCTGCAGACGCTCTTCCCAAAACTTTCGTGCTTCTTTAGTCTTAGACCTTTGAGCTTCAGCCTGGTCAGCCAAGAGCTTCTTCCACGCCTTGTCTGCCTTTAGTTTATGAATGTGCTCCATCAGGATTCATTTGTTCTTGAACACATTTCCCTTCACCTTCAAGTACAGGCTGTGGTACATGTGGCAGTCAATCTTTTTGGATTCACTATATCTTCGAAGCAGACGGTGAAGAATCCTCATTCGCCTCATCCAGGTCACCTTCTTAGGCATACAAGCATTGGCAGTACCCTTTCTCCTACCAGTACCCATGTGCCTGCCCTTCCTTCGAGCCAGAGTATTTTTTTGGCATCTGGCACAAGAGTGCATAGTAACGGGCTTCCAGATGATAAGCCCATCTTTATTCAGCTTCCGGATCTGCTGGCGGGAACTGGCATTGGCAATTTCATTGGTCTCATTGGGGTCAAGCCATACCTTCTTCTTTCCACATCGAAGGACACTAGAGACAAGCCTCTTCTGAAGCCTGAGCATACTCATGGCTGCAGCAGCAGTGCGGCAGAGGAAAGGAGATGAAAGATGATACTTTTAATTCTTAAAAAAAAAATGCATCACTAATAGTGCAGCTAGAGGGAATATACATAGACAAAGGGGACAGGTATAAGGTTAATTCAAGGGAATGACATGAAAAAAAAATTAAGGTATAAGAAAGAGGAGTCCACTGGGTGCAGAATGAAATGTACATGAAGAGGCATGGAAGACCTATTACCGTGAAGGGGAAGATAGAGGGGGCTGTGCGATGGGCATCACTTGAACCCTATTGACTCAAAGAAGGAATAATACACATTCAGCTGAATATAGAAATCTATCTTACCCAACAGGGAAGTAGGAGGGGAGGAGACTAAGTAAAGATCGGGGGAAGGAGGGGACTGACAGAAGGGAAGGCAGATCAGGAGAGGTGGTAGACAGAAGCAAAACACTGGTGAGGAGGTAAAGGGTAAAAGGAGAGAGAGGACAAGTAGGAGGAAGAATAAAATGGAGAGAAATAATCATAACTATAAATATGAATGGGATGAACTCTCCCACAAACAGAAACAGATAGCAGAGGGGATAAAAAACCAGAATCCTACAATATGTTGTTTACAAGAAACACACTTGAAACAGAGAGACACATAGAGCAAAGGTAAGGGGTTGGAGCAGAATCTACTGTGCATGAGCTGAAGTATTTTTTACTGTCTCTAGTTAACTTAAATGAAATTTTCTATTTCTCCCTGCTGGATTTTATTGATTATTCATAAATGCTGATGATTTGTGTTGGTTTATTTCATATCCTATTGATTTCACCTTTGCAATATCTCTCAAATATGCCCCCTTCTCTCCTATCACACACTGCTACCACTCTACCGCAGGCTCTTATCACCTCATGTCTGAACTATTGCAATAGTCCGCTGGTGGGGCTGTCTGCCTCAGGTCTCTCTCCCCACTCCAATCCATCCTTCATTCAGTCACTGAAGCAAATTTTCCTAAAGTGTAGGTTCAACCATGTCACTCTTATCAATAAACACTAGTGGGCTTCCTGTCACCTCCAGGATCAAATACAAAATGCTCTTTTTTATCATTTAAAGTCTTTCATAATCTAGCCCCATCCTACCTTTCTAGACTTCTAACACATTACTTTCCACCATAAAATCTTTGATCTTGTGACATTGGCCTTCTAACTGCTCCACAAACAAAATACTCCATCTTTCATCTCCGGGCATTATCACTGGTTGTGCCCCATCCCTGGAATGTTCTTTCTCCTCCACTCTACCTGCTGATTACACTGACTTTCTTTAAATTCCAACTAAAATCCCATCTTTTACAGGAAGCTTTTCTGAACCCCTCTTAATTCTAGTTAATCATTTCCTACTTATGCTGTATATATCTTTATTTTTATATATTTGTTTACATGTTATCTTCCCCCCCATTAGTTTGGGGGGACAGGGAATGTCTTTTGCCTCTTTTTTATACCCAGTGACTTAGCACAGTGCCTGGTACACAATAGGCACTTAATAAATGTTTATTGATGAACAGATTGTTATCCTACAACTATGCTAAGGTTGCTAATTATTTTAATTAGTTTTTTAGTTGACTCTCTAGGGTCCTGTAAGTAAATCATATCATCAGCAAAGAGTAATAATTTTGTTTCCTCCTTATGCCTTCAATTTCTTTTTTCTTGTCTTATTACTATAGCTAGCATTTATAGCACTGTATGAAATTGTAATAGTGATAATGGACATTTTTGCTTTACTCTTGAATCTTATTGGAAAGGCTTCTAGCTTATCCCCCTTACAGCTGATGCTTATTCTTTGTTTTAGATACAATTTATTATTTTAAGGAACACTTCATTTATTCCTACACTTTCTAATGTTTTTAATATGAATGGGTTTTTCTGCATCTATTGATATAATCATATATTTGTGGGGGGGTTTGCTATTAATATGGTCTATTACATTTATACTTTTCCTGATATTGAACCAGATTTGCATTCCTGGTATAAATCCCACCTTCTGATACTAAATGATCTTTGTGATATATTGCTGAAGTCTTCTTGCTAACATTTTATTTTAAAAGTTTGCATCAGTATTCATTATGGGTATTGATTTATATCTTTATTTTGATGCTCCCTAGTTTAGGCATCAAGATCATATTTGTGTGATATGAGGAATTTGGTAGGACCTTTTCTTTTCCTATTTTTAAAAAAAAATTTATATAGTATTGAAATTGTTTTTTAATTGTTTGGTATAACTTGCTTGTAAATCCATCTGGTGATAGGGATTTGTTTTTAGGGAGTTCATTTAAAGTTTGTCCAAATACCTTTTTATTTCCTCTTCTACTAATCTGAGCAATTTTTGTTTTTTTGTATATGATTCATATATATTTTGTATATATTCATTCATATCATTTAGATTGTCAATTTCATTGGCATATAGTTGGATGAAATGGCTTCTAATAAAATTATTTTACTTTTTCATCATTAGTTTTGAGTTCATCTTTTTCATTTTTGAAACTGGTCACTTGGGTTTTTTTAATCATTAGCTAATATCTATTTTTTTTGAAAACTCATAGTTTTATTTATTAATTCAATGGTATTTTTAAAATTTTTGTTTTTCTCTCTTTTGATGTTCAAGGCTTCTATTTTTCTATTTAATTGAGGGTTTTTAATTTGTTGGGGGGGGTGTTTTATTAATTGTAAGACCAGTTTATTTATATGCTCTTTCTGTCTTTTTTTTTATGAATGTGTTTAGAGAAATAAATTTTCCCATAATTCTGCTTTGGCTGCATCCCACAAGCTTTGGTATGCTTGGTTGTCATTAGTTTTAATGACTGGTTGTCGTTATTTTTAATGAAATTAATGCTTTTTTTTCTATTTTTTTGTTCTTTATCATACCCATTCTTTAGAATTAGATTAGTTTCCACTTCACTTTCTTTTTTTTTTCTAATTCAATTTTTAATTTATTAATTTGTTTCCTTTTAGTTTACAGGATTCAATTCCACAATTCCTTGAATTTCACATTTTGTCCCCCTCCTTCCTCTCCCCCCCCCATGGCATCTTATAATCAAGTATAGGATCTGTAAATACTTTCACATTATACAATGGTCAGGTTATAAGGATGGATTATACCAGCTGGAATGAAAAATGGTAAAGAGGACATAAAATCAAATAAGAGAACGAAAAAGATCAGGTATTTTGCTTCCACCTGGATATAAATTTAGTTCTTTCTAGTTCTTTCTCTGGATGCACGTTTTTCTCTCCATCATGCGTCTTTTGGGATTGACTTATATCCCTGCATTGTTGAGAAGAGTCCAGTCTATCAAAGTTGGTCATCACACATACGTTGTGTCTGTAATTGTGTACAAATTCCTCCTGGTTCTACTCTTCTCACTCAGCATCAGTTCTTTTAAGCCTCTCCAGGTAAATATGAAAGCCTGCTCCCCGTTTCTTATAGCACAAGGTTTCTTATAGCGCAAAGGTTGATACTGTAAGCAGTCTGCTAAAACAAGGAATTGTTTACCTATCAGACTTGTGGAGAGGGAATGACTTTATGATGAAACAGGAATTAGAGAACATTATAAAATGTAAAATGGATAATTTTGACTACATGAAATTGAAAAGTTTCTGTACAAATAAAGCCAATGTAACCAAGATTAGGAAGGAGGTGGGAAATTGGGAAAGAATCTTTACAACCTATGTCTCTGACAAAGGACTCATCTCTAAAATATACAGAGAACTGAGTCAAATTTATAAGAATACAAGTCATTCCCCAATTGATAAATGGTCAAAGGATATGAACAGGCAGTTTTCAGAGAAAGAAATTAAAGCTATCTATAAGCACATGAAGAAATGCTCTAATTCAGTATTGATTAGAGAAATGCAAATCAAAACAACTCTGAGGTACCACATCTCACCAGTTAGATTGGCTAAGATGACAAAACAGGAAAATGACAAATGCTGGAGAGGATGTGGGCAAACTGGTCCACTTCACTTTCAATATCTGTTTCAAAGACCCTTTATTGAATATAATGTTATTGTATTATGGTTAGTGAAAGATGGGTTTAATATTTCTTCTTTTTTTGATTTTTGTGAAATTGTTATGCCCTGAGAGATGGTCATTTTTAGTGAAGGTACAAAGCACAGCTCAAAAATAGGCATACTCCTTTATCTTCCCATTAAATATTCACCAGAGGTCTATCATATCTAAATTTTCTAAAATTCTTTCCAGCTTCCTTTTTTCTGGTTAAATTAATCTAAGTCTGATAGGGGTAAATTGAGGTCACCCACTGTTATAAATTTACTACCTATTTCTCCTTGTAATACATTTAATTTTTTCTTTAAGAAGTTAGATGCTTGGGGCAGTCAGGTGGTGCAGTGAGTAAGAGCACTGGCCCCAGAGTCAGGGGACCTGGGATCGATTCTGGACTCAGATACTTCACACCCACACACATTAAAAAAAAAAAACTGGCCGTGTAACCTTGAGCAAGTTACTTAACCCCAATTGCTTTAAAAAAAAAAAAAGAAGTTAGATGCTCTGGAGCACTGCATTTACTGCTAAGTCAGGAAATATACTAACTAGGTAGAATGTCTAGAAATGGTTGAATAACTGTAAAAGGACTAGGGAATTAGGTCTTGTGAGAATTGTTGAAGGAATTCAAATTTTTCTTACTCCAAACTTCCTTCAAGGTCATTTCCATTCTTCTAGTCCTCCATGTGATATCCTTGACTTCTCACTCCCTTTCCCCCTATAAGCCAAAGGTGGCTGATATTACCTTCATAACATCTCTCTTCTGATATGGCCACACACAGACCCTTGTGCAGGTCCTCATTGTCTCATGCCTGGATTACTGCAATGGCCTGCTGGTTAGTTTGCCTGTCACAGGTCTCTCCCCACAACAGGCCACACAACTGTAAAGGTGATGTTCCTAAAATCCATGTCTATGTAAATCCCTCTCAGTGAATTTCAATGCCTCCCTTTCATTTCCTGGATGAAATATAAAGTCCTATTTGGCATTCAATGCCCTTCACAACTCTCCCTCCTTTCCGTTTTTAGTCTTCTTATATCTTTACCCCACCATGTATAAACTCTGATCCAGTAACACTGACTTCCTTGCTGTTCCTCAAACAAGACATTGCATCTCCTGATGCTTTGCCTGTCCCCCATGCCTGGAATATTCTCCCTCCTCATCTCTGCCCCTTGGTTTCCCTCAAGTCTGAACTAAAATCCCACTTTCTCTACAGGAAGCCTTTCCTGATCCCTCTAAATTCTTCTATTGCCTTTCTTCTGTTGATTCTTCCCAATTTATTCTGTTTACATTTGTGTTTTTATCCAATAGTTTGCATATGTCCCCCATTAAACTGAGTTCCTTAAGCGGGGAAGGGACTAGGGAAACTCCCTCCCAACTCTACTGAAGGAAAGGATGGAATGTCAGAATGGAAACAGGGCCTATAGTAAAGAGACCTGGCTTTTGGCATGTTCTATCTCTGTCACATTAGCTATGTGACCTTAGATGAATCACTTCCCCTTTTTAGGCCTGTTTACTCATCTGTAAAATGAGAGTAATAATACTTGTGTCATCCATTGCACAGAACTTTTGGGGAAAAGAGTTTTTATAAAGGAAAAGAAGTTATATGCTATGTGATTTGGTACCTATATGTTTAGTATTGATATTAATTCATTATCTACAGTTTCTTTTACCTAATATAGTTTTGTTTGTCTCTTTTAAATAGGTCTATTTTTACTATTGCTTTGTTTGAGATCATGAATGCTACATCTGTCTTTTTTTTACTTTAGCTGAAGTATAATAGATACTGCTCCACGTACTTACTCTAACTCTGTTAGAGTGTGTTTCTTGTAAACAATATATTGTTGGATTCTGATTTCTAATTCTTTCAATTATCTTTTTCCATTTTATGGGTGAATTCATTCCATTATATTCACAGTTGTGATTGCAAACTATGTATTTTGCTCCATCCTATTATCTTATACTTTTTCTTCTCTGTTTTCCCACCACTTCTTCAAGACAGTATTTTGTTTTGATTAATCCATTCTTTAAACTATCCTTTGTCTTATTTCCTCTCTTTCCTTTACCTGTTTCCCTCTCATTTCTCTGTTGGATGAAGTGTATTTTTTTTATCCAACTCTGAATGTATTCAATACACATATATTCTGTCCCTCTTTGACCAGTTCAGATGAAAGCAAGGTTCAAGTGTCACTCTCCGCCTCTACTTCCTCCTCCTTGTTAGTCTTCTATTTGCCCATTCCCTTTATGTGAGATAATTTTCCTCATTCTACCTCTCCCTTCTCCTCACCCTCTACTCCAGTATATCCCTCTTCCCTACCCTTTCTATTCTTTTTATTTAAGATCATAAAAATATCACAGAATCACTCTCATGCCCTCTGATTCCTTTTGATGCTAGAGTTCAGAGGAATTACATATATCATAACTCTCCATAGAAGAATGTAAATGGTCAATCCTTGGTTAGTTCCTTATGATTGCTTGCTCATGTTTACCTTTGTATGCTTCTCTTAACTCCTGTTTGTATATCAAATCTTTTCCTCAGCTCTGGTATTTTATCACTAATGTTTAGAAGTTCTCTATTTCATTAAAGTTCCATTTTCCCCAGTAGGATTTCTCAGGTTTTCTGAATAAGGTTATATTTGATTGTGAGTCTATAATTTTTGTCTTTTGTTATATTATATTCCAAGTTCCCTGATTCTTTACTATGGTGTCTGTTAAATCTTATGTGATTCTGACTGTTGCTACTTGCTACTTGAATTCTTTCTTTTTGCCTGCCTGAAGCATTTTTTAATTTCACTTGGGAGCTCAGGATTTTGCCTATAATTTTCCTAGGAACTTTAATTTTATTCTTTCATTTCCTAGGAACTTTCATTCTATCAGGAGGTGACTGGTCAATTCTTTCTCTTTCTATTTTGCTGTCTGATAATAAAAGATCTGGATAGTTTTCTTTTATAACATCTTGAAACATGATAACTAGGCTCTTTTTTTGGCTTTCATGTAGTTCAATGATTCCCTCAATCTGTTGTTTATTGTTTTAAACTGTGAAATACTTCACATTTTCTTCTCTTTTTTCAGACTTTCAACTTTGTTTCATTATTTTTAGTCTCATGGAGTCATTAGCTTCTATTTGGTCAATTCACATTTTCATAGAGTTATTTTCTTGGGTAAGGTTTTATACCTCTTGTTCCAAGCTGTTAATTTTACTTTCATGTCTTTATTCCATTTCTCTCATTTTATATGAAAAAAATAACTTTGGCTATTTTTTAACTCTTGCTTTAACTTTTCCAGGAATTCTGGTTGGGCTTTGTAAGAGCTCCATTTTTCTTTAAGGTATTGCTTGCAGACATTTTCAAGTCATTCTCTTCTTCTGGGCTTATTTCTTGAGTTTCTCTATTACCATAAAGGCTCTTTATATGGGATTCCTTTGTGTATGTGTGCTCATTCTTGCAGTATATTTCTTGACTTTGGACTTTGTGTTAGTGCTGGCCTTTGTGTACTTCTGGAGGGAGTGTCTGACCTGAGCGACTCTACTCACATCCTTCTGTTGCTCCCATGATATTGAACTGGAGTCTATAAGCTTTCAATGCTCTCAAAGTGATGGGTAAATTCTGTTCATTCCTCTAAGAGCTATGCAAGTACCTGATTCAGGTTTGGATCTGTTGTGTTATCCCTGGTTGGGAGTTTCAGTAGAATGTTGCTAAACCTGAATCAGTCACTATTAGTCTATTGAGAGGTTCTACAATTCTGAAGGACTGAACTGTAGGCTCCCCTTTGGTCTGGGACTTCTCTTCTGGCTATTCCATTCCTGGCTTTCTCCCTGGGTTACAGGCTGGAAATGAGTTCCTTCTTTGTTTCAGGGATCAGAGCCAAATAGCTATTGTTTGCTTCCAGATGTTTTTCTTTGCTCAGTTATACAGTCAGGGCCTCAGCAGCTACTGATCCTCTGAGACTAAAGAGGAATCTTTGCACTAAATTCTTGACCTAGAACTGGGTAGTAAACAACAAAGCTGCCTTGTGGTACCTAATCCTGTATCCTCCGATCTGTACAGGAATCTACTAAGATCACTTCCTGCTCCAGTGCCTAGTCTCAGGTCAATTTCAGTCCATGAGCACTGGTATGAGCTATATGGGCATGCTCCTGACCAGACTTCATCCCTCGTGTCTGCAAGCCTTTCTGTCTCACCCTCTCTGGGCTAGAAAAATGAGTCACTTTTTCTTAGATTCCCCAATTAGAATTTAGTCTGCTACATTTTCTAGAACTTTGTGGAAGAAGTTTGGTAGATGAGCTAAACCAAACTTCTTTGTCTTATTTCATTATCTCAAATTTACCTTGGCCCAGACATTTCATTTTCCTACTATACTGATTTTCTCCATTACTCTACTTCTGCCTAGTGTGTGTATATTACTATATGTTATATACACACATACATGCACAAATACATATGTGTATACATGTGCACACATATACACACATACATTTGTATATGCACATGTATGTGTGTGTGTAATCTAATCTGCTATACCACATTACCTCAGTTCAAAACTGAAAAGAGGCAGGCGCTACCATGTGTCAAAGCTGCCCTAGAGCACAATATAAGAAAATAAGATAGTGGCCTCTATATTCAGGCTAACAAGTTTATATATAAATATATATATATATATATATAATTATATAATAGACGAACTCTCTTTCATACTCTTTTTTCAGCTCTTTTCTGGCAGGTGAAACAACAGCCAGATATTACTCCTCTCCTTTCTCTGCTTTCTGGGGAAGAGAATCAGTTATTCCCTGACATATCTGCCCAAACCAGTGCTGGTTACAATTCTCCCATTCTCTCAGGCTTAAAAACTTTGAGTTATCAGATCATAGATTTAACTGGAAGAGTACTGAGGGATCATCTCATTCAACCATTTCCTTTTTACAGATTAGCAACTGAGGTCCAGAGCAGTGTAATGATTTGTCCAAGGTCACACAAGTAGTAACTGGCCAACCTGGGATTGAAGTCCACATCCTTGGACCCCAATCCAATATCTCAGTGCCTCACTTTGACTCTTACTCAGTAAACTCCAATGTCTTGCTATTATTTCTATGGTCAGATGCAAACTTCTCTGTTCACCATAACAACAGCAATAGCTAACATTTATATAGTGCTTTTAGGTGTGCAGAGCACTTTACAAATGATATCCCATTTGATCCTCAGAACAACATTGTAAGTATACAGTCTCCACGGGGCAGGTAAAGCCCTTCAAACCCTAGCCCCTTTTCCAGCCTTATTAAACTATTCCCCTGAACATAACTTATAATTCAATCAAACTGGCCTTTTTATTGTTCTTCATCTATCACATCCTAATTCCCATCTCCATGTTTCTACACTCAGCTCAAACACTACCTTTTACATGACACTCAAGCTGAGTTCTGAAGGAAATTAAAGATTCTAAGAGGTGGGGGTTAAAGAAGAAGGAAATGCCTTCCTGACATGGAAGATGGCCAGTACAAAAGGAGAGAGAAAACAAATGGAGCATCCTATATGAAAAACAGTGAGATGTCCAATTTGACTGAAGAATAAAAGCACACAAGGGAAATAATGTGTTAAAACGACTGAAAATGTAGGTCGTGGCCAGGTTATTGAGGGCTTTAAATGAGAAACAATGAAGTTTATATTTTATCCTAGATATAATAGGAAGCCACTGTAGTTTATCGAGTATTGGAAGTTCATGGTCAATCACTTTGGCAGTTAAGTGGAGAATGGACTGGACAGGGGACTGACTTAAGGCAGGGAATCCAATTAATAGATTATGGCAATAGCGATCCCAGCAAGAAGTGATGAGAGGGCAGACGCTGCAGTTGCGCTTGCCCTGAATGTGTTGCTGCTGCTGCTTCTGATTCACTTTCATTCCTGGAAGGATACATAAATCAAAGGGTTGGGTGGGTGGCAGAAGCCAGTGCTGTGTCTGTTGATCTGCAGACAGGGTACCCAAAATAAGGTCACAAGATGCTACGTCTAAGTCTGTATCTAAGTAAAATGCAAAGCCACACTGGGGCTTTTTTTTTTCTTTCTGGCATGCCTGCTTTGGTTAAAACCCCTTTGGCCTGTTACCAGAAATTGGTGCTCTGACTTTAATTAATGCTTCAATGAGCAAGGTGCTATTCCGAAGCCCTCGGTCCCTGTGGCTAACGAGTTGGGTTTTCTTGGGATTGTCCCGACCAGGGTATGGGAGATCCCCCTGCACTGTTCCCCTTTATGATAAATGAGTTAAATAAGTGGGGATCCAATGTCCCCACACTGACTTTTTGACTTTGCGGCATTTATTAAAGAAACTTTCATTTTTGCCCCCTTTAATTTTTTTTATTATCAAAAATGTTTTTTCTTTCTCCCACTTTAACCTTTTTCAAATATCAAAAATATTTTTCTTTCCCTCCCATTCCCCCATTTCTCCCTCCCCCCCCATTGAAACAAATTAACAAGAAGTGATGAGAGTCTGAACTAGGGCAGTGGCTGTGTGAAAAGAGAGAAGGGAGCAGATGTGAGAGGTATGATGGAGATTGAAACAAGATTTAGCAACTGAATAGATGTGATATGAGGAATAAGGAAGCTAGGAAAGACACTGAGGTTGCTAACCTAGAAGAGTTGAATGGTGGTAGTGTCCTTGACAGAAAGAGGGAAGTTTTGACAAGATTTGAAACTGGTGGAAAATATATACATAATTAGTTCTATTTTAGGTATGTAGAGTTTGAGGTGCCTATGAGACATCTAGTTTAGAATGTCCAAGGAACAATTGTTGATAGAAGACTGGAATTTATCTGGATACAGCTAGATATATAGATGCAGAAGCCATTGGCACAATGTTGGTTATTAAACCTATGGGATCTGATGGGTTCATCAAGTGAGAGAGTGTAAGAAGATAAATGAAAGGGCCCCAGGACATAGCCTTGGGGTATACATACAGTGGGCAGGATATGGAGGTAAATTTATGGTAGAGAAAGAACATATTCTCCATGTTGTTGATTCAATTTTTTTCAGCTAATCTAATAAATGTGAGACCCTTGATAACTGGTAAAATCTCAATTCAAAATTAAGGAAATAACTGCCCTCCTTGTCTTGGACTAATCAAAACTGTGTCTTGTGCTCCCATTCCACAGATCACTCAATGCCAAAAGACAGTAAGGTGCAGTGGAAATGATAATGGACTGTGAGGAAGGTGATCTATCTCTGCCACTAACTAGCTATGTGGCAACATAATCTCTTTTTCTCTCTGAATTTTACCTATGCATCCTATAAAATGAGGTAATTGTACATGAAGACTTCTTCTTTACTCTAATATGCTAGGATTTTGACAGGGATGGAGACTTTTATTTCATTGATTATAGGGAACTCTCAAGTGAGGAAAATGGCTTTACCAATGCAGATTGCCACCCTTCTTGCAATCTATGGTCTAAGAGAGTTATCTAGAGCACTATGAGAGGTTTGATGATCTGCCTAAGGTTAAACAGTTACTTTGGGTCAGAGGCAGCACTTGAACCCATATCTTCCTGATTCTGAAGCCAGTTCTCTATCCACTAAATCACCCTTCCATAGCATATGTCAAAAAACCTACTTGTTCTGAAGGCTGCAGGATGAATTACTGCCACTTTAATGCCCCATTTTTTAAGTTCCAGTCTCATGACTCCAGAAAACATGCTCAGAGCTGCCTTGGATGAAGAATATGCAGCATACAGTTTCATGGGAATGCCTCCTGTAAGGAAACAAGAGAAAGAGATCATAGGATTTGGGATGTAGTAGGAAACATAGATATTATTTAATCTAATAATTATCCAATAATCATTATCTAATCCAACCCCCTCATTTTATAAATGAGGAAACTAAAGCCCAGAACAGTAATATGACTTACTCAACATCACACACGTAGTAAATCACAAATCTAGGATTTGAACCCAAATCTGATTTCTATATCCAGCAATTTTTCTATTTTACTATTTTGTAGAAGTTAAGAAATGGAAGTAAAATATGTTGGTAAATGTTTAACAACCAGTAATCCAAGATAAGGGAGGTGAACTTGTATGCATGACATACTTTTTTAAAAAAGATAATTATGCTTTATTTTAACATCCACTTAAAAAAAATTAAGTTCCCAAATCTGTCCCTCCCTCCAACCCATCTCTCACCTATTGAGAAATTAAACAATATGGTAGCAATTATACATGTTAAATCATGCAATATATTTCCATATTAGCCATTTGCCAAAAAATTAAGTCAAAAATATGCTTCAATATGCATTCAGAATTCATTAATTCTTTCTCTGAAGGTGGATAGCATTTTCATCATGAGTGCTTTAGAATTGTCTTAGATTATTTTAATGTAGCAATTAGAGTAGCTAAGTCTCTCACAGTTAAACATCATCATATTACATTGCTCTTACTGTGTTTTCCTGCTTCTGCTCACTTTACTTTGCATCAGTTCATACAATCTTTCCAGGTTTTTCTGAAATCATCTCCCTCATCATTTCTTATAGTACTATAGCATTCCATCACAATCATGTACCACAATTTGTTCAGCAGTTCCCCAGTTGATGGGCATCTCCTCAGTTTCCAATTCTTTGTCACCATTAAAAGAGCTACTAGAAATATTTTTGCACATATAGGTTCTTTTCCTTTTTGTTTGATCTCTTTGGGATACAGACCTATTAGTCATATTGTTGGCTCAAAGGATATGTACACTTTTGTAGCCCTTTGAACATAGTTCCAAATTGTTCTCCAGAATGATTGGACCAGTTCACAATTCCACCAACAGTGCATTACTGTGTCTATTTTCCCACATTCCTTCCAGCATTTGTCATTTCTTTTTTCTGTTATGTTAGCCTATCTGATAGGTATGAATTAATATCTCAGAGCTATTTTAATTTTAATTTCTCTAATCAATGATTTAGAGCATTTTCATATGATTATTGATAGATTTGATTTCTTCTTCTGAAAACTGCCTGTTCGTATTCTTTGACCATTTATCAATTGAGGAATTGTCTCCATTTTTATAAATTTGGCTTCATTCCCTATATATTTGAGAAATGAAGCTTATATCACAGAAACTGCCTCTAAATTTTTTCCCTAGTTTTCTGCTTTTCTTCTAATTTTGGCTATGCTAGTTTTGTTTGTGCAAATTTTTTTAATTTCATGCAATTAAAATTACCCATTTTATTTCCTGTGATTTTCTCTATTTCTTGTTTGGTCATAAATTCTTCCCTTATCCATAGATCTGACAGGTTAATTTTTTCTATGCTCCCCTAATTTGCTTATATCATCCTTTGTATCTAAATCATGTACCTATTTTGACCTTATCTTGGTTTTGATGTGAGATACTGATCTATGCCTAATTTCTGCCAAACCACTTTCCAGTTTTCCCAGAAATTTCTATCAAATATTGATTTCTTGCCTCCAAATTTTGCATCTTTCGGTTTATGAAACACTAGAATACTATGATCGTTTAATAGTGTATATTGTGTACCTATCTTATTCCATTGATCCACTACTCTATTTCTTTACTAACATTAGATTGTTTTAATGATTACCCCCACTTTTTAATATAATTTGAAGTACAGAACTGCTAGGCTTCCTTCTTTCACATCTATTTTTCCTTGATTCCCTTGATATTTGTGACCTTTTGTTCTTCCAGATGAATTTTGTTATTTTTTTCCTAGCACTGTAATTCTTTGATTGCTTGACTGGTATGGCACTGAATAAGTAAATTGATTTAGGTGGAATTATCATTTATATTACATTGTCTTGGCCTATCCGTGAGCAATTAATATTTCTCTAATTGTTTAGCTGTGTCTTTATTTGTGTGAAAAATGTTTTGCAATTATGTTCATATAGTTCCTGAATTTGTCTTGGCAGATAGACTCCTAAGTATTTTTATTGCCTGAAGTTATTTTAAATGGAATTTTCTCATTCTATCTCTTCCTGCTGGGTTTTGCGGTAGCGTATAGAAATGCTGATGATTTATTTATGTGGATCTATTTTATATCCTGCAACTTTGCTAAAGCTGTTAATTGTTTCAACTAGTTTTTTTAGCTGATTCTCTAGAGTTCTGTAAGTAAAACATCACATCATCTGCAAAGAGTGATAGATTTATTTACTCACTGCCTATTCTTATTCTTTCCATTTCTTTTTCCCGTTTTACTGCTATAGCTAGCATTTCCAGTACACTGTTGCATAATAGTGGTTGCTTCACCTCTAACTTCATTGGGAAGGCATCTAGTTTACCTCCATTACAGATCATGCTTGCTGATTGTTTTAGATGGATACTATTTACCATTTTAAGGAGAGCCCCATTGATTCTTGTTTTAGGAATGGGTGTTATATTTTGTCAAAAGTTTTTTCTACATTTATTGAAATAATCATATGATTTCTGTTGGTTTTGTTATTGACATGCTCAATTATGGTGATATTTTTCCTAAATGTTGAACCAGCCTTGCATTCCTGGTATAAATCCCGCTTATAGTATATGACCTTTGTGATATATTGCCGTAATCTCCTTGATAGTATTTTATTTAAATTCTTTGCATAAATATTTATAAGAGAAATTAGCCTACAGTTTTCTTTTTCAGTTTTTGCTCTCCTTGGTTTCAGGTATCTTTTTTTATTTCCTTTTGATTTCAAATTTTCTTTTTCACTATGAGCTTATCACCAAATACAAACAGTTCAGTATACAAAGAACAAAATCTTTTCTCGTAAATTGTTGTCTAGACACATTTCTCCCATATTGATTTGTACCATTAACTTTTCAACTCCAAATGTCAGATTTTGACATTTATCCCTATTAAACTTAATAATATCCACTAGAAATGTGGCATAGCAGCTATATGGCACAGTAAATAAAGCACCAGGCCTGGAGTCAGGAAAATCTGAATTCAAATCTAGCCTTAAACACTTAACAACTATGTTACCATGGGCAAGTCACTCAATCTGTTTGCCTCAGTTTCCTCATCTATAAAACAGCAATGGTACCTACCTCCCAGAGTTATTGTGAGAATATATGATATAATTTTTGTAAATGTGCCTAGAATACTGACATTAAAAAAACATAGAGCTTTGTTTCCAGGATTATATGAGAATATTTGTAAAATGGTTAGCACATAGTGGGTACAAATGCTAGTTACAATAATAATAATTGTTGTTGTCTTTGACAGAATCCTAGCTTAGAGTCAGAAAGAAGTGGGATCAACTTCCACTTCTGACACTTGCCAGTTAAGTGGTCACTTAACAAGTCACTCAATTTCTGCGTCCCAAATAATAGAGGGCTATAACCTACAATAGTGAAAGGAGTTCTGTAGGACAAGATCCTCATATTGAAGTTATCATAGATCCTTTGCATAGTTATGAATATTTTATCTTATTAGCATCAGATGATTGTTTTGTTGTCAATGTGCTAGCTATCCTAGATCTGTTATTTGCACACTTAATAACATACTAAATATGCCCTCATCCAAGTCACTGATAAAAATGTGGAGTAACACAGAAGCCAAAGACTCTAAGATATTCTGCTAAAGACCTTTTCCAGACTGAAAATGATTGATTAATGTTTATTTTTTGTGCCTGGTCATTCAACCAGTTATGAATCCATCTGACTATCATCAAACCCACATTTCTCTATCTTGTCCCTAATAGTCTTTACTGCTTTTCTGAAACCAAGATATACTGTATATGGCATAGTAGGTCTAGAAACCCTGCCATTAAAGAAAATGAAGCTAGAATGATCAGTTGCTGGTGAATCTATGATTGATGAATCAATGATTACCACTTCCCTTTCTGAATGTTTATGAATTATCCCCTTCATTTGGAGTCAAGGTCATCAACCAAAAGTTTGAATACCATTTTCCAATTTGTAGTCATATTTCACCTTTCCATTCTCCGTGATTTTTCAGAGATTCCCTTCAAGATGTAAATAATCACATCCATCAGTTCTTTGCTTTCCCTTTGGTACCTTGTCATTTCCATCATTGTATTGAAAAAATAAAGTGATCCAAAGAAAGACTGAAGTTTAGGATTCAAATTAGTTCTTTTGTCTTGAAGCATATATTCTGTTAGATTTGGAACCCACAGCCTTGATCCCTGGAGTATTAGCACTTAAGACCTTGGGGTCACTGGTTTTGACAAACTTAAGGCTGGTGGTGATGATTGTGTGGCCAGAATGTTTGGTGACAACTTTGGGGTCAGTGCACTTGGTGAGTCTGGTACATCATGGTACAGTTTTGGGGTCTATAAATTTGATGATTTTGTGTCTAAGGATCTAAGTTCTGGGGAACTTTGTGCTGAGGGCTTTAATGGTTTCTTCCTGGCTCCTGATGGCTTTGGTATTATGGGCGAGCATTTTCTTCAGAACTTTATTGGTAGTCTTAGAACAGCTTGTATCTTCCTCAGAAATTGGTGTTAATTCATTTCAGAGACTCCTGTTTCTGTGACTGGGTTTCTTGATGTCATTTCTGTGTCATTTGTAGGACTAGCTGGAGGTGGTGTGGCTCTTAGACTTACCCATTACACAATCATCTCTACCACCAGGGAACAGCTAGGTGGTTTAATGGATATAGTGCCAGACCTGGAGTCAGAAAAACTCATCTTCTTGGGTTCAAATCTGGCCTCAGACACTTCACTAGCTGTGTGAGCCTGAGGAGGTCACTTAACCCTGTTTGCCTCAGCTTCCTCATTTGTAAAATGAGCTGGAGAAGGAAATGGCAAACCACTCCAGTATCTACACCAAGAAAACCCCAGATGGGTTCACAAAGAGTCAGATACAACTGAAAAATAATTGAACAACAAGTATGCCACCATAGATTGCAAGGACCAGAGAAGACCCTTAAGCTCTTTCAATATTCTGAAATAAAGTTCATTTGAACCTGCTAAAATGAAATCATGAAGGACATATTATCTTCTGAAGCCAATCATCTTTTCATTTATCATGTAATTTAATTTCCTGGTAGCCATTCTTTTTCTGTCCTTCCCTACATCAACTGAGAAACCCAGGAACTCTTAAGGCATTGAGGTTGCCACTCCAAGCAGGTCCATCTCAGGATTACTGTTCAGTCACCTAGAATGGACATGTGCCTGTAGCAGCAAGCACCCCAAGCATCCTCAGGGTTTGCTACCACCACAGGTTCTTGGATCTGCTTTGTTAAAGGAAAGCAACTCAAAATGGGTTAACAAGCTTACTTTAATTAGTCAGACATATATCGTTTTCCTTGTTCAGGAGGAAAGGTCAGCACCCCGAACTTCAAAGTATACAGGCAGAATTATCAAGACAGAAACAGATCAAGTAGACATATTTCCAAACTGTCCAACTGTTACATCCATACCCAGTCAACATCTGGGTTTCCACATCTGGGTTTTTCAAAGCCGGGGGACTCTCAACAACGGCTTCCCAGAATACAGATCAAATCACAGAACACTTCTCAAAGTGAGCCCCCAAAACAAAGCTACACATCAGGGCTTATATAGCCTTCTCCTGGCTCAGAGAATGTAACAACCTTATTGACTCACTGGCCAATCAAAAAGTATTTACTGAAAAACAAGCCTCCCACCCCAGGCTTCAGGTGCACTTTAGCCTAGGGGCAGGGAAGATCTTCCAAATTTGCATTCCCATTACAGTGCCTTAAACTAGTATTCACTCTATAATGCACAATTTCTGCTGGAAGAGAGAAAAGGGCAGTCTTTCCCCCATCCTTTTTTCCCTTCCCCAGTTGCATGATGATACCTAGAAAGTCAAAGGAAGAAAGCTGATTTAGGTATCACCGCCATATTTGTGTCATAGAATTTGGTAGGACTCCTTCTTTACCTATTTTTTTCAAATAGTTTATATGGTATTGGAATAAAATTGTTCTTTAAATGTTTGGTAGAATTTACTTGCAAATTCATCTGATCCTTAAGATTTTTTCTTAGGGACCTCATTTGTGGCTTTTTCAATTTCTTTTTCATTCAATTTTCTCCAGAAGTCTAGTATAGCTAGCATTTCTAAAATTGTATTCGTCTCCTTAACTTCTTTCTTATTTTTTTATGGTTAGATTTATCTAGCTCTGATATGGGAAAGTTGAAGTCTCTCCCTGCTATAATTTTACTGTCTTTTTTTCCCCTGTAATTTATTTAATTTTTTCTTTAAGAAAGTGGATGCTATGCCACTTGCTGCATGTATGTTTAATATTGATATTTCTTCATTGTCTATAGTCTCTTAGCAAGATGTAGTTTCCCCAATTATCTCTTTTAATCAGGTCTATTCTTGTTTTTGCTTTGTCTGAGATCATGATTGCTACCCCTGACTTTTTTACTTCAGTCAAAACATAACAGATTCTGCTCCAGCCCTTTATTTTAATTCTGTGTGTGTCCTTCTGTTTCAAGTGTATTTCTTGTAAACAACATATTGCTGAATTCTAATTTCTAATCCATCCCACTATCTGGATTTTATAGATTAATACATCCCATTCTCATTCATAGTTACGAATACTAACTGTATATTTACCTCCATCCTATTTTCTTCTGTTTCTCTTCACCCTGTCCCTCCTCAAAAGTCTGTTTTGCTTTTGGCTACTGCCTCCCTTAATTTTCCTCCCTTCTTATCACTGTCCCCTTTTCACTTATCACTTCTCCCATTCTACTTCCTTATTGGGTAAGATAGATTTCTATACCCAATTAAGTATGTATATATGTTCTTCTCTTTCTGAACCAGTTCAGATGAGAATAAGGCTCAAATGTTACCCACTGTAAAATTCTTCCTTTTGTGCCTCTTTTATGTGAGATAATTTTCCCCATTCTTCTTCTCCCCTTCCCCTTCTCACCATGCATCCCTCTTTCTCACCCCTCCATTTTTTTATAATTCCAATTGATTTGTGTCTGTGCTCTCCTTCAACTACCCTAATAATGATAAAGTTCTTAGGAGTTACATGTATCATCTTCCCATGAAGAAATTTAAACAGTTTGATTTATTTAGTCCCTTATAATTTCTCTTTCATGTTTACATTTTTGTGCTTCTCTTGAGTCTTATATTTGAATGTAGAATTTTCTATTCAGCTGTGGTCTTTTCATCAGAAATGCTTAAAAGTCCCCTATTTCATTAAATATCAACCTCTCCCCCACACGCCCCCAAAAAAGATTGTACTCAGTTTTGTTGGGTACATATTCATGGTTCTAATCCTAGCTCCTTTGCCTTCTGTAATATTATATTCCAAGCCTTCTGCTTCTTTAATGTGGTAGCTGCTAAATCTTGCATGATCCTTACTGTGACTCCATTGTATCTGAATGATTGTTTTCTGGCTGCTTTCTCTCCCTGATTGGGGGGGTCTATAATTTGGCTATAACATTCCTGGGAATTTTCATTTTGGAATCTCTTGAAGGAAGTGTGTAAAGCCAAGCAGAAGCAGCTTTCCAGAGGACTGCTGTTGTGAACAGGTTCAAGGTTCTGATTACATAGTGAACTCTTTATTTATTCAGTAATAAACCAAGACAAAACATTGACAGAAACCAGAGTATAGCATTCACAATGTTATAGCATAACAAGTTATCACTAAAGTGTCCACATAGTTATCACCAAAGTGGGCAACTAGTTTTAAACAAAAGATATCATTCAGTAAGTCCTTAACTCAATCATCCTTAAGGAGCAGGCCCCCTTAAGGGACACAAAGTACAAAGGTCAAAGTTCTCTACCCCTAGGTCACAGTAAATCATAATCTTCTCAGTCAATATTAAGTATCCAAGTAAAGCTTTCATTTTGACTCAGGGCTGGCTCTCAGCTTCCATGGTTCCTCTTCCATGGTCCCAGCTCCTGCCCAAATCTACCCAATTGTCTCAGTTCCTTGTCCAGCTCCTTGTCCAATTCCTCATCCAGTTTCTTGTCCAGCTCCAGCTCCATATTGAAGCTCACAGTGTCCAGACCACCTCAAGTCCTTCACAGTTCCTGTTTCTGGGAAGACAAAGCTTAACAGAGCCAAAACAACATTCACGCACATTGCACCGTCATCAATTCACTTTCTGCCTGTGAAATCAGCAGAGACCCACAAACAAGATCCAAGAGGTCAACACAAATCATCAACATAGAAATCAACACAGACCCACAAACGAGTCTGAGAACTCAATACAAATCATCAGTACAGTCCTAGGACCTTCAAATTCCTCCTCCAGGACTTCTATAAACAGACAACCAGAAAATCTTCTTTCAGGGCTTCCAGTAAGGTCCCAGGGCTTCTGTACAAAGTATCACAAACAAACATCAACACAAACATACTGTGCCAGGATACCACAATTGTTCTCCTTCTTGACTCTGCTACCACAAGAGTTCTCTTCTCAGTTCTCATTTCTGCGCAGTTCTTCTCAATTCTCTTCACAGTTCTGCTCAGTTCTCAGTTCTTCTCTCTTCTCAGTTCTGCTCTCTCCAGCCTGGACCACTCCTTAAATATGGTCAATAGCTCTTCCCCTTCCTGTTGCATCAACAACAGGAGTTCACAAGTTCTAGGGTTCACAAGTTGTGGGGTTCACAAGTTCTGCTTCTCAACAAAGACTTGATACAATCATGGGCAAGAATTGAAACAAAGTATCAACTAAATACCTGAAACAAGGTGTTAACTACTTCTTTGCTTGCCATTACAAAGTGATCAGTGGATTACTTTAATTTTTATGCTGTTCTCTGGCTCTAAGACATTGGAGGTGTTTTCCTTTATAATTCTTGAAATATGATGTGTAGGCTCTTTTGTTTTATCATGGCTGTCAGGTAGTCCAATAATTCTTAAATTATCTCTTCTCAATCTATTTCCCAGATCAGTTGGTTCTTCAATGAGATAGTTCACATTTTCTATTTTTTTCATACTTTTGACTTTGTTTTATTGTTTCTTTATTTCTCAAGAACTCATTTGCTTCCACTTTCCCAGTTATAATTTTTAAAGAATTATTTTCTTCAGTGAGCTTTTGTATCTCTTTCTCTATTTGGCCAATTTTGCTTTAAAAGGAGCTATTTTATCAGTAAAGTTTTGTGCCTCTTTTACCCAGGAGTTCTTTCCTTACCATTTGGTCAATTATGTTTTTTAAGGAATCATTTCCTTCAGTATTTTTTAGCTTCTTTCACCAAGCTATTATTATTACATTTGTGTGTGGGGGGGGGGGGTGTGCTATCATTTCTTTTCCCAATTTGTCCTCTACCACTCTTATTTGATTTTTCAAATTACCTTGTTCCTCTTTCTTTAGTTCATCATCAGTGATTCTTTTTGGCCCTGTGTACAGTTTGCATTTTTCTTTGAGGCCCTGTTTTCAGGTTTTCAGGTCACTGACTTCTGAGTTTTTGTTTTAATCTTCCCTGTCACCATAGTAGATTTTTATGATCAGGTTCTTCTTTTTTGTTTGCTCATTTTCCTTGCTTATTTTTTTTTACTTTTTGACTTTGAACTTTCTGTTAAAGTTGGGTTCTTCTCACCTGTGAGTCAGGTGGAGGACAGTCTTAAACTTCAAACATTTTGGCATCACTTTTTTCACAACTAGTGCTAGAGGTCTGTAAATGTTCAGTGTTTCCAATGTGGTGTGATCTGAGGAATGGTGTAGTCATTGCTCTCCTGATGTGAGCCTTAGTCCTTACCTCGGAAGTACCACTGTTCCCTCATGATTTCAACTGCTATTGCTCTTAAGGGATGCTGTTCCTTTGAAGCTACAAGTCCTATCTTTCCACAAGACCCCTTGTCCCTTGTGATTGAAAGTATTCCTCTCTGCCTTGGAACTACTACTCAAAAGTAGGTATTGCCAATGAAGTTACCAAATAGTGCCCTGTGCCCAACTATCACAGGGGTCCCTGGTAATCCCTTTCTGACCAGTAGTTCCTTTAACATCTCTAGTCTGAGAGTTCTCAAAGTTACTGCTGCTGCTATACTCTGGGCCAGCTCCCATTCCCCTGTCACAGACCACTCCTACTGACCTCCTAGGTTATCCTGGGCTGGAAAAATGTCTCACCCCAATCTTTGGCTCTGCCACTCTAGAATTTGATTTGATGAATTATTTTTAAGTTGTTTGGAGGGAAATATTGGAAAAGCTGAGTGCTTCCTCTGCTCTGCCTCCCAGATGTTTCAAATGACACACTTTTAAGTTTAACCTACATTATTAATATTTTCTCCATCACTTTCTTAAACCTAGACAACCAACCAAACAATAGATCAAACCCAAATTTGTAGTATTTGCCAATTTCCAAAGTGTAAATGCTTACACCAAAAATTTAACAAGCAGTTCCCACTTGTATGAGCCAGCTCTAATACACCACTGGATGGAAGTGACCCTAGATAAGAAAGGACCATAGCTCTGTAAGGCCCTTCAGAGATCACTGAAGTCCAATCTACTTATTTTACAGATGAGAAAACTGAAGGCTTCAGAGGTTGATCGATTTGTCCAAGATCACACAGGAACATCAGAGATAAGATTTAAACCTTTAAACCTAAGGCCTCTGACTCCAGACAGTCCATTACTCTTCTAGTTTACCATGCTGCCTCCCAATAATCTAATCCTCTCATTTTACAGGTGAGGAAACTGAGGCCCCTTCACTAATTATTCCTATAACTTTGACTCAGTCATTTAACTTCTTCACTAGTAAATATTAGAAGTGGGATTAGGGGTGGCTAGGTGGCGCAGTGAGTAGAGCACTGGCCCCGGAGTCAGGAGGACCCGAGTTCGGTTCCAGCCTCAGACACTTAACACCCACACAAAAAAACTAGCCGTGTAACCTTGGGCAAGTTACTTAACCCCAACTGCCCATCTTGACTACGTGTCCAACACTTTACAAACCTTAAAATTTGGCTATTATTAGTTGCCTATTATTAACTAAACGCAATTAGTTTATACCAAAAAAATACAGACTGGCAAATGTTTTATTTTCTAATTGAATTATGAGATGATAATCATACAATTAAAGAAGCCTAGAGTTGAAAAAACCTTAAAGGCCAAATAGTCCAATCTGTTCCAGAGCAGGAATCTTTCATTCAGGAGCCATGCCATGCAGCCACCAGCCTCCACTTGAACTAAGTCACAGAGAGAGCATTAAGGAAATCTAGTGCTACTGGACCATTCCAATACTTAGGTAGTTCTTCCTTAAATTGGTCCAATCCTGCATCCATGTAACTTCTTCCTATTACTTCTATCTCTTCTGGGACCAAACAGAACAAATCTAATACCTCTTCTACCTTAAAAGCCCTTCAAATGCTTAGACAGCTGTCATTCCCCAATCTACTCCAACCTCCCCCTGCCTCTTTTCTAGGATAAACTCTCTCAATCACTTCAACCAATTTTTTTTTAATGAGGTCCCCTCACTCTTTGAGTTGCTCTCTTTGTGCTCTTTAGATAAACGTCTTTCCTAAAATGCGGCACCCTAAACAATGCTTCAGAGGTGATCCAAACAGGGCTGGGTACCTCCTTACTCCTGATATTATGCCTATCTTAATGTAGTATAAGATTACGTTGGCTTTTTGGTTGACCACATCACACTGCTGAACTGGCAGTAAATTAAAATCCCAAGGTATTTTTCGTCCTATCAACTGCTTTTTAAACTATGTTTCTTCCATCTTGCGCTTAGAGAATTCATTTTTTTTAAACTGAAGGTTAAAACTTCAGCTTTATTGAATTTTGTCCATGATGCATTGAACCTCAGATGTCAATGTCAGAGTCAACTACAAATAAAGCAATCAAACCATGATCTGGAAAAAATCCATGGATTTATCTCAAGAGCTTGTTTGTCTAGAGTCATATTATTCCTGACAGCTGATACAAATAAGTATATTTATCATGCTAATAAGTTTGCGAAAAACTTTTAGGGTCTCTTAGGGTTCCAAAGCCCATTATATAATCAGTGTCTTGTGTCTGCTACCTGTAGAGACCAAATGAGCTAATACAAAGATCCCACTTCTTCTTAGGATCAGGCAGAAAAGCAAAGCAGTCAGTTAATATCTGTGCTAAGACCTGAAAGTGAGACTAGCTGTCAAGGACAACCAAGTTTATGGATATTCATCTCCTCAGATGAATATAACATTGTTTCCTGGTATAGTGTACCTAGACCAGGTGGATATAAGGAGCCAACTCCAATGCATCCTCTACACAAATGCTAAACTGATATTCTTAAATCATATAGCTGACCATGTTATTTGTACACTCAAGCAGCTTCAGCAGCTTCCTATTGCCTCAAGAATAAGATACCAACTTTTCTGTCTGGCATTTAAAGTTTTTCTCAGTTGAACTCCAACTTATCTTTTCAGACTGATCACACTTTGTTTCCCTACACGCACTCTATGTTCTAACCTCTGGGCCATCTCCAGTCATCCTGATGAATATCTGAACGCTGGACCCAGATGGCTCCAGAAGAGAAAGTGAAGTTGTGATAACTTTGCTTAGCCCTTCCTCACTTAAATCTGATTCACTTGCAAGTCATGGAATCATCTTCCTGATGCCATGGTCCCCTTCAAGAATGAAGGACAAACCACTATGTTTTAACCAAACTAACCAACTTTGGGACAACATTGCAATTTCCATCTTTGTATTTTTTCACTGATTGCCCTCCCTTTTCTTGGAATGCTCTCACTCCATACCTCTACCTCACAGAATCTCTAGTTTTCTTCAAACTACAGCTCACATACCATCTCCTACATGAAATTCTTCATGATACCACCAGCTATTAGCATTCTCCCTCCCTTTGAAATGACTTTGTGTTTACTCTGTAAATATTTTATAATTATTTATTTTTAAATACATGTTCCTCATCCTTACACACACATGCACACACTTGCACATGCATGCTTGTACATGCACGTGTACACACATACACACTCATGAACACACACCAGTAGAATATAAACTTATTGGCAGCTGGGAATGTTTCACTTTGTCTTTGTATTCCCAGCATATATATTGCACAGTACCTGGCACATATGTATTCAATAAATGTTTTTTGAAGTGAAGGTGTGGCCAATGATTATTATGAGTACATCATACATTTATGATATGCTTATGAGAATATCACATGAATATAAAAGTTGAATTTTTAACAAGAGACACAGTTCATACAAGGGTGTTTTATGAAAGTATCTGAGGTTGTGAAAGACACCAATTGAATTACTACTTTGAAGATTCTAGATAAACAGACGTCCCTAAGAATTGAGGCCATGGCAGTTCTGCCCTTGAATAATCAAAAAATGTATAAAATAGGACAAGTCACATTATCTGGTATAGAAATATATATATTTGACATTTAAAAGTACTTGCTATTTTATGCAGGCCCTTTTACTGAGGATATACAAGTTTGGGCATATAGAGAGAGGAAACAACCCAGCAGGGCAAGTGTTTTTGAGGTAGCTAAGTGGTGCAATGGAGACATCACTGGACCTGGCTGGAGTCCAGCCTCAGACATTGACTAGCTGAGTGATTCTGGACAAGTCTCAGTCTCTAGCTACCTCAGTTTCCTCATCTGTAAAATGGATTTAATAATAGCACGTACCTCCCAGGGTTGGGGTCAAATGAGATCAAATAAGATAATAATTGTAAAGCTGTAAAGCATTTAGCACAATGCTTGGCACATAGTAAGCATTATATAAATATTAGCTATTGTTAATATTATATAAGGAAACTGAGACTCAAAGAAAAGCAACTTGCCTCAGATCACACAGCAAATAATGGGTGACATTGGAATTTGCACACAGTTCTCCTGACTCTCAGTTCTTTATCTACTGTACCACATTCCCCCTTGAATGAAAGAATATGGAAAAACTCAAATAAATACAGAAAGTGCCTCAGAAAAGACATACAAAGTATGCAGTACAGGAAATCAGAAACATATGGGAGGGGGTGGTCATTTTTCCACACAATTAACAGAAAAACTCAGCTCTAAGTTGAGTTTACAGAAGTTGAGAATCTGTGGACAATTAAAAGGAAGCATCTTTCAGCCTTCAGAAGTCCTGAGCTTCTTACACTTGGAGGAAGGACATTTGGCATTGGCCTGGGCCAAGCACTAAAGATTAGGCAGGGTGTAACTTGAGTGACGCTACAAGAAAGCAAACAGATGCTTGGCAAAATAACAAGGCCAAAGGAGGTGGTTGGCAATTTACCCGAGCACAACCAGGTTCCACCCTTTTTTCGCCTTTGTTCCCAATTTCCTTTATAAACATGTGAGAACCCACCTTCTCTGAGGGGAATTTTCCAGATGAATACTCTTAATCAGCCTTCAGAGAGTCACAGATCAAAGCTTCCTAATTGTTATCTCCCACCTCCTTATCCATGACCAAAGTTTCAGTCATAGCCAGTATTATGAGGGGCCTGCCACAGCTAATGGTTTGGGGTATTAATAGATATAGAGGATAAAGAATAAGGAAGTTAACAGTTCTTTAGCCCTCTGCCCTCCTCAGGCCCTGTCGGGGGTACTGAATTCCATTCTGGTTATCCTGCATTTGGTATGTTCCCTGGCACAGGGTAGGAGCTTAATAAACACTTACTGAGGGGCAGCTAGGTGGCACAGTGGATAGAGCACCTGCCTAAGAGTCAGGAGGATCTGAGTTCAAATCTGATCTCAGACACTTAACATTTACTAGCCATGTGACCTTAGGCAAGTCACTTAACCCCAATTGCCCTGCCCTCCCCCTCCAAAAAGCAAAGAAAAGAAAAATAATTTTTTTAAATAAATGTGTATTTATTGATTGATTACTACATTCAAAAAAAAGGACACTAATAAGATTGAGGAAGAGATTGGTGACTGTGTAATGGGAATGTAAATTTGAAGATCTTCCCTGCCCCTAGGCTAAAGTGCACCTGGAGCCTGGGGTGGGAGGCTTGTTTTTCAGTAGATACTTCTTGATTGGCCAGTGAGTCAATAAGGTTGTTACATTCTTGTAATGGAAATGCAAATTTGGAAGATCTTCCCTGCCCCTAAGCTAAAATGCACCTGAAGCCTGGGGAGGGAGGCTTGTTTTTCAGTAGATACTTCTTGATTGGCCAGTGAGTCAATAAGGTTGTTACATTCTTTGAGCCAGGAGAAGGCTATATAAGCCCTGATGTGTAGCTTTGTTTTTGGGACTCACTTTGAGAAGTGTTCTGTGATCTGATCTGAATTCTGGGAAGCCATTGTTGAGAGTCCCCCGGCTTTGAAAAACCCAGAATGTGGAAACCCAGATGTTGACTGGGTATGGATGTAATGGTTGGACAGTTTGGAAATCTGTCTACTTGATGTTTCTGTCTTGATAATTATGCCTGTATACTTTGAGGTTCAGGATGCTGACCTTTTCTCCTGAACAAGGTAAACGATATATGTCTCACTGATTAAAGTAAGCTTGTTAACCCATTTTGAGTTGCTTTCCTTTAACAAAGCAGATCCAAGAACCTGTGGTAGCTGCAAACCCTGAGGACGCTTGGGGTGCTTGCTGCTACAATTCTCTGAGCCAGGAGAAGGCTATATAAGCCCTGATGTGTAGCTTTGTTTTGGGGGCTCACTTTGAGAAATGTTCTGTGATTTGATCAGATGAAACTCTGGAAAGCCATTGTCCAGAGCCCCCAGGCTTTGAAACCCAGATGTTGTTTGGTATGGATGTAATGGTTGGACAGTTTGGAAACTGTCTATTTGATCTATTTCTGTCTTGATAATTCTGTCTGCATATTCTGAAGTTCGGGGTGCTGACCTTTTTCCCCTGAACTAGGTGAATGATACATGTTTGACTGATTAAAGTAAGCTTGTTAACCCATTTTGAGTTGCTTTCCTTTATCAAAGCAGATCCAGGAACCTGTATTGGCAGCAAACCCTGAGGACGCTTGGGGTGCCTGCTGCTACACTACGATACCCAAAAATCAGCTGAAAGAGCCAGGAATGCTTAATAAAGGGTAGAGAAAGGTAAAGACCCTCTAAATTCACCTTGCACAAATACACCCAAAGCAGACATTCCCACAATATTCCCATAATGATTAACCTTCAGCTCAGAAGCCAACCTATCCTGTTGAACGGCTTTGTGATGTCCAGTTCTTTGCCACCACAAAGAGAGCTGCTATAAACATTCTAGAACATACATAGGTACTAATACAGCTTCTGATAACATCAGCCTTGTCACTTGCTGCATTGATGCATACTAAGGTTACAATCCACTAAAAGTCCCAGACTTAATTATAATGATGACAGATAGCATTTATACAAAATTTTAAGGTTTGCAAAGCATTTTACATGTGTTAAGCCAGTTGAGCTGCACAACAGTCCTATGCTGTCATTATCCCCATTTTACAGATAAGGAAACTAAGGCTGAGAGAAGTTAAATGACTCATTCAGGGTTAAAGAGATAGTCAATATGAGGCAGGATTTAAATTCAATTCCTCCTGATTCCAATTAACAGAAACTATTATCTAGACTTACCTTATCTAGTACATGCAGAACCATTTTTTTTCTTTGTAACACAAGTATAGGATATTACATCTATTAGCAGCTAGGTGGTGAAGTAGATAGAGTGCTAGCCCTGGAGTCAGGGAAAAAACCGAGTTCAAATCTAGCCTCAGACATTTACTGCTTGTGTGACCTTGAACAAGGCATTTCACCTCTATTTTCTTTAGTTTCCTCATCTATGAAATGGGGATAACAACAGCACCTGCTTCCCAGGGTTATTGTGAAAATCAAATGAGATCACAATTGTAAACCACATAGCACAGTGTGTGGCACACAGTAAGCCCTATGCAGATGTTAGCTATTATAAATTATAATTATGCTATTAAATGTCATCTTATTAGATTTAAGTCCACCATTTTAGGTGATCAAGGCATTTTTTAATACAAATTCTATTGTCCAGTGCATTAGCTATGGTTCCCAGATTTTTTTATTTGAAAATTTAATGAGTATGTCAGCTAAGCTTCACCAAAGCAATTGATAAAAAATGTTGAACACATGCTTTGCCAGACTTAAAACACTGTGCCTCAACTGCCTTCTCTCTGTAGCCCTCTGGCTCCTATCTCCCATCAGAGAGTTCCTCCTGTAGCTTTTACTTTGAGGAAAAGCCCCAAAACCAGGGGTGGGGAACCTGTGTCCTCAAGGCTATATGTGGCCTTCTAGGTCCTTGGGTGAGGCCTTTTGAATCCAAGTTTTACAGAACAAATCCTTTTATTAAGAGGATTTGTTCCATGAAGTTTGGATTTAGTCAAAGGGCCACAACCAAGGGCCTAGAGGGCCACATTGTGGCCTTGAGGCCACAGGTTCCCCACCCCTGGACCATGAATCTTTCATTCTCCTGACTTCACTGCCATGTCCCCTGCACAAGTACTTTCTCCTGCCCCTTCCCCTTTTGAGTTCCCTTTTATGTTTCGTCTTCCTTCATTACAATATAAGCTCTTTATGTTAGGAACTGTCTTTTTTCCTTTAATTTGTATACTCCACTCTTAGTATAATGTCTGGCATAGAGTAAGCGTTCAGCTCAGTAAATGCTTGTTGACCTGACAAAACCAACGACAGGTTTCTTGCACATTCCTCCAAGTTAAAATTAAACTATTAATGATTTTATGTCATTAATTCCAAATCCATCGAACAGTAATGTCATCAAGTTCATGTCTATCATGTTCATAAAGGTGGCATGACAGATTTTTGTCAGATTTGTTGCTGATATCCAGGTATTCTGTATGAATGGCATTCTCCTGATCACTCAGTTATAAAAAGAGGAGAGGGGAAAGTGAAACTAACCTGGCACTAGCTGTTCAAATGTACTTAGAGAAATGACCCTCTTCTATTATTAAGAAATATGATTGCCTCTCTGCAACTATACCTATTGTGCCTGTTTCTGCTGCTTCTCAAATCATCTAATTTCCAACCAAGCAGTGAATATTTTTTAATTATCCACTGTCTAGAATTATCTGCCCTACCTATCAACATGGCCATTTTCCCCAAGTTTACAATATCTTTAATTGTAATGAAATAAAATCTGAAAACAGGTCTAAATCATTTTTAAAAGTAAACGTGAGTTGAAATACTATACCTGTAGAGTGAGTAATTCTATTCATTGTCATTAGAAAGTAGTCATTGCCAACACTCAGCATTCACTCTTTTTTTCAGGTTATTCATGTATGGTCACATTAAATATATTTCCACATTAGTCATGTTGTGAAAGAAGGATCAGAAGAAAAGGGGAAAAAACACAAGAAACAAAAAAGTGAAAAGAGTATGCATTCAGACTCCATAGTTTTTTTTCCCTCTGCATGCCGTTGGCATTTTCTATCACAAGTCTTTTGGAATTGTCTGGGATCATTGTATTGTTGAGAAGAGTTAAGTGTATCATAGGTATCATTGAACAATGATGATGTTTCTGTATACAATGTTCTCCGTGTTCTGCTCACTTCACTAAGCATCAGTTCATGTAAGTCTTTCCAGGTTTTTCTGAAATCTGTCTGATCATCATTTCTTATAGCACAATGGTATTCCATTATATTCATATACCACAACTTGTTCAGTCATTCCCCAGTTGATAGGCATTCCCTCAATTTCTAATTCTTTACCACCACAGAAAGAGCTGCTATAAATATTTTAGTACACATGGGTCATTTTCCATTTTTTATGATCTCTGTGGGATACAGACCTAGTCGGGGTATTGCAGACTTTGGGAGGCCTTTGGGCATAGTTCCAAACTGCTCTCCAGAATGGTTGAATGAGTTCCCAAATCTACCAACAATCAGCATTCACTTCTAAGAATAATCAAACTGGTGCCCAAAGGATAGGGCATAATTATGGTGTTTCCACTCTGCCCTGCTTACTAGACCTGGTACACCCAGAGCTGAATGGCTCTAATCAAATATTCCTGGGACTGGAAGTCTAAAGATTCGAATTATATCTTGAGCTCTACTCATAAGAAAAAAGTCCATCTTTATGGAACTCCCTAGGCAAACTGGTATGTTTGTTTAGTCTAAAGAAGGGGAAAATTAGAAGGAATATGATAGCTGTCTCCAAGTATTCAGAGGACTGTCATGAAAAAGACTTGTTCTCCTTGACCCAAAGAGTACTTGCAGAGAGGCAGATTCCAGCTTAATATGAGAACAAATTTTCTAAGAATTACAAGTGTTCTGAAAAACTATTGGGGGGCGGCTAGATGGAACAGTGAATAGAGCACTGGCCCTGGAGTCAGGAGGACCTGACTTCGAATCTAGACTCAGACATTTCACACACACACACACACACACACACACACACATACAAAATTAGCTGTGTGACCTTGGGCAGGTCACTTAACCCCAATTGCCCTGCCTTCCCTCCAAAAAGGCAAAAAAAAAAAAAAAAAGAATAGCTCAGTAGCTGGCACATGGATCTTAACCTTCCCCTTCAAAAAAAAAAAAGCAAAAAAAAGACTATTTGAAGAAGTAGTAGTAAGCTTCCCATCAGTGGAGACACTAGAGTGGAGAATGGATGAGGAGCCGCAGAAGGAATGCAGCAGCTCAGGTAGAGGTTGTACTAGCAGTCACTTCTATGGGCATCTAAGTGGCACAGTGAGTGCCACTTAGTCAGGAAGACTCTTCTTCCCTAGTTCATATCTGGCCCCAGACACTTACTGACTGAGTGACCCTGACCAAGTCACTTAACCCTGTTTGCTTCAGTTTCTTCATCTGTAAAATGAGCTAGAAAAGGAAATGACAAACAACTTTAGTATCTTGCCCAAAAAAAAAACCCAAAATGGGGTCAACATCGAGTTAGAAACAACTGATATGACTGAACAACAACAAAAGAGATCCCTTCTAGCCCTAGCCTATGATTTCCTGCCTCCCTCCCTCTGACTATCTAAATGGTTCCCTACTTAAAGTGTTCTTTCTCACTCTGGGCTTCACTACCCATCCACATTAAAACTATTCTGGACTCTTCAATTGGAGAGATACAGTGTGGGTATAGTGGGAAGACACTTACTAGACCTGGGTTGAAATACGGACTTTACAATTTACTGTTTGTATGACCCTGGGTAAGTAACTTGCAAGTCATTTGCCTCTCTAAGTCTCCATCTCCTCATCTATAAAATAAAGGGATTAGATTTGATAAGATCTCTTCCAACTCTAAATTTATGATCCACAGAATCCTGGAACATCAGAGATGGAAGGAAGCATAGCAATTATCTAGTATATGGAAATACAAATAAAGTGAATGGAACAATCCCTACTCACAAGAAACTTATGTCATAATTAAATGTCACATGGACATCTAGGTTATACTGTTTAATTTTTTATTGACTAGTTGTATTTTTTAAAAATACAACAACAAAATAAAAATTTTTTAAAAAGATTTTTTTTATCTTAAAAAAGATTTTTTTCCACCAATTATCAAGAAAATACACGTTGTCTATTATATAAGGGATCAGGAAAAAAAAATCAGCTACTCTCCTTGATCTTCACTGGCTGTTGATAAAAGAATCAAAACATTTTGTGTAATAATATGAAATAAATTCCTATTATCTACTTTTAAAAAATTATCTGGTATAATTCCCATTTTGCAGATACAGAAACTCAGGCTACTCTATGGCAGTAGTCTGATCTCCTTCTCCTTACCTGAAGCAATGTGGCAAAGCTGATCAAGTGTGGGACTTAGAGTAAGAATGACCAGCACTGACACTACCAGGAATGAGTCATTTAACGGCTCTAAGCCTCAGTTTCCTCATCATAAAACAGGGATGATACTTGAATTAGCTACTTCATAGGTGTAATGAAAATGCAAATTTAAAGATCTTCCCTGCCCCTAGGCTAAAGTGCACCTGGAGACTGGGGTGGGAGGCTTGTTTTTCAGTTGATACTTTTTGATTGGCCAGTGGGTCCAAAAGGTTGTTACATTCTCTGAGCCAGGAGAAGGCTATATAAGCCCTGATGTGTAGCTTTGTTTTGGGACTCACTTTGAGAAGTGTTCTGTGATTTGATCTGAATTCTGGGAAGCCGTTGTTGAGAGTCCCCCGGCTTTGAAAAACCCAGAATGTGGAAACCCAGATGTTGACTGGGTATGGATGTAATGGTTGGACAGTTTGGAAATCTGTCTACTTGATGTTTCTGTCTTGATAATTCTGCCTATATGCTTTGAAGTTTGGGGTGCTGACCTTTTTCCCCTGAACAAGGTAAACGATATATGTCTGACTGATTAAAGTAAGCTTGTTAACCCATTTTGAGTTGCTTTCCTTTAACAAAGCAGATCCAAGAACCTGTATGGGTGGCAAACCCTGAGGACGCTTGGGGTGCTTGCTGCTACAATAGGGTTGTAAAGTTCATTACTCCTGGGGAAGGATATTCATTACTGGGTTGATCCCACATAATTGTATGATAGATACAATATCTATCAACATGGTGCCACAGGAGGTCACACTCATTCATAGACCACCTGACAGCACATTGCTGATAGGAGGTGGGGAGAGAACACTCCATCCCAAATGGCTGGCACTTTTTTTATAAGAAGTTTCTGGGAGTCATCAGTTCTCTGGGTCCTGGGCTTGACCTTGATTTGAGAGGCAACCTGAAGTCACTCCAGGATTGGCATAAGAGGAATATGGCCTAAGAGACACTCCATGCTCTTTTCAGCTCAGGTTGGGCAAAAAAAGAGAGGCCAGGTCAGGTACAAGGTTGGATCCCCAAACTACAGGTACCAGGCCTGAGCTTCTAAAAGCAGCTGCAAATGTTAGGATCATATTGAGAGGAAGGGATGGGTCTGAGGGAAGTTAGTTGGGTAGGAGTCAGTCAGTCAATCAACAAATATCTATCAAGTGCTTATTCTGGGTGCACTAAGCTGGGAATGCAAAGAGAAGCAAAAATGTTCCTGCCCCCAAGGGCCTTACACCCCGACATTGGGATGACAACATGCACACAGATGCAATGAAAAGGGAAGGCGACCTCTCAACGGGGAGACCAGGAAAGGCCTACTGCAGGAGGTGCGCTCTGAGCTGAATCCTGAAGGAAACCAGGTAGAGGCAAAGATAGAGAGCATTCCAGGTGTGAGGTTGGCCAGTAGTGACTGACACTCTCAGAGGTACTACCAAAAGTAACTGAGGTCACTAGCCAGGGAATGATTACATGATGGGATCAACTTTGTGCTGCATGTATCCCCAGCACCTGGCACATAGTAGGCACTTAAAATTACCTGCTTATTGTTGATACTTTAGGACTAACATTCCACTGCTCATTCAGTTTCTATTAATGAGTATCAAGAGGGTACCCCAACCCCAGCCCAGTGCTCAGGCACACTGCTGGCAAGTCAGGGAAGGTGATAGATTACTCAGCCTCAGTCTTCAGGAAGCTTACATTACAGCTGGAAAGATAAACAGAGATAGAACTAGGGGAGGTAAAGTAAAGAGGTGACCTATGGTAAAATGCACAGGGGTATGGCATGAAGGACATTTATGGTTTTTTTCTTGTCATAAATACACATTATTACAAATGCCAAAGAATCTGTCTTTCTAAGGTCATATTAGGTAGCTTTCAGTAAAGGTTTCTGCCAATAACACAGGGTACAGGATTGTCAAATATTATGCAAATTACATAAACTGTATCCTTGCACAAGGATAAATATTGATACATAGGTAGAACACACTCAGCTAATACATATCAAGCAGAGTCCCTCCAGGCTAAGGTTAAGATTTTTCTTCATAACCAGGTGCCATTGACCATGCCTATACCCTTCCTAGTTAGATTAATCTCATCCATCATTGTTTTCCGTGGTCTGCACCTCCCACAGAAGTTCCAGGTCCTATATTCCAGGCTATGAGGCTCCAGAAAAGCCCTTGGTTCTGGCACGCCCCTAGAATAAGTAGTTGGGTTTATGTTATGCATTCACACATACACACTTAAACCATAGACGCTTGGTTTCCTAGACCAAGTTGACCTTGGTAAATCATTTCTAGTCCGAACTCTGCCCTCTCCACATCTACCTCTTATCTAAGAAAAAGGCCTTCACAGAGGGTGTGGTTCGGTCCCAAGGCAAAAAGTGGAAGAAGATGTCTCTGGAAGTAATTGATACATCCCCACTGGATGCCTTCAAGCAAATAGATGTATGTTAGTAGAGTACATTGAGTTAGTAGAGGACATTCTCATTCAAATACAAAAACTTGTACTAGATAGCATTCTGTGATTTTGTGACTATATGGAAAATTTTTATTCTGTAAAACTGGGGCCCTTTAAGATTAGTATAGTCCCTCCACTCAATAAAACTTTCTGCACTTCTCAGAAGGTTTCTTTCCCCAGTTAAAAGAAACTCTTGACAGAAAGTCTAACTATATGTCAATCACCCTTCAAAAAAAAAAAAAAGGTGTTGGTTATTACTTCTCAGCTTGGTGGCTCCAGGTTTACCACTTCATTCCTAACATGGTCTGCACCATCATAGGAACTCTGTTTCCTACCTGTATTGCCACCTGCCCAGTTCAGGTAGTTTGCTTACTCCATTGAAGAATTCTTGTCTTCTCTCCTACATGAATGTTTGCCCCACATGCTCTCATCTGTACTTTTTAGTTAGCATCCCACCCACCCACCAGGTATGACTTCACACAACATGACCCAACCTAACTGGCCCAGTTCTGCCCCAGCTGAAAGAGCTCCCAGAAAACACACAGTTAATTCTGACTGTACCTGCCTATCCACACCAAGGGACAAAGACTCAGGTGTTTAAAAAAAAGAAAGAACAAGAAGAATGTGCTCCATTTGATCTAAATAAGATAAGAGGAAATTCATAAAATACCAGGTCTGCCCTTAAGCCTATCAAATTAAGATGACTAAACCTTGGTGGGGATTACATGTCAAAGTCCCTGCCAATGAAAAATGAGACTCCAAATTGTGCAAATAAAAACTAGGACATCAGATTATTTAGTAGACTGAAGTCTACTGAATGACTAGATTACCTAATAGACTGTTGAGTCTGGACTTCTTATTCCTGGACTTAGTCTGGTGTGGTAGAGCTAAAGTTCTAATTAGATGATACAAATGCACATTCTGGCTCTGTTATTTACCACTTCTGTAAATGCAGGCATGTTATTTGACCTTTCTGATCCTAAATTATTCCATCTGTAAAAGAGAAACCATTCCTATGCTCTTATCTCACATAAAAATAAAACAAAAACACTGAGAAATAAACCCCAGATATGAGCAAGGAGTGAGTTTTGAGTAGGTCTTCCCTCATAGGGTTGATGTGAAAAACAGTGTTTGTATACTTCTTCAGGTTATATCAACATGAGCTGTTACCTCATGTTTGCTGTGATTTCATCAACATAAGGTACTCTCAGAGAGGAAAGTCCTTTTACCAAAGCAAAGTGGTTATCTGCTGTGCTATATCTGGTCTTAGACAGTTTCCTGAGTGTACCTTGGCAGCCAGAACCTGGGAATATGACCTTGAGTCTCACAGTTACGTTGAATAAATGTAAACAGCAAAAGAAGCTCCAACTATCTCATGGGAATATTTGCACATGACCCTAGACCATCCCTGGCATCATGCCTCCTTTTTCTGTATCTATATGATTTCTAGCCTGAACTGGGCGTGGTGCAGGTATCCATCACACATTCTGTCCTCCAGCTGCCAAAGACTGGGTCTCATGAGTAAATTCCTGCAATTAACCCAACAAGCCCTAATAAATCTACACTTCTACAACCAGGCTGGCATTCCTTCAGTATCTCAGTATTGTCTCTGAGGGTTTGAGTCCTTATAATTGGTATATCAGGGCAGAAGAGATCAGCCCCTTTACATTTGGCCTTACAATTGGGATAGCTAACAGGAGAGTCTTGCCCCACCCCCTACAAATATTGTGTCCTTACAGGGAAACACTGAGAAGTGACCTGCCCAGAGTTGTAGAGTCAGCATGCATCCAAGGCAAGACTTTACACCCAGGTCTTCCTGCCTCCAAGATCAGCTCTCTATCCATAACACATGGTAGGCCTAGTAGTAGAGCTGCATCTCCTCGTTATTATTATTATCATTATTATTACCAAACATCATGAATATGGAGAAAGGTTATCATATTAATATCAGTGGGATTTAATTGATGACTATTGAATTTTGCACTTCCAGAAAGGTTCTGGGTGAAGCCTGTCTCTGGCTATTGCCTGGACAAGAAAGAATGCCTGAATTCCTGGAACAGAGCTCATCTGGGTTCATGGGAAGGGAAGAAAGAGTGCAAATTCAACTCACCTGCCATACTGCTCACATTGATAAATCTTCCCTTTGATTTCCGGAGGAGGGGCAAAAAGGCCTTGGTCACCTCCACAGCTCCAAAGAAGTTGACATCCATGCATTGTCTGTAGATATTCATGGGAAGGAGCTCACCATCTCCTAGGGTGCCCAAGACACCAGCATTGTTGATAACAGCCCACAATCCTAGGACAGAAAAGGGAATTTGGGAAAATATGAAGCAGAATTCCTGACATGTCCAAGATAAAGGAAATGAATGCTAGATTCAAAACCAGAAGACCAAGGTTTGAAAATTATGTACTGAGTCATAGGATCCATAGAAAGGAATTCAGAGACCACATAGTCTAACCTCCTCATTTTACAGATTAAGAAATTTAGACCAAGAGAGACTGAGCTGGTTAACCTAAGGTCACACAGATAACTAAAAGCTACCATTTACATGGGACTTAAGATATGCAAAGCACTTTACATATTAACTTGATCTGAAGGTAATAAATGACCTGTGCTAAAAACTAGGGATACAAAAGAAAAAGCAAAAAAAAAAAAAAAACCCTTTCCCTCAAGGAGGTTACATTCTAATGAGGGAGACAGACTAATAAATGAATAGGTATATACAAGATAAATACAGAGTAGATAGAGGAATAGCAAGTAGACCTATATAACTAGATCCTACAGTGCTTGGAGGGGAGTAAAGTGATAAAAGATTGGAAAAATGGGAACAGGTCAAGTTGTAAAGAACTTTAAACGTTAAACATAGGAACCTTTATTTAGTCCTAGAAATAAATAAGGAGTCAGGGGATTTTACTGAGTATAAATTTGGCCACCGTGTGGTAGGTGGACTGAAGTGGGGAAAGGCTTAAGGGAGACAGCCCAATTAGAAAGTTATCACTAATGTCCAGGTGAAATGATGAGGGCCTGACCTGGAAAAGTGGCTGTGTGAAGACAAAAAAAAGCAAAAAAAAAAAAAATGCGCAAGAGAAATTGAAGAAAAAGAAATTACAAGATTTAAAAAGTGTTTTGGATTTGTAGAGTAAACAAATGAGAGAAGATGAAGATTATAGTAAGATCTCAAACCTGGGAAAGTAGGAGGATGGTAACACCCTGAACAAGCAATAGAAAATTTCAGAAGAGGGATAGGTTTGGATGGGGAGGAACACATTGAATTTGAGAAGCCTATGAGACATTCACTTTGAAGTTCCTAATAGGTAGCTGGTAACATGTGAATGGAGCTCACAATAAGGACTAGGCCTGGATAAACAAACCTTCTACTAAATACCAGTCAAAGTAATAGGGCTCATAAAAAAGGGGGAAAGGTGATAGCAGTGAGGATTGTGAGTATATTGAGGAGGTGTTCATTTCTGTTACTAACAGGATGGGGCCTCCTACATTGAAAGTTGATCTGAGGAAGAAAAAGAGGAAGGTCTTCACAGTGGCCCATGGATTTTGAATAGCACTCTCTCCTTCTTGGCTTAGACAGAATAGCCTGTGTGGCCTCATGCCAAAATTAGCTCAATTACGTGATAAGAGGTGGTTTATGGATACACTACCTGTATCCATGTTATATTATGCTATTTCATCTCATCTTATATAATGTCCTTTATTATATGTCCAAGTAATTTGTATGAAAAATTAGGGAATATTGGGATTTAATAAGCCACAGAGAGGACATGACTCTAGTTTCTCAAAAGTTATGTCAGCATTGTCAATAAAGAAAATGCCACACAACTGGAGACACAATGCAACAGCTTCTAAAAAAAGTGAAAAAGGAATTTTGGAAACTACAGGTTAACAAAGCTTGAAACTTCTCACAAAATCATGGAAGCAATTGTTAGTCAAATGGTTTACAAGATCTGTAAAAAGGAAATAGTGATCAATTGAGACAAACATGGGTTCACTAAGAACAAGCCAGGCTAAATTCATATCTTTACTTGACAAGCTTACAAAACTGATTTAGCAGAGGAATACCATAGAAAAGTCTTTTGATTCAGCAAGACAGTTACAAAAGTCTTCACAAAAGCTTTGTGGACAAGCTCAAGTACTGTGGACTGACTAAGAGTGATGGAAAGATCCACAGTTGGTTGAATGAGCATACCACAGTCCTCCCTCCATCCCCCAAAAGGGATGATTAATGGTTTGATGTTAATGGGGAGGGTGGTCTCTGTGTTTGTGCTTCATTCTCGAAGTGAACCATGGCATCAGGGAAATGATGACATGGCTTGCAGTTGACTTTGATTTGAGCGAGGGAAAGCTGTGTAGTGTTGTGTTAAAAGTACATTCTGATTCACATCTTATTTCATGTTGTTGTTTTTACCAATAACTTGAGTTAAGAAATGGATGACAGCTTCTCAGTCTTAGGAGATTTTTAGAGGAGTAAAATGAGAATAATAACTGATATGATGGATGATAGAAAAAAATATTAAAACAGGCTGAAACAATGGACATCAATGAGTAAGATGAAATTTGATTACAAAAAAATTAAGCTCTACACTTAGTTTCAAAAAAGTAAAATACAAAAGTGTATGGAGTGTGAGATCACATAGACTGAGACAATGTGGATGAGTTGCAACCTGTACCACTGGATGAAGTAACCTTACTGATGAGATCACAAATCCATGTGAAGGATCATGGGATCCTACATCTAAAGTAGGGAGGGTTCTCAGAGGCCAACTAAGCCAAACACTTCATTTTATTGATAAAAAAAAAAAAAAACAGAAGAGGTTGAGAGAAATGAAGTAATGTGCCCAAGATCACATAGGTAGTAAACATCAGTGACAAGATTTGAGCCCAGGTTTTCTGGGTTCAGAGATAGTGCTCTTTAAGCAGAATATGAATTTAATGAGCAAAGTGATAATCTTCTCTCGGTCAGACAGTATCAGAAACATTGATTTCAGTTCTAGGCAACACATATTAAGAGGGACATTTCCAAGTAGTATATTTTGTATTGCTTGCTGAAAGATTGATTAGTGTATTATCATCTTCTCTCTCCACCAAAGATCCTCCCCTGATGCTTCATTGTGACATGGAGGTGAACCTGAGTCCCCAAAGGCTATGACAATGGAGTACAAGTCCTGACAAGTCCTAGAAAGCTGGAAAGATTTCCAGGCCATGACAAAAGTGCTTATCACCAAAAGTTTGATCATAGTTGATTTTTTTTTTAGCCTATTTCAACTTAATTTTTTTTAGTCAAGTCAACTCATCTAAGTCACTGTGCAGAACACTTAAAGAGTTTAAATCAAGGGTCCAAGTTATTTCCCCCAATTTTATGTTCATTCCTTCAAAAAAAGAAATTGTGTTGTATCTCTCTTTTTATCTCCATTGGTGACTAGTATAGTAGGCATTTAATAATTTTTTTATTTTGATAGAAACTGGACTGCACCCAGCAGAGAATCACCAGGAGAGTAGAGGGTCTGGAAATTATGTTACATAAGGAATACTTGAAAGAATCAGGAGTGTTTATTCTGTTTAGAGAAGACCTAGAGGAGACCTTAAAGCTATTTTAAAATAGTTGATGATAGATATAAAAATATTCCAACAGGCTGAAACAATGAGCATCAATGAGCAAGATGAAATTTGATAACAAATAATACTAAGTTCTACACTTAGTTTCAAAAAATAAAATGAAAAAGCTTAGAATTAGAAATGTATAGTTAAAAGCATTTTGATTTGGAAAAAGTGAGAGGTTTTGACTGTAAGCTCAAAATGAGTAATATGAATGAACTGTATATTATCTACTAAAACGAGAATGTGATATTTTCAATAATGTCAGTATAGTGTACAGAACGAGAAGAATACCATCAATCCTGAGTGGAGAATTTACATGGAGGAGATCACATAGATTGAGACAGTTTGGATGAGTTATAAGGGGTGACTGTAATGTAAAAGGATTAGACTTCTCTGTGTCACTCAAGAGGGCAGATCTATGACCAATGGGTGGAAGTTATACCTACTGGGGAAGGAGAAAGATTCCTACTCAATATAAGGGGAGAATATGGGGTGAGACATGATTTCATTGCTATAGGGGTGTCCCAATAGAGAAATTCCCTCTACTAATGCATCTCAATCCCCACTCTGTATTTCATGATTTGAGAGAGTAGCCTGTAGCATTGAGAGGTGAACTAACTTGCTCAGGGTCACAGAGTAGGTGACAGGTCAGTTCTCTATACCTATACCATACTGCCTGTCAAGGAAAGAATATAAGCCTAACATTTACATTTGTCTGACAATAGAATGTGCTGCCGTGGTGAGCACCCCTTCACAAGGAGGTACTAAAGCAGAGACCTAATGACCACTTAACAGAAATACTGTGGAGGGAATTAGTGCATTAGGTAGAAGATTGAACTGGGTGACCTCTGTTTTTTCTTCCAACGATTCTAATTGACAATAATAATCCTAATGATTCTGTAACTAATTGTATATTTTCTTCCTGTTATCAAGAAAAGGGGCAGCCCTGTCCAAACCGCAAAGTGGTAAACCACTCAAGTGATAAAAGTTATTAAACTGATGACTCAGTTTCCCTCCAGATTGCTTCCCATTTATGGTCTATCAAATACTTATGTCATTTATGATCAGAAGGAGGACACTCCACTTCCCTAGAACAAAAGTAGGGTCCCAATACCTGTGTGTTGCACCTTTTCTGCAATTCGAGCTTGAACTTCTTTGATCTGGGCTGGGTCGGTAACATCCATTTGGAAAACTGAGGTTCTCTTGGAGCAACTCTTTCTCAGTGCCTCTGCTCCAGATCCTTTCTCATTCAGAACACCAACAAATACAGTGAATCCCAACTCATCCAGATGCTTTGACAGGGCGTGGCCAATCCCAGTATCTCCACCTGAAAGCAACCAAGCAATTCAACAGGTGAGGGCCACAACCAAAACAAGCTCAAGAGAGAGTCTATACTGTACAGCAGTAGCCCTTGGGGAAGAAGAGAGTATCCTAACAAACTCTGGAGGATGATGATTCAGCATTGGATTGAATTATTATTGTGGTTATTATGGTTCAAACAGATGATCTCTCAGGGTGCCTTCTAGTTCTAAATTCTGTGATCTTATTGTCTCCTTTCTCCCTTCTCCCTTTGATAGGGGAGGGGACAGTGTGCAATCTATCAAATACCGTGTGATTGTACTATAAAGAAAAGTGTGATTGTACTATTAAAAATTTCATCACGGATTAGAACACTTATGGTTGGCTCAAGAGAATCTGGGATTGGAGCATAGATGAATGAATTATATCCAGAGCACCTGGCTGACCAATCCTAAATTCACAAGGGAGTTTCCTGAAAGAGGTCATTTTCATTTGGGGATCATTAGTGGAAAAGTTCATGGCTAAACAAGTGATAGGAACACACAAGGCCAAATGGACAATTGTGAATATATAAAATTTAAAAGCTTTTTGGACAAATATGATTTAGTAAAAATTAAAGGAAAAGAAAATTGAGGGTGAAAAATCTTTGCAATAGGTTTCTCTGATAAAGATCTCAGTTCCAAGATACATAAAGAATTGATTCAAATTTATAAGACAAAAAGCCATTCTCCAGTAGGTATAAATGATTAAAAGATATGAACAGGCAGTTTTCAGAGGAAGAAATCCAACCTATCAACAATCATATTGAAAAAAGGTCTAAACTAGTAGGAATTATAGAAATGCAAAAATTAGAGCAAGTGTGATGTTCTACCTCCCACCTCTCAGCCTGGCAAAGATGAAAACAGAAAATGACAGATACTGGAGGAACTGTGGAAAAAACAGGTACAGTAAAACACTGTTTGTGGAGTGATAATTGGTTCAGGTATTCTAGAAAGCAATTTGGAAAGATGCCCAGAAAGTTACCAAACTGTACATTCTAGGACCCAGCTATACCCCTACTACACCTCTATCAGTCTGACTACTCCTTCCCATTCTCCTGTGCTGAATCTTCATTCAGGTAATGTCAACTAATCCTGGATATCTCCCAAGGCTCCTTCCTTGGCCCTCTTCTCTTCTCCCTCTGTACTATTTTGCTTGGGGATCTCATCAGCTCCCATAGATCCAATTATCATTACTATACTGATGATTCTCAGATTTATTTATCAAACACTAACTACTCTCCTAAACTTCATTCTCATATTTCCATTGCATTTTGGACATCTTGAATTAGATGTCCTACAGACATCTTAAACTCAACATGTCCAAAGTAGAACTCATTATCTTTCCCCCAAAGTCCTCCTTTCTCAAATTTCCTGTTACTGTCAAAGGAACTATCCTCCCGGTCACCCAGACTCACAACCTAAATGTTGTCTTAAACTCCCTACTCTCTCTCATCCCCCATATCTAATTAGTTTCCAGGTCCTGTGCATTCTACGTGTTTATTCACTGAGCTACTTCTCCTAATTTCTGAAGCAACTGACTTCACATCTTTTGTATACTTCCTCTTCTCTCCTCTGAGATTGCCACCACCGAGCACAGGCCATAGTCACCTCATACCTGGACTATAGGCAATAGCCTGTTGGTTGATCTGCCTGTTTCAAGTCTCTCCCCCACTCCAATCCGTTCTCCACTCAGTCATCAAAGTGATCTTCTTAAAGCATAAGTCTGATCACATCACCTCCCTACTCAAAAAACTCCAGTGATTCCCTGTTATCTCCAATATCAATTATAAAACCATCTGTTTAACCTTTAAAGCCATTCATAACCTGTCCCTCCTACCAGTCCAGTTTTCTTACACCTATGTACTTTGCAATGCAGTGTCGCTAACCATCTAACAGTTCCTTGCACAGAACCTCTTCAAACTCCAGACATTTCCACTGTGACCATAATAATCATACCTATATATTAATCTTTATATTAAAAATATAAAGTAAGAAAGCCTTGTGAAGGGCTAATTGAGACATTATAGAAAGAACAAAGTTAGGACAAAGTAGAAAGAACAAAGTAGTTAGTTACCTGCAAAATGTAATCTTGTATGAATCAGTTTCTAGAGGACTTTGTTGTACCATATATGAATGAAGAGACCTATAAATAACTGTAGTTTGTATCTTGGGGTCTCAGATCATACCGTAGACTGTAGACCCCATCCTTTGTTTCTCTTAATAAAGGTCAGGGGTTTTTGCCCAAAAAGGCTTCCCAGCTTTTTTACACTAAGAAGAAATTCTCCTATTTGGGAATGGCTAAAGAAATTGTGGGACATGCATATGATGGTATATTATTGTGCCATAAGAAAGGAGGACATAGAAAATTTTGAGGAAATTGGAAAGAACCTATGAACTTTTGTAGACTGGAGTAGAACTAGGAGAACAATTTAGATAATGATAATATTACAGAGAAAAACAACTTTGAAAGACTTTAGAACTCTGATCAACCCAATGATAACCCAGGAGTCCAAAAGAACAAAACTGAAACGCACATTTGTCCTCTAACAGCAAGAGGTGATGAACTTAAAATTCAGAAAGAGAGACATACATTTTCAGACATGGCCGATGTGGTACATATTATGTTGGTATATTTTGAGGCTTCTGCTTTTCAGGTTTGTCTAGGGGAGAGGAAGTGGGAGGGATAGGTTAATTTTGAAACTCATTACTTGGAAAATAAAAATAATAAGCTACTATTTTTTTTAAAAGGAGGAGGATTGCTATCTGGTAAGATAGCATCAATAGTCATGGCTTAGCTCATACATAAGCTTATTGAGTTTGAGATTCACCTTGTCTGAACTGGATAAGTTGATTTAGATGCACTTCTAATAACTTTTACCTTTTATATATTATTTATGTTAAATATATTTATGTATTATTTATGTTAAATATTATATTAAATCTACTTCTGAATTGATTTTCTCTTTCCTGTATTGGCAGATGAGAGTAAGGGAAAAGCAGGTATGACAGCTGATGCCTGAGTACTCAGGAAGGTGGCAGTGGCCAAAGAGGAAAACAGGTCATTAAAGATTGGTTTAAAAAGACCTCTGAACCTAGGGATCTTAGTTGCTCCAGGACTAAGAATTTCAGAAGGCTCAGGGACCTCAAGCTTAGGGATAGAGGCATGGTTGAAAGGGTACTAAATGTGTTGAGAAGCAGGATCATAGTCATAGGCACAAGGAGGTTTACTAAACTAAATAGCTTGGGAAGGACATTCAGAATAGGAAAAGGAAATTAGACTGGGGACACAGTATTGATCCAATCAAGCATAGGTTCTCTCTGTTTCTGTGTTGTCCAACTGGGCATGGTAGAAGAAATATCTAATAGAATCAGTCAGGGCTAGGTTATTCTTTCCTTTAAAAGGCATTGAAACTCTAATTGAAATTTGGTGGGCTCAGAGGACTAAGGCTCTCTCTGGTTGTTTGTGTGACTTCCTGGTCACCTGAAAGGGTAGAGAGAAAATATGAGAAATTCAGGAAGGTCCTGAAACTTGACCAGTGAACTACCATAGGCAACACAGAAGTAGAGAACCCACATTCAGTTTAATCAACACCATGTCCACAGTCAAATATCCTCTCTTCACTCTGAATACCCTTCTCTTGTTATGATTAGGCAAGTCTCCTTTTTTTATTAATTGTTAGATTGAGTATCAGGGTGTAATCTGAGTTGTACCAGTCTGTAATCTGAGATACCAGCCTGAAGTTATTGTCCCTGGTCTGTCATATGGGCTATCCTCAGGTCAGTTCCTTCCAGGCTTAACGTGGGTGATAGGGAGAGGGTGTCCATGAGAGGAAATAAAGACCTGATTCAGACTAGGACGTCAATGGGAAGTCCAATGGCAATGGGAACAATGACCAAGATTCTGAGTCATCCCTGAAGGTGGGGTGGGTCTCTCAACTGGTATGGAAAAGACTTCCATAGCAACTCCAGTTACACTTTCCTCACTCCTTTTCTGTAACCATCTCCTTTCCACCTCAGTAGGTTTGATTGAGGATTAAGTCTTATTTTGTTTACTGGGCGTCACTTTACTTCTTCTAATAGCATTTCTAGGCACTCAGCACTTTTCACCCTCACGGATTCTTAAAGTGAAGCCAAAATTCGGAAGCCACTTGATCCTGTTGACTCAATTCCAGAATGCCCACAGAACAAAGAAGCTTAGAGGATCAAGCTCCACCCATCCAGACTAGAAGACTTTTCAACACCACCTGGAGTGACCTAATTAGGGAGCTCAGGCTTCACCTTAAAAACTGGCCTTGAAGTGGAAATCAAGAGGGATTAAACTGAACTTGAACTTCGGATCCGCCTTCAATAGAAGTTCATGGTATGAAAGGGAAAAGGGGAATACACATTAATTAAATGTCTATTATGTGCCAGGCCCTAGGCTAAGTACTACAAACATGACTCCATTTGAGTCTTACAATAATTGTAAGAGAGGATCCCTATTTTACAGCTGAGGAAACACAGGCAGCCCAGGTTAAGTGATTTGCCCAGGGTCACAAGGTTAGTAAGTCTCTGAGGCCAGATTTAACTTGGGTCTTTCTGAATTGAGATCCAGGGTGATAGGCAAAAGTATAAAATAAATTAATATTTGTAAAATGCTTTAAAATCCTTAAAATCCCTGTAAATGTTGCTGTTCTAATAAAAAGGAGTAGATAGTGTTGGATGTGGCAGAGCCTGAGTTCAAATCCTGCTTCAGACCCCATCTAGTTGTGTGATTCTGGACAAATTGCTTAATCTCAGTCTTAGTTTCCTTATTGATAATGTGGGCATGATAGTAGCACCTAACTCACAGGGTTGTCCAGAGGATCCAATGAGAAAACATATGTAAAACACTTTGAAAACCTTAAAAGTGCCATATAAGTACTAGCTATTCTTAATAAAGACACTTGAGTCCAAATCCATTCTCTAAAAACAAAAAGACTTTACCATGATTCATCAACAACTCAGCAAATTGAGCCTGAGCATGGGATCAGTAGATTTCCAAGAAAAAATAGAAACCATTTGGATTCGTTCAGAAAAGGGGATGGTCAGTGCCCTCCCTTCCCTCTCCAACCCCCTAACCTACCTATACAGGAAGAAAGACTCCTTAATAGCCTTAGTGCCAAGCAGTATCTGGGTAGATAGCACACTCTGGGTGACAAAAGGAAGCCATTTATCCCTGCCCTTGTAGCCTTCTTTATCCTCTCCTCCAGCAGGCAGCAGTCTCAGGAAGTACATTCACATTCAATTATAAGAGACAGCTAGGTGGTACAGTGGATAGAGTGTCAACCCTAGAATCAGAAAGACCTGAGTTCAAATCCAGCCTCAGACACTTGACACCTACTAGCTGTGTGACCCCTGTGTGACACTTAACCCTGATTGCCTCCAAAAAGAAAATAGATTCAGTTACAAGTTTTTGCTCATGATAGTCATGTCCCTTTTTGACTTATTCAAATCCTGATCATCTTTTAGAGTCCAGAAGTTTTCCCTCCCCCCTGAAGCCTTCTTTTATTGTTCTAACATACTCTGACTTCTCCCACATCTAGTTATTATTGTACTTCAGTTGTGTACAATTCTTTATGACCCCATTTGGGGTTTTCTTGGCAGAGATACTGGAATGGTTTGCCATTTCCTTCTCCAACTTATTTTACAGATGAGGAAACTGAGGCAAACAGGGTGAAGTAACTTGATCAGGGTCACATAGCTAGGAAGTATCTGAGGCCAGATTTGAACTCAGGAAAGTGTGTCTGGCTCCAAGCCCTGCATTCTATCCACTGCACCATCTAGCTGCCCAAATATATAAGTTGGAACCTCCTTAACTACAAAATCACATAACTTCTTGGATTCAATATAAAGGTTTATATTTGGCCCAAATGCCCATCTGCTGCATTATCAACAGATCAGGTAGGGGTCATAAATCAAGTAACAAATCATTTCATTAGAAAAGAATAGCAAAGTAAATCCAAATCATAGAATAATTCTCAAGTCTTCTTAAATGAATGCGATATCCCACAGATTCCTCTGCTGGAACTCTAGGAAACAACATGAGATAAGGAAGTGTGTTATATGATGACCATAATGCTTCCTAGAACTCAGTCACATGGCTCCATAATCCAGAAATCAGTTGTATCTACCTGCTTCTATGGTTTTTTCTTTCTCTGCTTTTTTCTTGGCATCTTGGGATTGGTCTGGGAGTTTGTCTGCTACCTCTCGACAGCCTCCTCAGCTATGGTCCACTGATACTCTTCCCTCTCTGTTCTACACCCACTGCCATCATTTATGGCTCCTCCATTGAACTGCTGACATGGTTATCTTCACAACATCTCTGCATACATCTCCTGTACAGACCCTCATCACCCTTCCAGGTGGTCCCTCTGCCTTAAGTCTTCCCGTTCCACTCCATGCTCCACCCAGTTATCAAAGTGAGGCACAGGTCTGACTATGTTACTCCCTAACTCAAGGTACTCCAATGGCTCTTTATAATCTCCAGGATTAAATAAAAAATCCTCTGTTTGTTTGTTTTTTTGGTCATTCTCTCCTACCTCTCTAGTCTTCTTACATGTTACTCCAATCATGTACTTTGCAATCCAGTGACACTGACCTTCTTGTTGTTACCAGCACAAGAAACTCTAACTTCAGACTCTGTACATATTCATTGACTGTCCTCCATGCCTACCTATGAGACCCAACCCTATGAACATCAGTTGAAGGAACAGAAGATAAGATGCTTTGGGATGACATGATAGCTGTCTTTAAGTATATGAAGGATTGGATAATTGCAGAGGGATCATGTGATCTGTTTGGCTCTGGAGTAAAACTTGGAGCAATGGGTTAAAACTACAGAGAATCAAATTTAGGATCTATGTAAAAGGAACTTCCTGACATTCATGCTACCCGAAAAAAAGGAAAGGGATTCCTCACAAGATAACGTGTTTTGTATCAATGAAGATCTTCCATAAAATCTGTACAACTTATAGAGGGCTTCCCTATTCAAGGACAGAGTTCATGGCATCACAGATTCAGAGCTGGAAGGGACCCTTAGTGGTCACAACATTTAACCAACCTCCTTATTTTACAATTGTTAAAACTGAGACAGAGAAAGGATTACTGGCAACCTGAAGTCACACAGTTAAAGTAGGGTCAAAGCCCAGGTCCTCATGCTCCAAATTCAATATTCTTTCCACTGAATCATGCTCAAGCTTGATGACCTTTGAAGTTCCTTCCAACTCCAAGTCACTGTGACCTTTTTTCTGACACATTTTTGTATTTGTCTTTAACACCTAAACACCCTGGCATCTGGAAGGTGACTTTTCTCATGTGCCCTTCCTATATAAGCATTGTCTTTTGGCATAACCCACAGGAGTTCTGGGAAAGCATGATAACTGACTCATTCCTGAAGCTGACACTATCTACGCTTTGATGACTGTAGATACAAAGTCTTGATTATTTTTATTGTCTTATGAATCACCCACAAACTCTCCAGTCTCACCTGAACTGCTTCGTAAACCTTAAAGTATGATATGAGTGTAAGTTATTGTTATTGTTGTTATTATCATATAACAGCTTACATCCTCTGTCCCATGCTTCAGACCTAGTAAGAACCAGGACTGCCTGACCAAGTTGGTGCAAACAGTAACTTAGGCCGGACTACTTCCCCATTTCTAGAGCAATTGCCTACTTTTGGAAAGTGCCCTCCCATCACTGCTTCTAATGAGCTCTTTGACCCTCAGCAAATTATTTAACTCCTTTGCAAATTGACTTTCTGCAGTTGTTAAAAGGGACATAATACCTTTCCAACATAAAAAAAAAAAAATGTTATTGAGCACTCACAATTTACCACGAAGTTGTTGATTTAGGTGCTGAGTTTGAAAATAAAAACTGCGCTTCCTGTAAATGTAAGGCATAGTCATTGAGCATAATACTGCTTTAGTAGTGTCCTTCTGAGCAGGAGATTTTTCTATGATTCCATTCATCCAAGTCTGGTCATTTCACAATCACACAGATTTAGGAGGCGTGGAGTATTTGCTTCCTCTGGAATATTTACCCCAACTCCGATACTTCCTCTTTGCTACTTGCCAAAGATGTAGCTAAGGAAAGGTATCTGGAGCTTTCCCCGAGGACACCAAGATGAGAGGGAGACCCTTTCTCCGCTATCATATTTATTCTGGGTATACTCACCTATGTATGTACTTGTCTTCCCCCTTGAATGTAAGCTCCTACAGAACCTTGTATCCTCAGAGCCTAGCACAGTGCCTGACATACAAAAGGCATCTAATAAATGTTTTTTTTTTTTCATGGATTCATTGGTCCAGAGACTGCCAAGTGTACTTTTCACCTGAATTTGAGGCGAAATGGGAGCAGGTCCTGCAAGAGGGCATAGAATGAGGTTCATTGACCTTTGGGAGGCAAAAGGTCATCCTTTCTTCTAAGTAAGTGCACCAAAGTTTGGAAATGTCCTCTGTGCTATTGTCTCCCTGCCCATAGTATCCTTTGTACCCCCTGCCTTCACCATCCCCAGCCACTAAAACCCCAGGTGAAAAAACTCCTAGCTCTGCTTCTGCTACTGTGACTACTATTATTAAAATGACTATTGCTATTATTATTATTATTATTATTATCTTTCTAAAACTATTGACAAAATTTTTCTCTGCCAGTTTTCTTTCTGTAACCTCTTTTCACTAAGACAGCATGTATAAACATTGATTCGTTCTATTATCGTTTATCTTCACTGAGTCACTCAGTACCAGAGGCTTAATCATCCGAGGACCTTTAGTCTGCTTTCCTGGCTGCTATTGAGTGAACCTCCAAAATCTTCCCTGAACATATTGATTTTCCATTTCTCTGAGCTTCCACCCAGTCTGGCATCTCCCCTAGTTCACTGGCCCATTGCTCTGTTGTGGGAAAATCAGGAGCCCCATTATTCTTACTTCTGTGGCCTGCTCTGTAGCCAAACTCTGCCCAGTCCAACCCTGGACTAGCTGAGGCCATGGAGGAGAGTATTCCTTCAAATCACCTTATAACTTGAAACCACATAATTCTAAGTACTAATTCTATGTAAAGCTGGGACAGGGATATGGAGTCCAAGATTTGGAAAACATTTCATTTTTAAAGAAATAAAATACTGTAATGACTGACTAGTGTGATGGGAGAAATATGGGTTTCCAATTGCAAAATTCATCAAGTTATTTCTGCTTCCTGGATCTTACTTGTTTCATCTGCAAGAGAGAGGTGAGCAGGATGAACCATAGGGTCATCTATTTAGAGCTGAAAGGGATTTTTAGAGGCTAGCTGACCTCTAGTATATTCCCCTCATTTTACAGAATAAATGGAAGGTGTAAAGTGGGCAAATGCCCAAGATCACATAATTAGTAAGCGACAGAACATAGGCTCTCTGACCATAAATCTATATTACATTATACTACGATTCCCTATCAAACCTCTAAAGTTCCTTCCAGCCCTAAAATTCTATCTCTAGTGTCTAGGTCACTCCTTCTGGGACTATCCAGGGACAGAACAGACCTCAATCCCCCTGGAAGAGTTTCACTTCAAGAATTAACATTTTCAGTAGCTTAAATATTCTAATCATAGGTTGATTGACTTAAAATAACCTTCTGTTCTCCTGGTAGCTGCTGTTACCTGCAATCAATGATCAAGTTTGATCTTACAACCTAGTAACCTGTCAAGTACATCCTGGAACCAAAGACAAAAGAGAATTTATCCCCCTTCAACTCTAGAATTCCCTCCCTCTCTCATCTTTACTTTCCTACTCCACCTTAGGCAAGCATGTTCTGTTGTCTGGTATGGTGACCCCAACCATGCTTTACCATACAATCTAGCCACCTTTTCATCAATGGCCCTGTACCTTCCACTCTCTATTCTCTTCCTTTCCAGTTCTGGAACCATAATCAAATCATTATGCCATCACTACCAGAAAGGTTATGTCCATCACCTTTCCTATGGCTCTGTTCACCATCCCTATAGCTTCCCAAACCCAAATCCCTTCCTTGGCCACAGCTCTCCTACATGTGTTGCCTTCCCTTAATAGCAGGGGCTGTCTTCACTTTTGTATTTTAAGCCCCAACACTCTGCATATAAGAGCTTAATAAATATTTAGGTGTTTTTAAAAATTCATTTATCTTCAGGATACTGGGAACTTGATAGGAGAATGCCCTCAGTATCTACAATCCTTCTCTCCCCTGTTACAGCAGAACTCTAGCCTTCATGCTCTGAGTCAAAGTATATTGACCTGTGGCTTTTCCTACCCTGATGGACCAGGCTCCAAGGGAGCCACATGATACAATAGAAAGGGTGAGAGCTGTGGAGTCAAAATACTCGAGTTCAAATCTTGCCTCTAATGTTTAGTATTTGTATGATCTTGGATATAGTTATGTCATAATAGAAGGACCAGAATTTAGGAATACCATAAATACCTTAAGGCAATTAAATAATTTTTTTTATTTCTATCTACAAGGCAAAGGAAATAGAGATAATAAGATGAAAATGTTCTTTCAAAGCAAAATTATAATTTGTGCCTCAGTTGCCATACCTGGTCCTTCCAGTGTTAACTTCCCCAGGCCTTAGTTTCCTGTAAAAGGTAGGGATAGGAATGGATGGTTTCAGATGCTCCTTAATCCAATTTGATCTCATCTTTATAATGATAATAACTTATATAGTGCTTTACAAATTACAAAGTGCTTTACGTACATACTCATTTGAACTTCACATCAATCTTGTGAACTAGTATCTTGGGTTATTATTTATATTTTATAGAGGAAAAAATATGAGCTCCACAAGAGCAGGAACTATTTTATTTTTGCATTAGTGTCCCTACGATAGAATTTGGCATATGATAGGTACTTAAGAAAGTATTTGTTAGGGGCGGCCAGGTGGCTCAGCGAGTAAGAGCACCGGCTCCAGCGTCGGGATGACCTGGATCAAATCCGGGCTCAGATACTCAGCACCACACCCAGAAATAGCTGGCCGTGTAACCTTGAGCGAGTTACTTAACCCCTATTGCTTTAAAAAAAAAAAAAAAAGAAAGTATTTGTTACATATCCTTTATGGCATGTTACAATAATTCCATGATTTCATCAATATAGATATTCCTCCAGTAATGCAAACTGCAGTCCATCTTGTGTAATCATTGTCTATGTCGTTCCATAAAGTTGGTATGGAGGTCTTTTGAATGTCCTAGAGGATTTCACTATATGGACACCACTGAAGCCCATCTGATTGACTGTCCATCAATTATTCCTGGTTCTCATTCCAGGACCCCATCTTTCCCTTCCCACCCACCCCTTACCCATCAATCTCCATATGACAATAATCTTTATACCATGTAATTTATATAATTCCTCATTTGTAATCTATTACAGTCTGTTCATACCCATCATATGCCTCTTTGAGGCAGTAGACAGAACACTGGGTCTGGTATCAGGAAGATTTTATTTCAAATCTAGATTCAAATATTTACTAGCTGTGTGACCCTGGGGAAGTCATTTAACCTCTAGAGGTCTGCCTCAGTTTCTTCAACTGTAATATGGAGATAAAAATAGTACCTATCTCATAGAGTTGTTGTGTAGATCCAAGCCATGTGTAGTAGTAGACAAGCTCTATCCATCCACCTTCATTTTTGAACAGTAGACATTTTTGATCCACTTGGTTTTCCTTTATGAATAGTTTAGCCACTCTCTTTTGAGTGATTATTTACTCAAAAGGGAGGATCTCTGAAATGTTTTGGGGCTTGATACAATCAACACAGACATATAAAAACACATACAGCGCTGTCATGCAAATCATAAGATCATAGGTTTCAGAGCTGGAAAGGACCTGAGAGATGCCTTACATGCCATTTGGCCAATCCCACCATTTTACAGAGGAAGCAGAGAGGTTGGTGATTTGCCCAAGATCACACAACAGTAAGTAGCAAAGGTGAAATTCAGGTCCTTTGATTCCAGTCCAGGATTGGCATACTTCCTGAGTTCTGTAGCATCCATGGATCCTATCCACCATTAGGTCAAGCATGATGACTCTTCATCTTTGTTTCATGGGGATTACCCAAGGTCAGACAGCTCAGAAATAGGATTCTAATTCAGGTCTTCATGACTCCAAATCTAGGATTCCACCCAATTCACCACCTTGCTTCCTCTTGTGGAACGGTTAGGTAGGACACAGTATTTGGTTGTGTCCCATCCTCTTGCTTTTGTATCCCTAAGACAGCATAATAAAGGGACTGGCCAAGGAGGAGCCAGTCTTGGAAGCATGCACAACTATTCCCAGTCTGGTTCCAGTCCAACCAACCATATGTAAATATGGTGGAGGGGTGGAGGGAAGGAATCACTTTTGGACATGTATGGCTAAGGTACTTCTACTGTCTTTTAAAAAGACTTTGAAAAAACTGGCCATGTAACCTTGGTCAAGTCACTTAACCCCAATTGCTTTAAAAAAAAAAAAAGGACTTTGAAGGACCAAGCTGTATCAATTGATACAATACATTTTTTTATCCATAAGACAAGTAAATAGTGATAGAAGGATGAACATTTTGATTTCAGAGCAAAATTATAATATCTTGTGTCAATTGACATGCCTTGTCCTTGTTGTGAACTTCCTTGGGCCTCAGTTTCCTTGTCTGTAATAGGGGAAACTGGTTTCAGAAAGCTACTTCCAGTTCTATATCTATGATATATGGGCACCATCATCCTACCAGTTCCCCAGGAGCTCTCTCTCTCTCTCTCTCTCTCTCTCTCTCTCTCTCTCTCTCTCTCTGTGTGTGTGTGTGTGTGTGTGTGTGTGTCTGTCTGTCTCTGTCTCTCTCTCTCTGTCTCTCTCTCTCTGTCTCTCTCTTTTTCCCTCTCTCCCTCTCCCCCCCAACCCTGTCTCTCTCTCTCCCCTCCCCATATCTAATCTGTTGCCAAGGCCTGTCATTTTTACTTTCGTAACTCTCTCATATATGCTCTTTTCTCTCCTCTAACACTGCCCCTACACTGGTGCAGGCCCTCATCACTTCAGACAAGGCCTACTGCAATAGACTGCTGATTAGTCTAACTGCCACAAGTCCCTCCCCACCCCAGGCCATCCTACACTCAGCTGTCAAAGTAATCATCCTAAAGTAAAGGCTGAACATTTTTCTACTTTTCTACTAAATAAACTCCAAATAGAAAATCTTGTTTGTTGTTCAAAGCCCTTGGTCCTACACTACCTTTCAAGGCTTCTTACACCTTCTGTCCTTCCATATACCCAGTGACACTGGTTTACTTGCTGTTTCACTCCATCTCGAGATTCCAGGCATTTTTACTGACTGTCCCCCATGCTTGGAATGCTCTCCCTCTTCATCTCTGTCTCCTGGCTTCCCTGCCTTCCTTGGCATATGCTAGGTACTGTACAGTGTTATTGCCCAGCTACAATCCCACTATCTAGAGGAAGCCTTTCTTGATCCCTCTTAAATCTAGTGCCTTCCCTCTGTTGGTTATCTCCAATTTGTCTCGTATATAGCTTGTTGGTCCATAGTCATTTGCACGTTGTTTTCCCCATTAGACTGTGAACTCCTTGAGAGTAGGGACTGTCTTTTTCCTTTCTTTTTATCCCCAGCACTTAACACAATGCCATAGTAAGCATTTAATAAATGTCTACTGGTTGACTAATTGGCAGCAGAGCCAGAAGAATTAATGACTTGGGAGTTGCCAAGTAGGAACCAATTAGATGTGGATACAAAAGGTATGAGCTACTCTTCTCATTCTCTTTTCTGGGAACTTCAAGTAGGCAGAACTGTTTGGGGATGTTAGATGGAGGTAAGAGCAGCTCCCCTATATCCTAACTAGCCATAACATGTCCATAAGCACATAGAACCTCTGTTTCTTCTGTGTGTGTTTTCTTGATTTTATGTATTTAGAAATAGGAGTAGCCAAGTGACTGTCAGTTTGAGAGATCCAGAAACCCCGTCATAGTTCTCACTGATGCCAAGAACTGAAATGGCATCAGTTGCAGAGTCCACAGGGATCAAGAAATAGCATAGCATTACCCTCAAGGTGGACATATACAGGAAGCAACCATGTGATCTTGAAAAACCTAGAGGTTCCATGAAGAGTCCTACTGGCAATTGGTAGCAGTAGCAATGGAACAGCGATACTTGAGAGTGGCAGAAGCATAAAAAGAAAGTACCCTGAAGATGGGGACAACTTCTAGGATCATGACCCCTGATGAAAGAGTAGGAGGACCTTCATGAAGACTCCAGTGGGGAGACACCCCTTTAACTACATGTTAACTGCTTCACATGTGCCTCACGACCATTGTATTTCAAGTCTGAGTTACTCTCAGGACACCATGGGTGTTGAAGGGGAGAGTGTCCCTCAAATCTGTTAGTTTTGTGCTGTTGTTCTTGCTTTATATTCTCGATAAATCCCCTTTCTAAAAGACAATGGAGTTCAATTGGCTGATTGATAATGGAGAACATACAGGCAGGGGCTCATGATAGCCCCTTAGGGTTACCTGGAAAAAAAAAACAGCAACAATACTGAAAGGAATAACAGTCAGCCATGCTCTATGAAGGAACTAGCCTGCCAATGTGAGTGGGAGTTGGGAAAGTAGCCGCAGATGGAGTGTTCACTAGCACTGGTAACTTATGAATCTCCCTACATACTCCCTGCCTTTCAGGCTGCTTCCTAGAAGCAAGTTGGGAATGCTCAATAACTGCCGAGAACTTGGCTTACAGCATAGAAGAAAATCCCAACTGGCAGAAGACTTTGTTTCAACCTTATATAGTCCATTTATACTCTGTAACATATGGTATTGATCTCAATGACTTCAAAAACTGGGGGGAGACAATCTCTTCCAGTCCCAAACTTTCAATGACCAGCTAAAAATAATAGCTCACCTATAGAGAGAGCTTTGAGACTTGTGAAGTACTTTGCACACGTTATCTCATTTGATTCTCCAAATAACCCTGTATAGTGTTATCGTAATTTTACAAGTGAGAGGTTAGATCAGGGGCGGGGAACCTGCGACCTCGAGGCCACATGTGGTACTCTAGGTCCTCAAGTACAGCCCTTTAACTGTCCTTCACAAAACAAATCCCCTTAAAAAAAGGATGTGTTCTTTAAAACTTGGATTCAGTTAAAAGGCCATACCCAAGGACCTAGAAGGCCACATATGACCTCGAGGACACAGAAGTTTGGATTCAGTCAAAGGGCTACACTTGAAGACCTAGAGGGTCACATGTGGCCTCGAGGCTGCAGATTCCCCACCCTGTCAGATAACTTAGCCAAAGTGCCTGGGAGAGAGCCTGAAGTGAGATGCTGTGATAGTAATGGCATTTAAAGATTCCCCTGTATTGGCTTGGTTTTCAAATTGATTGTGTTAAAACCCAGAGCTTGTTAATCCCACCTGTGGGATGGACTTGTTGACATGAAAAGAGAGTGCTGAATTGGCAGGAGCTGGTGATGTAGATTTGGAGAGACACAGGAGAGAGGCAGAAGAACTTTTTGGAAGCAGCACTTGTGGAGGCAGAGAGAGACTGAGAGGATTGCTGAGGGCCACTTTGAATTGCCCTGGACTTTTGAGACCTGCCCCCGGAGCTGCCAAGGACTGAGGAGACGTGGCTGTTTTGCTGGTACTTTGTCTGTTTTGATGTTGTTTTGCCAAATTTGTCCACTGGTGAAAGACAGTCCTGTTGTTGCAGAAGTTCTAGAACCTGGCTGTTGGTTAAGATCTCCTGAGACTGTTCTGCAGACAGAGAGTGAATACTGTCCACTGGTGAAGGACAGTGCTGTTGTTGCAGGGGTCTGGGAACCTTTCTGTTGGTTCAAAAGCCCTGAAGAAGGATTTTCTTGTTGTATGTTTACAGAAATCCTGGGAGAGGGTTTTGCTAATGTTTTCAGGGGTCCTAGGACTGTTCTGCAGACAGAAAATGAATTAATGAAGAGACTGGCAATGTATCTTGTGGCCTTGCTAAGCTTTGTCTCCCCAGGAACAAAGATTGCTGAGAACTTGCCTCTTGTCAAGATGAAGAAAAAGATCTCCATTTGGGTATTAAGTGCTGTGCTTAAACTTGTTGTAACTCTGGGGTGGATTCAATTGTGATCCAGGGGTGGGGAACTTTTGACCTTTTTGTGTTCTATGATTGAACAAATGAATGTACTTTACTTATGATTGGAAACTAATCTCCATTTGAGAAGAGGGGCTTTGTGATGGACTAAATGAAGGTACAGTCTAGGGGTGGAGTAGTATTTACAACAGGGACTTTGTAATTGAATGAATGTAAGGTCTTGGGGTGGGGTAGTACTTGGAGATTATTGAATCACACTTAGTAAATGCTGTATTTTGAATGATGTCATATTTTGATCTTCTCTGTTCTTAATTTGTCACTGAATAAAATGGAGAGCACCTTTGCTGGTATTTTGAACCTCGGGAAGTTGCCTTTGCTCGGCATTACATTACAGATGCAGACCCAGATCTTTCTGATTCCATGTCTGGCACTCTCCATTATGCCATGATGCCCCTAAGGCAACTCTGCCTCCCCCTTCACTTCCTCTTTCACAAAGCTTTCTCCTGCCTCCTCTTTTCCCCTCCTCATTCATTTCTTCATCCTCTTTCTTTTAGCCTCTTATCTCCCCACTTCTTCTCTAGAAAGGTGCCCTGTATCCCTCCTGTACCACCCTTTCATCACACTTATAGTCAGCCTTCCCAATGATACTTCCAAGCAAGGTGCCTATTAAGAGTTCAGTTTTCAGCTTTCTGAGGAATTCTGCCAGCAGGCTCCTTATATTTTACCTTCCACCCTCCTTTTGTCTCCTCAGGAGAAATTTACAAGCCCAGACCTAAGAAGACTTTGTCTGGTTCCAAAGGAACAGAGGCTGTAGTGAATAAGTCTTTCTTATAAAGGGGAAAGTATAGAAAGGTGCTGAAGGCTGAAGACACTTGATGCAATGGACAGAACACTGAATTTAGATTAAGAGGACCTGTGTTCAAATTCTGACTCTTAGCCCCTATCTTGCTTGGGTAAGTCAATTCCCTTCTCTGGGCACCAGCACCCTCTTCTGTAAATAGTAAAATAAGATGGAGCAGAGTCAGTGATTCTAAAATTACCTTTCAGATCTAAATTGATGCTCTTGTGAATCTGACTGACTATGAAATCACAAAAAGTATGTCTTCCACATAGACAGCCTTTGCACTAGCCACCATCTTTCCCCTGCCCACGCCTTATAGAAACTTTATAGAATTTCTCTCTTCCTTTAAGAAATAACCCAGGCACCACCTTCTACATTAAACTTTTTCCTGTAGCCCCTAATTCTAGTGGTCTCCATGCCAAACTACCTTATATTTTATTACTCTCTCTCCCTCTCTCTCTGTATGTATATATATATGTGTGTGTGTGTGTGTGTGTGTGTATGTGTGTGTATGTATAATGCATATTATACATATATATGATTATTAACTTTATATTTTTATATATAATTATTCTTTTCCCCCATTAACTTTCAGGTAGAGACTATTTCATTATTTGTACTTGTCTTTCTAGTGTCTAACATGGTATCTGGTACATATAAGGTGCTTAATAAATACTTATTGGTTAATTGATATTTATTCATTCAACAACCATTTATTAAATCACTACTCTGCTGGTCTTGGTAGATGTGAATCATCTGATGTCCAAATTCCTCAAGTAAATTTCAAATCAGTAGAGAGGTTAAAATCTTCCTACAGGCTCCTCATTCAATGTCTATTCCTACATCCTGCTACATACTTGCCCTACCTTTGAATGAAGGTTTAGAGTGTCCTACGACTTGCCTGTTTAGGGTGAGCAATAGAAATTAACTAGTTGAGGTCTTAGGAAACTAAGAAGAATCAGTCAGAGAGGTAGGAGGAGAGTCAGAAACAGCATCATAGAAATCAAGGAAGTAGACCTTATCTGGGTAGGGCAAGAAAGACAATGTCAATGGCTATAGTGATCAAGGAGGGTTAGGACTGAGAAAAGGCTATCAGAGTTTTCTGTTAAAATCACTTTTTGAAAAACAGTTTCAGCAGAATGGTGGAACCAAAAGCTAAATGCAAAGGTTTGGGAAGGATATAGGTGATATGAAAGTGGAAACAACAAATACCAATTGCTCTTTCTAGGATTATAGGATATTTGACAGGAAGGCAATTGAATGTATGAGAATGGCTGAATGTATGAGAAGGTCAAGTAAAAAGTTTTTTGTTTGTCTTAAGAACTGGTGTAACTGGGACATATTTTTAGGCAGCAGGGAAGGGACTGATAAATAGGAGAAATCCATGATGGGGAAAAGGGAATGATTAATAGAATAAGCTCCTGAAAGTAACAAGAGTTAAGCAAATAAACAGGTTCACCTTAACTTAGGAAAAGAATCAACTCTTCCCCTGATACTGGACTAAGCTTTCAATCTAGAAAATTCCATGCCCTACGTTCTAATTAACTGGATGAGTAAATATGAAAGTGGCTTTTAAGATATGATCAAAGCAAAAAATTAACATTTTTATGCCTAAAGAAAAATAGAGCATTGGCTACAGGTGAGCAGAAGAACTAGGATACTATGGAGTTTCTACAATTCTGAAGGTGAAGGAATTGCATTGGAATATAGCTGTTGCAGCTGCTAGCACAGTAGAAAGAACAGAAAGGAGAAGAATTTTCACCCATGGAGATTCTGTTAGCCCCTTCTAAACTATCCACCCAAGATCTACCTTAGTGACAGTGCTGAGTGAAGAGTTGAGATGAGGAAGCTCCCTAAAAATGGCCTCAGTTTTCTCAGTAAAGCAAGGTCATCTGCTGATAGGCAAGGAGGGAGATACTAAGAGGCTGGAGGAGAGAGGAGGAGGTTTGGAACTGCTCCTGAAGATACAGAATCAGTCAGGGAAGAATTAGAGGATTGTGATGCAGCAAAGTGTACTCAATTAAGATTTAAATGAATCCATCTTGGATTTCACAAACACAAACACACACACACACCCACCTCTCTCACTTCCCACAAGAAAAAGGCCAAATATCATTATGTGTTTGCAGGGCCAAGTTAAACAGAATCCAGGTGGGACCCTGCCATGATGCAATCCAACACTCAGTCTTACCTGGGGGAATGAGGAGATGCCAAAGTGAGGCTCCAACTCTGGCTGAGCTCTCATCAGTGAAATTATGAGACTATAAATAATTGTACCAGAATAAGTGGAAATTTTAACTAACTGTTCCTCATTAAGAGGAAGGTTATTAATTGAGGTAAATATCAACATGTCTAATTTTTCCTCACATAAATAAGGAACACATGTCTGCACATGCATTCACTAGGGCTGGCCACCTGTTCTAGAGACCCTAGAAGGGAGAAAATGATATGCAATGTCTTGAATATATATATATATATACACATATGTATATATATATATACACATATGTATAAAATTTCCAATGATGGACCTTATACAAATAGAGAAAATAACATTTCATCTTATTTATCTGTCATAGGAATATTTATGTTGGATAAATATATGTAAAATTCCCCATTGCAAAAGGATAGAAATATCTTTTTCTCTCCTTTTCTTCCTTTTTTCTTAACTTATTTGTCTTTCTTTCCTCCTTAGCTTCAATCCTTCTTTATTCTGTTTTCCTTACATTGTTTATTCTTCCCTTCTTTTTTACTTCTTTCTTTCCTTTCTTTTAAAACAGGAAAAGTGTAGGTCTTAGGAAAAGCATTTTCAGGTTGTTGTTTTTTTGTTGTGTGTGTGTGTGTGTGTGTGTGTGTGTGTGTGTGTTTGCTAGAGAAAGACAATAATCTCTTTCTCAGCCAAAGACCTGGAGAGGAGATTGTCCCCATCCATTGCATTTGGAGAGCTTAGGAGGCTTTTATAGAAAAGGCAGACTAGCCAATAGTGCTAAAAATAATAAGCCATAACTAAAAGCACATTTTAACTCACACAAGTGAAGGTTCCAGGGTCTAACCTGAGACACAAAAGGGCAGGGAAAAGAAGGCAAAGGATATATCTGGATCTCAATAGCCAGAGACATAAGGATAAAACTTGAATCCCAGTCATCAAAGGGACATAGCAGGCTTTGTATAAAATCAACATTAGGTCACAGAAGCAGGAATAAGGTAAGCAATAATGTGAAAAGCTTCTGAACCTGACCTTCTTAAATGATAGCATATTTTTATCATTCTTTCCAGTTCAGTAAAGATATAAAGGCAGAAAATCCATTCCTTAGATTAGTTCAATGATTAGGCAGTGATCAGGAATTTTATGAAGTTTCACTTGGACACATCTGACCAGTTCTCCACTCATTACAGGATGGGAAGAGGAATGCCAGAGACTGGCTAGTAGACCCAATTAAGTAGAGCGTGAGGCATGGAATTTTCCAGATGATAAATTTCTAGGAAATTCTAGGAAAAGGGGAGGGAGGAGTACCAGGTTGGAGGAGGGTTCATAACTAGAGCAGAGGTAGCCTGACAAATACAAGCCTCAATGAAGCCCAAATTACCAGAGAGATATAGAGAACTTGTTCCATGAAATATACTAAATAAAACTATTGCTGAGTTGCATAAGAATATCTTTAGAATATATAGATATAGATTAGATATAGATATAGAAATAGATGGATCATTATGGAGAATCTATCTTAACTTTCCTAGGACTTGATTTCATCCTCTGCAAAATGAAAAGGTTGGACCAGATGAGCTACAAGGTTCCATCCAGTTCTAAACATGATGAACTCAGTATGTAAACATTTTCAGATTCTTTTTCTAATAGAAGTTCCAAGGGATAGTTTATGAAATGTGGCATAATTTTTCTCCTTGACGCCATCCTCAAAAAGTTAAGAATGGCCCCAAAATAGATTCATTTCCTTGTTACCCATTATAATTCTGTTGTCTCTAAACTCATCTACACTATTAAAAGCTTTCTATTTTCACTCTCCTAATAATGGATTTAATAAGCTTTCTACTTGTTTTGGGAATTCTGACTCTCTTCTATTTACTTTAAGTTTTTCTCTCTCTCCAGTGGAGCTCCCTTCCTTCTAGCACTCTAGGAGCCAATCAGTAAATCCTTGCTCATTTTATTGGGACTGCATAGATTTCTCAGTTGCCATCTTTCTATATTGATGAAACATCAGATTTTTTTTTTGGCTTCTTCTCATGTGAATTCTTCTTAACTACTCCACCAGTTTTTCACTGAACTTTTTCTTCCAACACTTTAAAATATCTAAGATTTCAGGGCAGCTAGGTGGTGCAATGAAGAGTCAGGAGGACCTGGGTTCAAATCCGACCTCAGACACTTAACACAAAAACTAGCCATGTGACCTTGGGCAAGTCACTTAACCCCAATTGCCCTCCAAAAAGTAAAATATCTAAGATTTCATTACTACAGAAACTCTCTACTTCTACAGATCATAAACCTTTGAAATCTCAATATGTTGACAGTTTCATAAGTTTCTCTGGCCCAAAAGAGAGAAATTAAAATCATTACCTGACAGTCAAATCTTGTAGACCTTCCCTAGTTCTATATATGTTCCTCCTGAAGGGCAGTCACAAGACCTGCCCTCTGGATTCCCTAAACAGACACTTGGTCAAGGAAGGAACAGAAGCTTCCCATTTTTGGTTTTCTATCCCTTTCCTGAAGCTGCCTGGAATTTTAAAAAACCTTGTTGGCCAAAGTAGTACTCACAGATTTTTTTTTTGTAAAATGTAAAATTATAAATTTTAAATAAAATATTAGCAAGGAGATTACAGGAACATATCACAAAGATCATACACTTTGACCAGAATGGATTTTTACTAGGAATGTAGGGCTGGTTCAATATTAGGAAAACATAAGCAAAATTTACCATATTAATAACAAAACAACAAAAGTTATATGACATCATTAGATGTAGAAAAAGATTTTTAAAAACCAAACACCCATTCCTATTAGAAACCCTAAAATCATAAGAATAAATGGAACTTTTCTTAAAATAATAAGTAGTATCTATCTAAAACCAAGAGCAAGCATTATCAATACTGTACTAAAAATGCTAACTATAGAAAAAAAAAGAAATTGAAAGAATAAGAATAGACAAGGAAACAAAATTACCACTCTACAGATGATATGATGGTATACTTAGAGAACCCTAGAGAAACAACCAAAAAACAAACTAGTAGAAACAATTAACAATTTTAGCAAGGAAAAGATAGAAAAAGAAATCACATTTTAAACAACTGCAGATAGCATAGAATACTTGAGAGTCTGCTTGCCAAGAGACACATAGAAACTACATGAACACAATCACAAAACACTCTTCATAAAAATAAAAACAGATCTAAATAATTGAAGAAAAATTAATTGCACAGAAACTGAAAAAATTTGAAGCAAGTTTCTCTGATAAAGGTCTCATGTTTTAAATATATGGAGAAATGAGTCAAATTTATAAAAATAAGAGCCATTGCTCAATTTATAAATGATCAAAAAATATGAACCATTAGTTTTGAAATGAAGTAATCAAAACTATCTATGGCCATATGAAAAAATGCTCTAAATCACTATTGATTAGAGAAATGCAGATTGAAACAATTCTGAGGTACTATCTCACACCTATTCACTATTCTCAGCAAAAATCAAATGATCCAAGACAACTCTGAAGGACTTATGTTGAAAAATGCTATCCATTCCCAGAAAAAGAACTGATGGTGTCTGAATGCAGATTGAACTATATTTTTCTTGGATTTTTTTTCTATGTTTTCTTTTATAACATGATTAATATGGAAATACATTTTGCATTACTACACATATAAAACCTATATCAAATTGCTTGCCTTCTCAGTGAAGGGGGTGAGGAGGGAGAGAGAGAATTTGGAATTCATTTTTTTTTTTTTGCTTTTTGGAGGAGGACAGGGAAGTTGGGGTTAAGTGACTTGCCCAAGGTCACACAACTAGTAAGTGTTGAGTGTCTGAGGCCAGATTTAAACTCAGGTCCTTCTGACTCCAGGGCCAGTGCTCTATTCACTGCACCACCTAGCTGCCCCTGGAACTCAATTTTAAAAAGTAAATGTTAAAAATTGTTTTTATGTGTAATTGAGGAAAAATAAAATATTAAATTTAAATAAATAGATGAAATGTCCCCTACATTTAGGGAGAGATGATTTCTAAGGGTATAGAGAAAGGATAGGTAGGATATCATGGTCTAAAATTCTAAAAGAAGTCAGTAAGGAAGGATGGGACATTCTCAAGAATGAAATTCTAAAGATGCAGAGACATAATTGCAATGGCATAGAAAATGCAAGAGTCTAAAGGACCAGTGTAGAAACACAACAAACTAATAAGCCAATGCTTCCTGATGACTTCTTACCATGCTGCCTACTCTCTAACTTATATCTCCAACAGAAACCTGGACCCCTACCCCTGAGATTCTGGGCCATGATTGGTGAGCATTCACCTTATCTTAATCATTCTAAGGTGACTGAACCATTTTCCAACTACCTCCAAGCTTTGCTGCCTTACACATAACTTCCCACTCCCCCTCTGCTTTCCAATCTAATTATGAGAACAGTCAATAAATCATTACCACCATTCCTGGAAAGGACATGTCAATCATTTGCCCTGTAGTTTCAATTACCATTCCCCCTCTAACTTGCCTATACAAAACACTTCTCCCAATATACTACTGCCTTACATGTATGTTATCTCCCCCTTTCAAATAAAAACTCCTTGAGGGTAGGGTCTATCTTATTTTCTTCCTAGTGGCAGGCACATAGTACTTAATAAATGCTTTTTTTTTTCATTCATTCAACTTGGATTCTTGTAAATACATGTATAGGAGACATATATAAGGGCAGGCAGTATGAAATAAGTACAAAAAAAAGTAGCATGGTCCAGTAAAAATAGTGTCAGCTGCATGGAAACTCAAAATAAAAGATCTGTTATATCATCAATTTAGACCTGGGAAGGGCCTAACATTCATCTAGCCCAACCTACTCATTTTGCAGATAAATAACTAAAGCCCAGAGAGGTTAAGTGACTTTCTCTAGACTATACAGGCAGGAATAGCAAAGCAGAAATTTGACCCCACGTCCTCTGATTTGGAATACATTCCACTTACCAGTGCCCCATAGAGCTTGGTAAGCTATGGGTAAACTCAAAGAAGAGAATGGGACCCCTGCTCTTGGAAAATGGCATAATGATAGTAGGTGACCAAAAAATAAAAGATCTACTCAATTATTCCCTTGTTTCTGTTTACTTTGCTATGTAGAATTATCCTTAAATTGGGATCAGTTAAATTAAAATGACTCAAAAACAGCCATCTTGAAACCCAAGATTGAAAAAAGAGATGATGAGGACATCTTGATGCCCACAATGCATTCAAGTCATGAGACCTGGTTAAGTACCTTATACCCAAGGCCATTGAAAGAATGGGTAAGTGAAAATGACTTCTGAGACGATGTCAGTACTTGGTAAAAGATCACCAAGAATGATAAAGGTGACAATAGATTGAAAAATGTCAGATTCCCCGATGTTCATAAAAAGAACAATAATCTGAAGGAAATAGACCAATGGACTTGATTTCTGTTTCTAGCAAAATCCTAGAAAGGGTGGTCTGTGTGCATTTAGAAAGGAAAACTTTGAACCACCATGGTTTCACCAAGAATGTGTCAGGTCAGATTCACCTTATCTCCTTTTTTTCAATAGGGTTACTAGAGATTAGTAAGAATAGGGGAATAGGGGCAGCTAGGTGATGCAATGAATAGAGCACCGGCCCTGGAGCCAGGAGGACCTGAGTTCAAATCTGACCTCAGACACTTCACACTTATTAGCTGTGTGACCTTGGGCAAGTCACTTAACCTCGATTGCCCTGCTTTCCCCCCTCTAAAAAAAAAATCAAAAAATTAATAGATAAATAACCCAAAATAGAACAGGGGAATACTATCATATTGTCACTATATCTAGATTTTTAGCAAATTGACTCATGGACCAAAAATATAAGGAAGAGATGGTAGTTCAGTCATGTGGATTCAGAACTAGTTGAATTATCAGACCCAAAGAATGAAGCCATGTCAACTTTGAGGTAGGCTTTTAGTGTAATTAGCAATCTGTCCTTGGCCCTGTGCTAGTCAATATTTTTTATCAATGATTTTGATGAGGGAATAAATGACATATTGACAAACTTGAAAATGACACAAAGTAGGGAGAAACAGCAAATGATACAGTTAGAATCCAAAAAGATCACAAAAGACTAGGAAATGGGCTGAATCTGAAAAGATAAAATTTAATATGAAGCCCAACACTTGGGTTCCAAAAATAACCTTATCAAGTACATGTTGGGAGAGGGCATGATTAGGTAACAATTAGTGTGAAAAAGATCTGGGTTTGTTATCAGATCATAGATCCATATGATTTGACAATGTGATTTGATAACCAAAAAAAAAAAACCTAATGTCATTTAGATTGTGTTAAGAGAGTCATGCTGTCCCGAACAAAAGAGATGATTATTCTACTCTGTTTTGTCCCAGTTAAACCATGTCAGGAGCACAGTGTCCAATTTTGGCTGCCACATTAAAGGAAGGACATTGACAAATAGAAAAGAGTGTAATATTGAAGGTCATTTGATACAAGAATAAGTTGAGTCTTCAGGATGTTTAGCCTGAAGAAAAGAGGACTTAGGAGTGGTAAGGTAGAGGGCCATGATATCTATATATATATATATTCAAGTAGTAAAAAAACAACTACAGTAAATTTGTTCTGCTTGAACTCAGAGAATAAAACTTAAGAACGATGAAGAGAAGTTGAAAAAAAGGAATATTTAGGCTTAAAAAATGAAAAACTTCCTAATAATTAATAGTTGCACAAAATTGGAATGAGGTATGGGAGATAACGGGTTCCCCTTCACTTGGGGAATTCAGGCAGAGGCTTGATGTCAGGGGTGTCTTCTAGTGATTTTTTGTTGAAGCATTTGTTGGACCAAATGTTTTCTAAGATTTCTTTCAGCTCTGAGATTTTATTTGATGAACCCACAGTGCCAGCAGGATATACTCTAAGCAGTCATAAAAAGACTTTCATTATTTGGTAGAAAATGTTGGAAAAACTAGAGAGCGGTCTGGCAGAAATTGGGCATAGACCAATATCTTACACCATTTACAAAGATAAGACCAAAATGGATACATGACCTAGATATAAAGAGAGAGATTTTGAAAATAATATAATCATATAATATAAACAGACATTTTGATTATATTAAATTTAAAAGTTTTGTACAAATAAAACAAATGTAGCTAAGATCAAAAGGAAAGCAGAAAATTGGGGATGGGAGAATTTATAGACAGAGTCTCAGATAAAGGTCTCATATCTTAAATACATAAAGAACTCTGTCAAATCTATAAGAATTTATTAATTCTTTTGATAAATTGACCAACTAATAAATGGTCAAAGGATATGAACAGGCAGTTTTCCAATGAAGAAATCCAAACAATTTGTAGCATGAAAAAATGTTCTAAATGATTATTGACTAGAAAAATACCAATTAAAACAACCTTGAGATATCATTTTACACATGCCAAATTGCCTAAAATGATTGAAAGGGGGAAATGACAAATATTGGAGGGGATGTGAAAAAATTGGGGCACGTTCACTGTTGGTGGAAACGTGAACTGATCTAACCATTTTGGAGAGCACTCTAGAATTATGCCCAAAGGGTCACTAAGGATATCCTCCAAAGCCTACATCCTTTGAATCAGCAATACCACTACTAGGTATGTTTCCCAAGATGATTAAGCAAAAAGAAACTATATTATAAAATATTTATAGAACCTCTCTTTGTGGTATCAAAGAACTGGAAATTGTAGGGATGCCTGTCAACTAGGGAATAGCTGAACAAGTTGTGGCATATGATTGTGATAGAATACTATTGTATTATTAAGAAATGATGAGTTCTATGATCTTGGAGAAACATGGATAGATTAGCATTAAATAATGAAGAGTGAAATGAACAGAATCAAGAGAACATTGTATACAGTAACAACAATATTGTTTTAAGAACAACATTGAGTGACTAAGTCATCTTGACTATTATAAATACCCAAATTAACTACAAAGGACATATAAGGAAGCCACTATCTGTATCCAAAGATCTGATAAACAGAAGTATGTATAGAACAGTTTTACATATATATGTATATGTATGTATAGATAAACATATTTGCATCTAATGGTAGCTCTCTCTAGGGTGGAGGGAGGGAAGAAAAGGTGAAAAAGCAAAGTTACCCAATAACTTTATTATTTATTTAAAAGAAATAGCAAGTAGTACTTAACAGATTTGCAGTTTTAAGTACAATCATCTTTTTTTATTCTACTATGTTATGAAAATGCTTGTTTCATTTCTTAAGCTTAGAAAAAAATAAACAAAAATTTTAAAATAGATAAATAAAAAGATACGTAAGAGCCAGGGAAAGGAACAAAGCCTTAGATCAGGTTCCTGACCCAACGGGGCACTGAAAGGGAGCTCACCAGTTCTCTAAAAGAGCCAAGTTCTAAGTAATTTCACTGTTGGCCTGAAAGGTATCAAACAAAGTTGAATTATATTATCCCTAAGGGCTCTAATATTCTACTATAGCCTATTTTGCAGAATACTACAGTGGAAAGCTTGTTTTATTTCAAGTCAGAGGACTTGGGTTCAAATCCCAATTCTACCACTTACTCTTCATGTAACATTGAACAAGTTACAGTCTCAGTTTCCTTAGTGTGTACAACACACAAGTATCCAGAAATGGAAAAATCAGTCAAGGAATAGGAAGTCACACAGAGATTTTTTTTAAATCAGTTGAATTTTCCTCTTTGAAGGGAACATTGAGTTTGATGCCAACTTAATTCAAGCTCATTTTTGATAGCTCCTGCTAAGGCTAACGTGGCTTTACTCATTTTAGTGGCAAGAATTTCATAATCAGATTAAAATAAAAGTAACTCTAGGTAAACCAGTTAATTGTCAAGGTGACCTAAACTTCCTCTACCCTAATTCTATTCTTTCCTTGCTTGGCCTATTGACGACCTATAAGAAGAGAAACCTAAGCTGCTGCTGATATGGTTACCTCTCAGGTCTCAGTCTTTTGCTAAATAGGGTGATCCTAAGTAGTGGTAATCCTAATTAAGGTACTATCCAGGCTCAAATTTACAACCAAACCAACCAGTTTTACAACTCAAAGGAATTTAATGTGGCCCCAGAATTGCAGCTGAAAAACATAAAAGAATGAAAAAGCTGGTAACCCCACTCTAGCTCTAAGAAGCAATGTATACAATTCTCATTCAAACCATAGAAAAATTTTTTAAAGTTCAAGGATGAAATAAAATAGAAAATTCTGAGAAAGGGCAAGAAGGAGTTAATTCATTGTAAATGGAACAAATCTGAAAACTTCCGGTGGAAGTAGATATCTTCAATAGTTATAAGATATATCCCAGTACTCAAGTGAGACAGTAAACATTTGGAAATATTCAGAAATTGCTCATATCTCAAACATGATAAATAATCAGTCCCAACTTGCTAATATGTATCACTAACTAAAGGATTAATCATGTTTGTACCCAGAGGGATATCCGTACCTTTTGTGGGTAGAACAAAGATGGCAAAGGACTACAAACATTGTCACATATTCAGAAAAAAGTCCATAGATTCATATCACACACACACACACACACACACACACACACTCACACACACACACACACCAATTTACCAAAAATAGCAAGGGATAGCTCCACAAGGAAAAACATTCTAAGCAAAGTTTGAATTTGATTTATGTCAAAGTTGTTCTTTGCTTATAAGTCACTTAAATTCTATACCTCAGTTTCTTCATCTGTTAAATGAAGAGTTCAGACTAGATGGCTGCTAAGGTCTCTTCTCAATCTCTGATCTATGACATATGACCTATGGCTGAGGCAATAGCTGGTTTTTCCCTTAGCCAGAATTACACTGGTCTTCCCCCACTTACCTGTGATCAACACAGCTCTCCCATCCACAGGTAACATTTCTTGACTGGTTGAATAAGCCAAAGAGATGCAACACGCTAAGGCAAACAGAATCCAGCTCCAGAAGACTGAGAAACTTGAAAAGCAATAAGCTCCCCATAGGCAGAGCAGAGCTGAGTGACAGAGCACCACCAGTGAGCTCACGGTTCTGCTCTGGCTCCTCTTGAATTTGTACAGGGCTGCTCCTCCTAACACCATACTGACACCCAAAGGGAGCAACTCAGCTTCCCAAGAGAAAAGAGTCATCGTCAAAGCCTGGAGGTCATACGTGTCTGTGTGTGTATAGAAGTTCACACACCTAAGGCAGCCTAGGCAATGGGAACAGAGGTGAAGGCAGAGCAGAAAAAAAATAGCATGCCTTGAATGGGCATGGCCTGAGCCAAATCAGAAAGGGGCATGTTTCAAGTGGGTTATCTAAGCTCCTGTCTACTGGGATACAAAGGCCAGGGTACTTCCTCTTCCCCTACTCTGCTCTACCTTTCGAGGGATAACCCCTAGCTGGATAATGATTGACAGAGTCAGACCCAAACAGTCACAAGCCCTAACCTGGGAAGAAATGAGGTTGTTAAACTTTCCATCACAGGTTCATATGGGACCTCAGTCTGTAAGGTGCCTTGCAAACCTTGTTTCCAACCTCTCTCATTTTACTACCCAAAAAAATGAGGCTTAGAGAGGAGAAGGGATTTACCCAATGTGACATAGGTCAAAAGTGGCACAGCCAGGATTTGTGTCTCACCATAAATAGACAGGGAACAAAGATAATAGTCATACTAACTGATATTTAGGTGGCACTTCAAGGTCTATAAAGTCCTTTGCATAATATCATTTCATTTAAGCCTCCTAACAACCCTGTACACCCCTTTTACAAGTAAGGAAAATGATTCTTAATCATTTTATTATTGATTTGTGATGACAGAGAGGTATTATATATTTGTGTAATTCTTTGGTAAATTGGTGCTCATGGTCATGCAGATATTAAAGGGAGGATTTGAATCTCTGTTCCTGACTCAAAGTCCAATATTCTTTCTACTACACTATGAATTTATCAAGATCCATGTTAGGAAGAGACCATTTCACTATATAACAAATGTGCTCTCCTTAGCAATGCTCAACTTTTGGACAACTAGTAGACAAATAAATATAAATCCCAATAATTATAATAACTTCTTCCTCTTGTAAATCATTAAAAAAAATTTTAAGTTGCTTTCACAGATATGATCTTATTTGATTCTCACAACAAATGTTTGAAGTAGATAACAAAAGCAGTATATTCCCCATTTTACAGATGAGGAAACTAAGGTTCAGTGTGAAGAAGCAATTTGCCTCCAGTCACCCTGTTGGCAAGTGGCTGAGCAGCAACTAGAATCCAGATATTCTGGTTTCAACTCTCCAGATTTTTTTTCTTCTACCCCAAATTGCCTGTCTTTCAAAGCAATGTACTCCTCTAATGACATCTGACACACAGAATGGAGGAAATCCTTTCTCCAGACTCCAGAAAAGTAGGACCTTGCACTACCTTACATACCACATCCTCCTGGGTTTTTTTAGACACAACATCATTTTATGTAGGTTTAAGAAGTGTCAGAGAAAGCCATCCATAGCCCTTTCCTGGACTAAACAAAACAGATTTGAGCCCTATTTATTAATTTAATTGCTCCGCCTTTCATTACCCAAAGAGAATTATGATGGAACTCCACAGGTGATAGCTCAGTCATGGAGTCTTCTATATCCCCTTAAAAAGGAGTTTTCCAGGAAAATAAGAATCTGCCTAAATAGGAAACAAGAAACAGGTCTGGATGAGCATGGATTGCTAAATGCTATCATTTCTTTTGTCTTCCAGTTTCTATAACACACAAAAGTGAAATGGGTTACAATTTGAGGACCTAGTTCTGCCACTTTATGGACTGTGTAATCTCAAGCAAGCAACAATGTCATTGGGTCTCAGTTTTTTCAAAAGGAGGAGGTTGGATTCCATAACCTCTAAGCTCCCATCCAGCTCCAAATCTCTGATCCAATAATCATTCTTATGATTTAAAAAAAAAGGTAAATCTCCTTCTGTGCATCAAAAAACAGTTCAAGTTCTTTAGTGACTATATTAATTTAGAACCATGAATGAATATACTCTTATGCCATCAGGTCAACAGACCAAGAGTGATCAAATTTAAGTGTATGAAATACATTTAAGTCATAGTTTCCACATTCTTTTTAGTGTTTTGTTGCCACTCCATGCCTAGCAACTTTCTTCACAAATATCCAGGTCCCCATAGATCCCACAGAGACCTAGAAGAAATCACCTCCTCTGCCCTCACCTCTATAGTTCATCCATCCCTCTCCCTGGTATCTTCCCAACCTTTACTTCACACTCTTCCTTGAGAATGAAGATGTGAAAAAACAAGACTCCTTATTAAATAATTATGACCATATTTCCAGGCATAAAGGACCATGATGCAGTATTTCCTGGGGGGGACTCTCAGCAGAGAATCATGAAATCATAGATCTCAGTCTGACAGTATCATCAAATCCAACCCTTTCATTTTATAGCTAAGGAAAACTGAGGGCCAAAGGGGATTAAGTGTCTTGCTCAAAGTTGCACATGTAATCAAAGAGTCAGAATTTTTTTTAAAAATCTCATTTTTATTGATATCTTTTATTTTGTATCACATTTGTTTCTAAATATAGCCCTCCTCCCTTTCCTATCTTGTAAGCCATCCCTTGTGACAATTTTTTTTATAGCAGAAGAAAAAAGCAGTTCAGCAAAACTAACCAACACATTGACCATGTCTGACAATTAATGCAATAGCCCATACCCCTATTCTTCTACATCTGGTAACTTCAGGGTCCACTAATTTTGCACCAAAAGGTCCCTTAAGACTTTCTATCTTTCTATCCCATTCCTCCATATCTGTTTCTAGCTACTGTTGTACTTTGGTGAATTTTTCTATGCAGGACAGATTATCATGCTCACCCTGGAGAAAGAGAAGCTGTTGGACTTCCTCTGAGCTTCCCAAAACATGGAGCTACCCATCTCAAGCTAAAAAGTTCCCCAGGAAAAGACCTACTATACATCTCTTTGGAAAAAAGCCTTAGAGTCCTTAGCATAGAGATCAAAAGTATAATTGTACCCTCTTTTGTAGAAAAAACCTCTTAACATCCCCAGTAAGTAGCTGTGGAAAAAACCCCTAGCTGCTTTTTTTTTCCACATAAGGAAAATCTGTCAGTTTTCAGACCTCGGGTAAGTATTGATTTTCTTTCCAGAATAAGATACTACCTCTAGAAGCCAACAGCCTAACTGAACAGCCCACTAATTAGGTAGTACTTAGAGATACTGATCTTTTCTTTTTAATTTTTTTTGGTCTTTATTAATTTGTTTACTTTTAGTTTACAAGATTCATTTCCACAATTCCTTGGGTTTCAAATTTTCTCTCCCTCCCTGCCACCTCCCCACCCCCACCCCCCCATGGTGGCATACGATCAAGTATAGGATCTGCAAATACTTTCACATTAGGCATTAGTCAGGTTAGAAAGAAGGATTGTATCTGATGGAATGAATAATGGAAAAGGGAAAACAAAACCAAACGAGAAACTGTCTGATCTTTTAACCTTCTTTTTCACTAAAGGCCAAGGTTAGAAATGCCTTATGTTTCATGTTTAATATGCAATTACCAAACTAAACCCATTCTGGATCATTTTAAGAGCTTCCATTTCAGCAAATTGATAGAGATTATTTTGGTCTGAGTTCTTCCCTCCAGTTTTATCAATCCTGACATTTTCTTATCTTTCATGTAAATGAATGGGAGAGAAAAAGGAAAAAGAAGAGAACTCCATAGGTGGAGTCACTTTGAGGAAATGCCTTCTTCCCCAGTTCTTTGCTCCAAATTCTTGTCTTTATTATAGACCTATAACCAGCAAAAGATTTTGAATTGTCCTATACATATATAAATACCCCCACACTTACCTCCTAAGCTACTATCAGATTTTAAAGTAGGAAAAGACCTTCCTTTTTCAGGACCATAGAGGCCAGATATGAAGCCGGTCCTAAATGCCTAAAAGTTAGTCATTTAAATGGAAAGAGAGCAAAAGTAGAATTCTACTAAAATTGCTGCTAAAAAATAATAATTTTATTGAATTCCTTCCTACAACATGGTTGTAAAATTTATTTAAATACTTACTCAGTACCTCTTGCACAGCCAGTCTTATGGTAGGCAAGTATGACAAATACAAAGTGCATGGGATCATAGATGTAGAGCTAGAAAGAAGAGTATAGGTTATCTAAAGACAACCCCATCACTTTATAGATGAAGAAACTGAGGCCCAGAAAGACAAAATAATTTTTAAATTGACAAACATTTATTAAGTGACTACTTTGTGCCAGTCCCTGTGCTAGCCACTAGAGAGACAAATGAAAAAGTGATACTGTCCCTACTTGCAAGGAGTTCACATTCTACTCTATGACTTCCCCAAGGTCACAAAAGTGACAGAGCTAGGATTTAAATGCAGGTTCTTTGACTCCAAGTCCAATACATTTTCCACTGCACTACTCTGCCTTTCATAAAAGACAAACTCATAAAACCATATTTTATGAAAGCAAAGGGAAGATATTGGATTCATCTTCAAACATCTTGCTTCTGGACTTCATCTCCACTCCTCTTTCACCATGAGATTCCAACTGGAAATAATATAAAAAAATCCAACAGTCAAAAAGTATAACAAAGGGCAGGTTTCTGTCAGGGGTAGAGAGAGGCAAATAGTTACAGAAGAAAGGTATAGGATTTATCACAACCTGAAATAGCCTGTTAACTTTGTTACCTTTTAGAAAAACAAGAAAACTTTGCCAATTGTTCAAAACTATTTCCCAATTTGGATGATCTTTCCATAATTGCCCAAGTCAGCCTATAAGCAACAGGAAATAGATTTCCTCCTTGTGGCTGCATCTATTTTTTGATGTGATAGGAAAACACAAAGCAGATATCATTTGATTCTATTAAAATTTATAAGAATGTAGTATCTATTATGTGCCAGGCTCTGGGGTACAAAGATGAAAGGAAAAACAAACCAAAAAAAACTAAACAGTGCCAAATGAACAGTCTGGAACTAAATAGTCACTGAAGAGTCACCCCAGATGAATTCTGCAAGATCTGCACCTAAGGACCAATTCCTGTAACTGTGCCTCACATAAACAGAGCTGGTCGCCTTTTTAAAAGCCTACCAGGCAAAGGCTAATTATTCAACCAACTAATAGCTAACCATCTTATAATTCCATTATATTGATGAAGGAACTTTCCCCCCACATAACTGTAACATTTTTTTCCTTAAAGCTATTATACTTTCATGTTCTTGATTTGTGTAGGCCACTGAACCAAATTTTCTTCTGTTTTGTAGAGAGTGCACCTTCAAAGTCATTTAAAAATCCTTTCCCAGGAATGCAATGAACATTGTATTTATTCTTCAATGAATCAGGCATAGTATTAAAATTCCTTTAGAAAATTGGCTAGTTGTAGCAGTGGCCCAAACTCTAAAGAACCAATTTTTAAAATTTCATTATTAATTTATGGAATAAAGCAAGAACTTCCATGACAGAGTACAATAAAAAGGATGGTTGTGGCTGAAACTGCAAATCTACAATGAACAACTTGCTATTTCTTTCAAATATACAACAAAATTATCAAGTAAATTTCTTTCTTTTCTTTTCTCCCCCTCACCCTAGAGATGGTTACCATTAAACACAAATAGGTATATATGTAAAATTATTTTATATACGTCTATAAATGTACGTAAATATACGTCTATCAGTTCTTACTCTGAATGCAGATAGCGTCTTGTTTTTTATAGTTAATTTCAGTATTTATAACAGACAAAATGACTTATGTGCTCAGTCATTCTTAAAACAATATTGCTGTTACTATAATTTTTTTTGTTTTGCTCATTTCACTGTTCATTTTTATGCAGGTCTCTCCATGTTTTTTCTAAAATCATTGAGCTCATCATTTCTTATGGCAAAGTAGTGTTCCATCACAGTCATATACCACAACTTGCTCAGTTGTTCCCCAATTGATAGGCATCCCTGCAATTTCCAGTTCTTTGCCACAACAAAGAGAGCTGCTATAAACATTTTAGAACATATAGGTTCTTTTTCTTTTTCCCTAATCATCTTTGGCAATTGACCGACTATTGCTGGCTCAAAGGAGATAGATAGTTTAATAACTCTTTGGGCATAATTCCAGATTGCTCTTCAAAATAAATCATTTTACAATTAATTTGTACACTTTGCAATTATGAATGAGTGTTCCAAGTTTTCCACATCCTCTTCAAAATTTTTCAGTTTTCTCTTCTATCATTTTAGCTAATCTGGTAGGTATAAAATGATATCTCCATGTTGCTTTAATCTGCATTTTTCTAATCAATAATGATTTAGAACATTTTATATGACTACTAATTGTTTTTATTTCTTCATTTAAGAACTGCTGGTTCATATCCTTTGATCATCTTTCAACTGGGGAATGACTCATATTCTTATAGATTTGACAAAGTTTTATATACATTTTAGAAATGAGACCATTATCTGATAAACTTTATAATTTTTTCCAATTTTCTGCTTTCCTTCTAATCTTGGCTATATTTGTTTTTTCTGAACAAAATCTTTCTCATTTAATATAATCAAAATTATCCATTTTATACCTTTGGTCTCTGTCTCTTGTTTATTCATAAAATGTTCACCTAACCATAAATCGGATAAATAATATATTCTGTTATCCTAATATTCTTGTAAAAAAATATTAACTAGCCATATGACCTTGGGCAAGTGACTTAACCCCAATTGCCCTCCAAAAAGCAAATATATATATATATATATATATATATATATATATATATAATTTCTTGAAGGAAGCTATTTATCAAAATATTCTCTTCTTTGATTTTAAACAATTTTTAAAAGACAATGATCTGCTCTGCATGCATATAGGATAGTTAAGAATAAATTTTGAAGTTCATTCACATTATTTGTCTACAAGCAGTTACCACGTATTCATACTGACTCATTTATAGAAAGCAACAAGGGATTGATACATTCAAATCCTTCACACTCTGGCTAGTCTATTCTTTTTATCATATTTCTGATATCTGGGGCTAGTTGCACAGGTTCACTGGTGAGCTGTGCATTGAAGTTATCCAGATCACAGTTATCCATTATCTGAGGGTGAAATGGAGAGAGCCTCCTTCTTCTCTAGCAGATTGTGGAAGAACGTGTGAGACCTGCTACCTAAAAATATCCCATTTGTGGTTGACAACCAAGCCTCACTTTGGGAACCTTGTTTTAAAATCCCTTTTACATGAAGGTGACTTGAACAGAGAGAAATCTGGTGATTCAAATTGGCTTCTCAACAATAGGTTGGAAAGGAAAATCTTTAGTGTTTAGATTGTCTGTAATTATATCAAATGGAGATTTTCCTACCATCATCTCAAGCATCAGGATCCCAAAGGCCTACAATATGCACTGAACCTGTATTCTTCTCCCTTGAGGATTTCTGATGTAATGTAATTTGATGTCCCACAGAAAGTGTCTGCTGTGTCACAGGACAATGTTTCCCAAACATAATGCAATGTGTTCTTTTGATATCACTTTTGGCAGTAAAGAATATATTACCTAGTTTTAAGTCCCAATGGATAAGTCCTTGTTTCATCAACATAAAACCTGATATGTTTTTCCAGAAGCTTTATTTGCCTTTGCCTATGTAACATGAGATCCCCTTCATTCACATGCCCTATGACAAGGAACAAGGGACTCTCTGTTTAGAAGTAGGAACATAAGCCAATGAGGAATGGGTTACTGGATCAAATACGTGATTCAAATACATGCCTCTAATCTGTACACAATCTCTGTCTTCATCATTGTGGACCAGTTTCTTTTTTATTATTTCATGGCATGGTCATTCTTTTTTAATGTTGCTGAGAGAAATGTAGTATAACTCCCCCATCCAATAACTTTGCTTAAGTCAAAGCCCTGGAGCCTGAGTCTCTGAGATATATATTTTAATTTCCTCTACTTCATCAATGACTGATTTAATGTCCTCAAAATTTTCTTCAATGCAGTTATGTTTCCAGGTTGATGGAATACATGTACATGCATCCCTTTCTTTTGAGGAAGTTGACTTGATTATTTTATCATCTCTTTGAGGTTTAAATGCACATGCCTTTTTCAGGGAGTATGAATATTTAACAATATTCATAGACCATACTTGTACACTTGTACCAGTAGTTTCACCTGATACACTTGAAGCCTTGTCTTCCAAGACCCCAAATCTTTTCATCGTAGTGTCCATAGTATACTATTATGTTAAAGTGTCTGACTTAAAACAGATGCCCATTTACTTGTTAGAGCCTTCTCCATTTTCTGGCTCCTTAGTGGTGGATAGATCTGGCTTTCCTAGGTAGGATATTTCTGGTTTCTAATAGAATTCTAGAAAAAAAAACAGAAATGACAAGTCCTTCACCTCTATGTACACAATATTGGCAAAAGCTTCTTTTATTTCCATTTGAGAAGATAAGATACAAAATTCCATCTAAAAGTAAATGGTCACAAAGTTCATCATGCTGATGAATCTGGTATAGCCTAGTACAGGATCGAGTGCCAAAGACCTGACATTCCCACAAGAAACTTTGATACTGCCAAGAAGGGAAATTCAAAGATCTTATTGGTGTGACATCCTTTTGTAGGGGGTAATGTCCTATCCTAACCTCCTACCTAAAAGATATAACCGGGTCTATTGGCAGTCCACGTAGTATAAATTACTATAATATTATTAGTGTTATACTATATTACACAGTATCACAAATTATACAGTTCTGCACAGTAGAATAAGGGTCAAGCAATCCCTCTTTTTCCAATAATAATATAGAGGAATTGTGAAAAAGTAGATAGAGGATGAGTCCCAGAGACAATAAAGAACTGAGTTTAGTCTGGCACATACTTGCTGTATGACCTTGGACAAATCATTTAACCTCTTAGTACCCCAGGAAACTAAGACAACAATTTGCAGAACATTGCTAATCTACATCAGTAAGGGAAACTTCTCCACCAAGAATACCATAAATAATGGTCTACAAAATTTTTATCACATATCTCATCAGCAAAAAATTTTTAACACAAAATGCCATGAATATGTATATTTATAAATTATATGTATTCACTACTTACCAGTGTATTATAGGGATCATAACACATGTACAATAACACAGATAAGGAGAATGAAATAAAAATAAATAATATTTAAATGTTTTCTTTTATTTGTTAATGTGCAAAAAATTCCGCTTTTGCTAAAATATTTTTTTTGTTTTTTTCAAATTCATTTATTTATTTTTAGTTTGCAACATTCATTTCCACAAGATTTTGAGTTACAAATTTTTCTGCCTGTATTCCCCTACCCCCAACCCAAGACGGGAAGCCTACTGAACACCCCTTCCCCTAATCTGCTTTCTCTTATATCCTCCCCCACCCCCCCCCAACTTTTCCCTTCTTTACTCCTCACCCCACCCCCCCCCAGGGAGGATAAGCAATTCAATATAGGTTGTACACGTGTAGTTACCCAAATCATTTCCATAGTAGTTATATTATGAAAGACTAACTATATTTCCTTCCATCCTATACCACCCCCCCACTTTTTGTATTTTCTACTTTGACCCTTTCCCTTTTCAAAAGTGTTTGCTTCTAACTACCCTCTCCCCCAATCTGCCCTCCCTTCTATCATCCCTCCTCTTACTCCCTTCCCCCTACTTTCCTGTAGGGTAAGATACTAAATTGAGTGTGTATGTTATTCCCTCCTTAAGCCAAATTCAATGAGCGTATTGCCTTTCACCTTCCTGCTCTTGCCCTCCATTGTAATGGTTTTCTCTTGCCTCTTTTATATGAGATAATGTACCCTATTCTATCTCTCCCTTCCCCCTTCTCCCAATATATTCCTCTCTCACCTCTTAATTTTATTTTTTAGATATCATCCCTTCATATTCAACTCATCCTGTGCCCTCTATGTATACATGTACACATATATGCACACACACATATATTTATATATACATACACCCTCCTATGCATATATGTATGTATGTGTATACACACACACATATATTCCCTTCAACTATCCTCATGCTGAGAAAAGTCATCTCATGAATAACAATTATCTTTGTACAATGTAGGAATGTGAATAGTTCCACTTTAATAAGTTCCTTATGATTTCTTTTTCCTGTTTACCTTCTCATGCTTCTTTTATTTCTTGTAGTTGAAAGTTAAATTTTCTACCCAGCTCTGGTTTTTTCATCAAGAATGCTTGAAAATCCTCTATTTCATTGAATTTCTATTCCCCCCCCCCTGCCCCAAAGTATTATATTCAGTTTTGCTGGGTAGGTGATTCCTTGTTTTAATCCTAACTCCTTTGACCTCTGGAATATCATATTCCAAGCTCTTCAATCCCTTAATGTAGAAGCTGCTAGATCTTGTGTTATCCTGATTGTGTTTCCACAATATTCAAATTGTTTCTTCCTGACAACTTGTAATATTTCTCCTTGACCTGAGAACTCTGGAAATTGGCTATAATATTCCTAGAAGTTTTCTTTTGGGGATCTTTTTCAAGAGGTGATCAGTGAATTCTTTCTATTTCTATTTTGCCCTCTGGTTCTAGAATATCAGGGCAATTTTCCTTGAAAATTTCTTGAAAGATGGTGTCTAGGCTACTTTTTTGATCATGGCTTTCAGGTAGTCTAATAATTTTTTTATTATATCTCCTGGATCTATTTTCCAGGTCAGTGGTTTTTCCAATGAGATATTTCACATTGCCTTCTATTTTTTCATTTGTTTGGATTTGTTTTATAGCATCTTGATTTCTCATAAAGCCATTAGCTTCCATTTGCTCCAATCTAATTTTGAAGGAATAATTTTCTTCAGTGAACTTTTTAAATTCCTTTTCCATCTGACTAATTTAGCTTTTTAAGTTATTCTTCTCCTCATTGTCTTTTTGGGCCTTTTTTGCATTTGAGTTAAGTCTATTTTTTAAGGTGTTATTTTCTTCAGTATATTTTTGGGTCTCCATTAGCAAGCTGCTGACTTGCTTTTCATGATTTTCTTGTATCATTCTCATTTCTCTTCCCAATTTTTCTTTCACTGCTCTTACTTGATTTTCAAAATCCTTCTTGAGCTCCTCCATGGCCTGTAACAAATTCATATTTTTCTTGGAAGTTTTTGATGCAGGAGTTCTGACTTTGTTGCCTTCTTCTGGATCCATGTTTTGATCTTTTTTTGTACCCATAAAAGGATTCTATGGTCTGATTGTGCTTGCTCCTCTTACCAGTCAATTACTTGACTTTTGAGCTCTTTGCCATGGTAGAACTCTGCTTCCAGAGTGGAGGGAGTTGTGCCTCAAATTGCTGGGGTTTTCACAGTTGTTGTCAGAGCTCTGTCTGAGCTATGAGGAAGGTGGTCTCCCTTCAGCCACCACAAACTGTGGCACACTGGCCACATACCCCAGGACCACCACCCAAGACAGTGACCCAGATCCAAGCAGGTCAAAGCAAGAGTGATTACCCTCTAAATGGTTGCTTTGTCCCCTTACAATCTGTAGGCCAAGAGCTCCAGATGTAGCCATGTGGCAGCAGCTGCAGCTGCTGTGCCTCCACCACTTCTTGCCCTGGAGGCAGGGGCCAGACTGTACTCTTCCCTTACCCTCGATCAACAAGGTTACCCACTGACCTTTTACTTTCTCTTTGGTGTTTATGGGTTGAGAAGTCTGGAAACTGCCACAGGTACCAGTGATTCACTCTCCTGAAGTCTGCTTTGGCAAGTCTGGGCTGCTGGTCAGGGTTACCCCAGGTCTGGGACCCTCATGTGGGAGTGCTCACCTCCCAGCATGGTGCAATGGACTCTTCCTATCAGCCTTTCAGGCTGCCTTCAGTGGGAGATTTGTTTCTCTCTATAACTTTGGGGGTTCTGTAGCTCTAAAATTTGTTTAGGGTCATTTTTTTACAGGTATTGGAGGTGGTTGGAGCAGGAGCTTAAGCAAGTTCCTGCTTTTACTCAGCCATCTTGGCTCCACCTCCCTAAAATATTATTAATTACACATTTAGTAAGAATAATGATAAGATACACTTCATTATTTTTTATAATCTTAGTTTAACACTTTGTGATAGAATAATTTGGAAATGTGGTTCAAAGCCTAGTTTAGTTTGATACTCGATGGGAGTAGAGTTTTATAGGTAACACCTTTTGGACCATAAAAGCCTAGTTTTGAATGGTTTTACACTATCACTAGGTCATAACTCAAGGGAAAATACAAACTTATCATGAGTTTCATTATTAATGATGGTGGATATACACCCATATTTCAAATAATCTTAATAATCTCTCATGTTTTTGTAAGCTCTAATTAGATGTCATTGTTTTTGTCCCACATTGGGGCTGACAAAGAGCTCCTATTCAAATTAGATGTGCAAGCTCCAGCACTGTTTTATTGTTCACAGTATTAGCATTATCTTCAAACCATGTTTTCTTTGCCAGATTCTCTTTAAGCCATTTTGTTGTGAAAGTTAGTTTAGTTAAAACTAGATAGTATAATCTTTGACCTGACTTAAGTAGGCACATATAAATTGAAATTCGTTGTAATATACTAAAAGGAAACAAATTAATAAGGGCACCACTGTCAATACAATCACATTTGAGCCTCAGGACTCCCCACATACTGATACCAAAGTAATGTGTGACCATTTGACCTATAGACTGAATGAATTTGCTAGTGTTAATCCATATACTAAATAATGATAAAATTTATTTTTGTTAGATAAAAATGCCTAGAATTAGAAGTACTAGTGTTTTTACTTCCATATCCAAGTGGATTATCAAGTAGACTCCTTGAAATTCACACACTTCATTTTGGAGACCACAGCCCTACAAGGGTGAATGACAGGTCCTGACCAAATATATACATACACACATACATACACAAATATATACATATGTGCACATATATGTATACATACATATGTATGCTGTATATATGGATGATGGTTAAATACTTAAATGAACAGGTACACACTGTTGTGCCTCTGGACAGCTAGGCACTAGACTATCCCTAAAAAATCTTAGGCATATTGGTCCTTATCAGAAGTCCTAGGTTTAAGCTCAATCATCAGACTTATTGGCTGTATAACCTTGGGCCAAGTGTTAAGGACTTGACTTCACTATAAAATAGAGATAATAACTGCTCCTATGGATAGGGTGTTTTAGGGTTTTCAAAATGCTTCTCTCACAATATCCCATGTGAGATAGGTAGTGGAAGTATTCATTTTGAAAATGAAGAAACTGATATTCTGAGACCTAAGTGAATGGCCTGTGATCCCATACCAAGGAAGTATCTGGGTAGGTATTAAAACCAAGGTATCTTGACTCCAAATCTGTCATTTTATCCACTCTACCATGATGCCTCTAAGAAAAATATTTTGTTCAAAAGCATCCAAAGCAAGGTCTGTATCCTTAAGTACTACAGAAACATGAGTTATTATTAATGCCATTCAACAAGCATTTATTAAGTTCCTACTGTGCACAGAGTACTGTGCTCCCCACTAGGAGAGATACAAAGTTTAGCTAAGACAAAGTCACTACTCTAATGAAAATTATAGTCTAGTAAAGGGATTAGATACTGACATCCATCATCTGTTCATTCAACAAACTTTTATCAATTTATTTTCTGCAGAGCACTGTGAGAGGTAGTAGGAGAGAAACAGAATGGATAATATGAGGCCATTTTCCTCATGGAGTTCACAGGCTAGTAGAGGGATTAAAGGACAAAAATATAATAAGACACTGATGGTAATCAACTAACATTTCTTTTTTTTTTTTTTTTTGGTCTTTATTAACTTGTTCGTTTACTTTCAGTTTACAAGATTCAGTTTCCCAGTTCTTTGAGTTTCAAATTTTCTTCCCTTTCCTCTCCTCCTGCCCCCCCCCACCCCCCATAGCAGCATACAATCAGGCACAGGATCTGCAGATATTTTCACATTAGATATTGGTCAGGTTACAAAGAAGGATTGTATCAGGTGGAATGAACAATGGGAAAGAGGAAACAAAACCAAACAAGAAAAAGAAAGAGAGAAGGTAATTTGCTTCAATCTACATTCAAACTCTGTTATTTCTAGTTCTTTCTCTCAATGTAGACATCTCTCTCCACCATGAGTCTTTCAGAGTTTACTTATAACCCTGCATTTCTGAGAAGAGTCCAGTCTATCAAAGTTGGTCATCACACATACAATTTATCTGTAATTGTGTACAAATTTTTCCTGGTTCTGCTCTTCTCACTCAACATCAGTTCGTATAAGCCTCTCCAGGTAAATATGAAGTCCATCTGGTCTTCGTTTCTTATGGAGCAATAGTATTCCATTACATTCATATACCATAACTTGTTTAGCCCTTCCCCAATTTATGGGCGTCCCTTTAAGTTCCAATTCTTTGTCACCACAAAAAGAGCTGCCATAAATATTTTTGTACATATGGGTCTTCCTCCCACTTCTATGATCTTTTTGGGATACAACCCTAGAAGTGGTATTGCTGGGTCAAAGGATATGAAATTATTTATAGCCCTTTGGGCATAGAGCCAGATTGCTCTCCAGAATGGTTGGATCAGCTCACAACTCCACCAGCAATGTATTAGTTTTCCAATTTTTCCACATCCTCTCAAGCATTTATCATTTACCTGTTTTGTCACCTTAGCCAATCTGACCGGTGGGATGTGGTACCTCAGAATTGTTTTAATTTGCATTTGTCTAATCAATAGTGATTTAGAGCATTTTTTCATATGCTTGTAGATATCTTTAATTTCTTCCTCTAAGAACTGCCTGTTCATATCCTTTGACCATTTATCAATTGGGGAATGACTTGTATTCTTATAGATTTTACTCAATTCTCTGTATATTTTAGAAATGAGGCCTTTATCAGACACATTGGTTGTAAAAATTCTTTCCCAACTTCCCACCTCCCTCTTAATCTTGGTTACTTTGGCTTTGTTTGTACAGAAGCTTTTCAATTTCATGTAATCAAAGTTATCCATTTTGCTTTTTATAATGCTCTCTAATTCTTGTTTGCTCATGAAGTCTTCCCCTCTCCATAAATCTGACAGGTAAACTATTCCTTGCTTTCCCAGATTACTTACAGTATCATCCTTTATACCTAGATCATGCACCCATTTAGACTTGATTTTGGTATATGGTGTTAGATAATGGTCCATGACCAGTTTCTACCCTACTATATTCCAGTTTTCCCAGCAGTTTTTCTCAAATAGTGAGTTCTTATCCCAAAATCTGATGTCTTTGGGTTTATCAAAGAGTAGATTATTATAAGTCATTAACTGCTGAGTCTCATGTACCCAATCTATTTCACTGACCCACTGCTCTATTCCTCAGGCAGTACCAAGTAGTTTTGATGACTGCTGCTTTATAATACAGATTGAAATCTGGTATAGCTAGTCCACCTTCCCTAGCATTTCTTTTCATTAATTCCCTTGATATTCTGAAACTTTTGTTCTTCCAAATGAATTTTCTTACTATTTTTTCTAGTTCTATAAAGTAATTTTTTGTTAAATTGATTGGTATGGCACTAAATATGTAATTTAATTTAGGTAAAATTGTCATTTTTCTTCTATTAGCTCGACCCAGCCACTAGCAATTGATGTTTTTCCGATTAGTTAGATCTGACTTTATTTGTGGGAAAAGTGTTTTGTAGTTGTCTTCATATAGGTCTTGGGTTTGTTTTGGCAGATAGATTCCTAAATATTTTATAATGTCTACAGTAACTTTAAATGGGATTTCTCTTTCTCTCTCTTGCTGTCGGATTTCATTAGAAATATACAGGAATGGGGACGGCCAGGTAGCACAGCGAGTAAGAGCACCGGCTCCAGTGTTGAGAAGACCTGGAGATCAAATCCCGGGCTCAGACACTTAGCACCCACCCAGAAACACCTGGCCATGTAACCTTGAGCAAGTTACTTAACCCCAATTGCTTAGAGGCGGCCAGGTGGCTCAGCGAGTAAGAGCACCAGCCCCAGTGTCAGGATGACCTGGATCAAATCCGGGCTCAGATACTTAGCACTACACCCAGAAATAACTGGCCGTGTAACCTTGAGCAAGTTACTTAACCCCGATTGCTTAAAAATATATATATACACAGGAATGCCAAGGATTTATGTGGGTTTATTTTACATCCTGCAACTTTGCCGAATTTATTTATTGTCTCAAGTAGTTTTTCACTTGATTCTTTAGGATTCTCTAAGTATATCATCATATCATCTGCAAAGAGTGAAAACTTGGTCTCTTCTTTGCCTAAGTTGATTACTTTGATTTCTTATTCTTCTCTAATTGCTACTGTTAACATTTCTAGTACCAGATTGAATAAGGGGGGTGATAGTGGACACCCTTGTTTCACCCCTGATCTTATTGGAAATGCTTCTAGCTTATCCCCATTACATATAATACTTGCTGATGTCTTTAAATATATCCTACTTATTATTTTAAGGAAGACTCCATTTATTCCTATGCTTTCCAGTGTTTTTAATAGGAATGGATGTTGTATTTTGTCAAAAGCCTTTTCTGTATCTATTGAGATAATCATGTGGTTTTTGCTAGTTTTATTGTTGATATGACCAATTATACTGATGGTTTTCCTAATATTAAACCATCTTTGCATTCCTGGAATAAATCCTACTTGATCAAAGTGTATTATTCTTGTGATAAGTTGCTGTAGTCTTTTTGCTAATATTTAATTTAAAATTTTTGCATCTATATTCATGAGGGAAATTGGTGTATAATTTTCTTTTTCTGTTTTATCTCTTCCTGATTTAGGTATCAGTACCATGTTTGTGTCATAAAAAGAATTTGGTAGGACTCCTTCTTCACTAATTTTGCCAAATAGTTTGTAGAGTATTGGAATCAATTGTTCTTTGAATATTTGATAGAATTCACTACTAAATCTGTCTGGCCCTGGAGATTTTTTCCTAGGGAGTTCAGTGATGACTTGTTCAATTTCTTTTTCTGTGATGGGGTTATTTAAGTAATTTACTTCCTCTTCAGTTAGTCTTGGCAGCTTATATTTTTGTAAATATTCATCCATTTCAGTAAGATTGTCAAATTTATGTGCATATACTTTGGCAAAATATTTCCTAATTATTTTAATTTCCTCTTCATTTGAGGTAGATTCACCCTTTTCATTTTTGACACTCATAATTTGGTTTTCTTCTTTCTTTTTTTATCATATTCGTTAAGGGTCTATCATTTTCATAAAACTACCTCTTAGTTTATTTATTAATTCAATAGTTTTCTTAATTTCAATTTTATTAATCTCTCCTTTGGTTTTCATTATTTCTAATTTAGTATTTAATTGTGGATTTTCAATTTGTTCTTTTTCTAGCTTTTTCAGTTGCATGTCCAATTCATTGACCTCCCTTTTCTCTAATTTATTCATGTATGCACTCAGAGATATAAAACTTCCCTAAGAACTGCCTTTGCTGCATCCCACACATTTTGGTATGTTGTCTCATTATTGTCATTCTCTTGAATGAAGTTACTGATTTTTTTCTATAATCTCTTGTTTGATCTACTCATTCTTTAGGATTAAATTGTTTAGTTTCATATTAGTTTTTAGTCTTTCTATGGCCCTTTATTGCATATGATTTTTATTGCATTGTTATCTGAGAATGATGCATTTAATATTTCTGCCTTTCTGCACTGAATTGTGAGGTTTTTATGTCCTAGTACATGGTTGATTTTTGTATATGTGCCATGTACCACTGAGAAGAAGGTATATTCCTTTTTAATCCCCATTCAGTTTTCCCCAGAGATCTACCACACTTACCCTCTCTAAAATTCTATTCACCTCCTTAACTTCTTTCTTGTTTATTTTGAGTTTGGATTTATCAAGTTCAGAATGGGGAAGATTAAGGTCCCCCACTAAGTTTTGCTATCTATTTCTTCCTCTAATTCCCTTACCTTCACCAGCAATTTGGATGCTATACCACTTGGTGCATATATGTTAAGTAAAGATATTGCTTCATTCTCGATGGTGCCTTTTAGCAGCCTATAGTTTCCTTCCTTATCTCTTTTAATTAGATCAATTTTTGCTTTTGCTTTATCTGAGATAAGGATTGCTGCCCCTGCTTTTTTTACTTTAGCTGAGGCATGATATATTTTACTCCAGCCTTTTACCTTTACCCTGTGTGTATCCCTCTGTTTCAGATGTGTTTCTTGTAAACAGCATATTGTAGGATTATGTTTTTTAATCCATTCTGCTATCAGCCTGTGTTTTATGGGAGAGCTCATCCCATTCACATTCACTGTTATGATTACTATCTGTCTCTCTCCCTCCATCCTATTCCCTCCCCTGTTTATGCTTTTATTTTTCTCCCCTTCTCCCTTCCCCTCCTTAAGAGTTTTGTTTTTGACCACCACCTTCCTCAGTATTCCCTTCTTATCAGCTCCCCTCCCTTTTCCTCCTCTTCCTCCTTACTTATTCCCTTCCTTCTAGCCACCCCCGCCTTTTGTAGCCCTTCCCCCCTCTTACTGCCTGTAGGATATGATAGATTTTTATGGTTAATGTAGAGTGTTATTTCTTCTTTGAACTGAGATTGACAGGAACAGATCTCATGCAAAGCTCCTCTCTCTTCCCTCTATTATGATACATTTTGTGTCTCTTCTTGATAGAGTCCTATGCTTAACTGGTTGTGTTATTCCCTCCTTGCACCAGAACCAATGAGGGAAAAGTTCATATAATGCTCATCTCCCTCCCTTTTTTCCCTGTACTATATTATTTTCATGCCTCTTTGTGTGCCATAATTTACCCTTTTCTGATTCATTCCTTCATCTTCTTTCATTGCAGTCCCTTTGTAGCCCTTAATAAGGTTTTTTTTAATTGTCATTTTGTGTAATTTATACCCATACCCTCTACTTGTCTATGAACAGTTTGCTCTTATTAAATAACAGTGTGTGTGTGTGTTTTCCTTTTTTACCTTTCTATGTCTCTCTTGCATCTCATAATTGGAGGTTGAATTTTCCATTGAGCTCTGGCTTTTTCATCAGGAAGGTCTGGAAATCTGTTATATCATTGAATGACCATCTCCTTGCTGGAAGAATATGCTCAGTTTCACTGGGTAGGTGATCCTTGGTTGCAACCCGAGCTCTTTTGCCTTGTGAAAAATTATATTCCACTTCCTCCAATCTTTCAGTGTAGAGACTGCCAGATCCTGTGTGATCCTCACTGTGGTTCTGCAATATTTGAATTGTTTCTCTCTGTCCGCTTGTAGTATTTCCTCCTTTACCTGGTAGTTCTGGAGTTTGGCCACAACATTTCACAAACTTTTCAATTTGGGATCTCTTTCAGGAAGTGTCCAGTGGATTCTCTCTATTTTTATTTTAGCCTCTGGTTCTGGTATCTCAGGGTAGTATTCTTTGATGAGCTCTTGGAAGATGTTATATAGGCTCATTTTTTCATAATGATTTTCTGGTAAGCCTATGATTCTCAGATTATCTCTCCTGAATCTGTTTCCCAGGTCAGTTATTTTTCCATTGAGATAGTTTACCTCTTTTCCTAATTTTTCATTCTTAATGTTTTGTTTGAGTAATTCTTGGTTCCTCATAGAGTTATTTGCTTCAATTTGGTTGATTCTAGTTTTTAGCAAATTATTTTCCTCAGTTAGTTTTTGGAGCTTCTTTTCCATATCACACATTTTGCTTTCTAGGGAGCTGTTTTCTTCATTGTAATGTTTTTCTAATTTTGCAATTTTGATTTTAAAAGAAATATTTGTTTTATTTTCTATCTCTTTAATATGGTTTTCAAAGTTCCTTTTGAGCTCATCTAGGAATGCTTTCTGTGCTTGAGACTAGTTCTCTGTTGTAGCTTCAGCTGTGGGTGTGGAGTTATCACTGTCTCCCTCTGAATTTTGTTCCTCCCTCTCAAGATAGTAGGACTCCAGAGTCTTTGTCTTTGCAGTCTGCTTTTTACCCATTTTGAGGCAGGGCCATAGCCACACCCTTCTTTTAGGGTTCCCAAGCAGTTACTGTTTAAGGTTTTTCCCTGGGGCAATAATCACTATGTTTTCAGGGTCAGAGGGGGGATTGGAGCAACCAGGGTTCACTCTGACATCCTGGTCCCTGGCAGTCCAGATAGGGGCTTTTTACATTTCTGGACTGTGGATTGGTAGTCCCAGGAGTAGTTGCTGCCCCTGCCAGGGGCCCTGCATTTGACTCTTACCCTGCTTCATCCAGTCCTGGCCCTGCAGTGATAGGCCTGGCAGTGGCCCTTGTGGTTGGTGGGTCCACTTGACACCACGTTGATCAGGCCTTTGCGTACTGCAGCATCCGGGGGCCACCAGGGTAGTCTTGGTTTTAGATAGAGAGGCTATCCAAAGGCTCACCTGCTGACCACAAAGAGTATTGGTCTGTACCAGGCAGATGCATGGTAGCTAATCATGCCTATGCAGAACAACAGTTTATAGATCTATAAAACCCTGGTGGTTATGCAACATTTAGTTTTTACCCTCTTCTTTCAGGACCTATTTGTTACTCTCTTCTGGGACAGCAACAGGTAATGAAAGGACTCATGAGTATTCAAGGTTATGTTGCCATATGTACAAACGACTGTCCTCAGAGTCAAGAATTCCTGGGTTCAAGTCTCACCTATGAGATATACTGGCTAAGTGACTTGACCTCTTAGTGCCCCTCAGTTGTCCTCAAGGACTCTAAGTTATAGAGCAGGTGACAATCTATTTTGGTAGAGACCATTTCCTGACCAGGAACTCCCTATATCAAATGAGATCACAGATTCAGACCCTCCACCCCACCCCATCTCACCTCCAAAAAAATGTCACACACATTTTAGACTCTAGGGCTAGATGGGACCTCAGAGGTCATCTAGTCCAACTTCTTCATTTCCTAAATGAAGAATCTGAAACCCCAGAAAGAAATCGTTTTCATAAACAGGATTCCAGCTTCTATCCTCAGTGGTTGATACTCTTAGAAGTGGTAAAGGCAAAAGGCTTATCCCCAGCTCAAGGGCACAGTGAGAAGATATTGAATGTTCCTGAAAATAGTTGGGACTTTTTCAGGGGATTTTTAGGGAGGGAGAAGGGAGAAAGAGGAGCTGCCTGGAAGGCACAGATCAAAGCTGAGCAGCCAAAGTCAAACCAGACTTTGACCTTGAAAAGGTGACAAACTCAATACTATCAATCAGTGCAATCAGTGGAAAACACAGAGGCTGTCAGATTGAGGAAGAATTCAATCAATTTATCAAGGACACATGGTTGAGAACAATGGTAATAATATTTAATTAGGATAGGATGACAGTGTCCTGCCCCTGGTGAGTTAGCATGCTGGAAGCCAGGGAACAGATTTCCCAACTATTGTGGTCTATCACTCAAGATAGAATTTCTGAAGGTTTTCTCTTTTTGGGCTTTTTTTTTCAGATTATTTTCCCACACATATGCTTCCTACCATAGTCAACACACATTTATTCATGCTACAAACATTTATTAAGTGCCTACTATATGACAAGATCCTCTGCAAAGCAGTGCTGAGATGCCATATACACAGATCAGTCTGACACAGGGTCTGAGCATGGCAAACAGGAGATCCAGATTCAATCCTCTAGGACAGGGGCTCTTAACCTTTTCTGTGTCATGGACCCCTTTGGCACCGTCTGGTCCTAGCACAGACTTTGGTAATGCCCATAGACCCATTCTCAGAATAATGTTTTTTAAATGTAGAATAAGATTGTTCTCAGAATAATATTTTAAATGTACAAATAAAACATATAGGATATCAAAGGAAAGTGATTATATTAGAATACAGTTAAAAAATTTTAAAGCAATTTCATGAATTTGAAGATTTAATTTTTTAAATTTTAAAACATGAAAATTTAAAGCAAATTCATGAAAAAACATGAACCCCTGTTCTAGGAAAATCTGAGGATGAAGATATCACTTTCAACTGAGGAGAGGAAGAGAAGGCTTTCTAAGAGGGAACTCTGTCCCCTCATACAATAGTATGTGTCTATTGTCTCCCACTCCCATGATAATGTCTTCTCTACCCTTTCTCTGATGAAATTCCGACCCATCCTTCAGAACCCAATTTAAATGCCAGTGTCCATAAAGTCCTCCCTGATACCTGCTTTCCCCTTTGTAAAGATTTTGCCCCTTAGATCTCATAAAGCATAGACTCTTATACTACTAATGAAGAAGGAAGTAATCCCTGAACAAGTCCATTTACAGTGAATGCATTATAGCTGGAATGTATCTTCCGATTCTGTCTCCCAGCAACTCCCTATCCCTATTGCTTCCTAGCTCTTCCACAATAATAATGATAATAACAACAAATAGTGTTTATATAGGGCTTGATATATACCTGGCACTGTGCTAAGTGCTTTACAATTATCTCATTTGATATCACTCCAATTCTGGGAGGTTGGTGCTATCATGATCCTCATTTTACATATGAGGAAACTGAGGTAAACAAAGGTTAAGTGACCTGCCCAAGATCATACAGCTAGTAAGTATCTGAGGTCAAATTTGAACTCAGGCCCAGAGTTCTATTCATTGTACCACTTGGCTTCCCATAACTCCTTTGATATGGTCCCAAAGTTCCTCTTGCTCCTGCTGCCTCACTCTATCTTCCCAGCCATCATCACCCATTGAAGATTCACACTCTCCCATTGCCCTCTCCCTCTGAAGTTCCTACCATTTCTCCAACAAGCTGTTGCTGCCATCTGCTGGAGATAGTCTGCTACTGCATCTTTTTCTTCTGGAAGAAGTGTTACTGCTCTTTTATGAGGATATCCTAGCCAGGGCTAATGAACACATTTTTGTGCAATTTTTTTTTTTATTTCATATAATCAAAATTATTCATTTTAATTTTCATTTGATCACGAACTCTTCCCTTAGGTATAGACCTGACAGGCATATTTTTCTATGTTCCTCAAATTTTTTTACCCTTTATGTCTGAATCATTTACCTATTTTGAACTTATCTTGGTATATGGTGTGAGATGTTGGTCTATGCCTAATTTCTGCCAAACTTTTAGTTTTCCCAGAAATTTTTGTCAACTGGTGAATTCTTACCCCAGAATCTTGGGTCTTTGGGTTTATGAAACACTAGATGACTATGGTCATTTACTACTAAGTATTATGTACCTAATCTATTCCACTGATCCACTGCTCTATTTCTTATCCAGTACCAAATTATTTTGATGATTATTTCTTTGTAATACAGTTTGAAATCTGGTAGTACTGGGCTGTCTTCCTGCATATTTTTTTCATTGATTCTTGATCTTTTTTCCTTCAGATGAATTTTTTTTTTTAGCTCTCTGAAATAATTCTTTGGTAGTTTGATTGGTATAGCCCTGAATAAATAAATTAATTTAAGTTGAATTGGCATTTTATTATATTGTCTTGGCCTATCTATACGTAATTAATATTTCTTGACTTGTATAGTTATATCTTATGTGAAAAAAAATGTTTTATAATTGTGTTCATATAGTTCCTGGGTTTGTCTTGGCAGGTAGACTGCCAATTACTTTATACTGTCTAAAGTTATTTTAAATAGAATTTCTTTCTTTCTCTTCTTGTTGGGTTTTGTTGGTAATATGTCAAAAAGCTAATGACTTAAGTAGGTTTATTTTATATTCTACAACTTTGCTAAAGTTGTTAATTGTATCAACTGGTTTTTTTAGCTGATCTCTAAGATTCTCTCAATACACCATCATATCATCTGCAAAGAATGATATTTTGTTTCTTTGTTGTGTATTCTTATTTCTTCAATTTATTTTTCTTATCTTATTATCATAATATTCATAATAATTATACCTTATATAGAAAACAATTATGTAATAATATAATATATAAAAACAATAATAGATAATATTATATAAAATAATTATAATATTATCTTATTATTCTTATCTAATTCTATGGCTAGTATTTCTGTTACAGTATTGAATAACAGTAATGATAATGAACATTCTTGTTTTATTTCTGATCTTAATGGCAAGATTTGTTGGGTACCATTACAGGTAATTCTTGATCTTGGTTTTAGATAGATATCCAAAGGCTTCATTTATTCCTATGCTTTCTAATGTTTTTAATAGAAAAGGGAGTTGCATTTTATCAAAGGCTTTTTCTGCATCTATTGATATAATTGTATGATCTTTGTTGTTTTTGTTATTGATGTAGTCAATTATACTGATAGTTTTCCTAATATTGAACCCTTCCTGTATTGCTAGTATAAATCTCACCTGGTCATAGTATATGATCTTTGTGATATAGTGTTGTAATCCCCTTATTAGTGTTTTATTTAAAATTTTTGCATAGATATTCATTAATTCCTATAGTTTTCTTTCTTTTTTGCTTTCTTTGGTTTAGGTATCAAAATCATATCTGAGTTATAGAAAAAACTTGGTAGGACTCTTTCTTTACCTATTTTCCCAAATAGTTTATATAATATTGGAATTAACTATTCCTTGAACATTTGGTAGAATTCACTTGTAAATGATCTGGTCCTGGGGATTTTTTCTTAGGGACCCCATTTATGTTCAATTTATTTTTCTAAGATTAAGCTATTTAAATATTCTATTTCAACTTCTGATAGTGTAGGCAATTTATACTTTCATAAATATTTATCCATTTCACTTAGAATGTCAGTTTTATTAGCATATAATTGGGTAAAATAGTTTCTAGTAATTGCTTTGATTTCATCTTCATTGGCAGTACATTAACACTTTTCATTTTTTATATTGGGCAATTTGACTTTTTCTTTTTCTTCATCAAATTAACCAATGGTTTATCTACTTTACTAGGTTGGGTTTGTTATTTTTTCCACTTTCATGATTTTCAGGATTTCCATTTGTTATTTAAATGGGGATCTTAAATTTATTCTTTTTCTAGTATTTTTTTTAGTTATCCCCTAATTTATTGCTCTGCTCTTTCTCTGATTTATTGATGTAAAAATTTAGAGATATAAATTTTCCATCAAGTTTCCCCTTTGGCTTCATTCTACAAATTTTGGTGTACTGTCTCATTGTTGTTATTATCTTTAATAGAATTATTGTTTCTATGATTTGTTCTTTGAACTACTCAATCTTTAGGATTTGGTTATTTAGTTTTAAATTAATTTTTAATCTATGCTTCCACAACTCTTTATTTAATTTTACTTTATTTTTAAAAGGCTGCATTTAATATTTCTGCCTCACTACATTTGTTTGTGAGATTTTTATGCCCTAATATCTAGTCAAATTTTGTAAAGATGGCAAGTATAGCTGAGACAAAGGCATACTTCTTTCTATTTCATTCAATTTTTCTCCCAACATATCATATCTAACTTGTGTAAAGTTAAATTAATCTCCTTAACTTCTTTCTTATTTATTTTAAGGCTAGATTTGTCTAGTTCTGAGAAGGGAAAGTCGAGTTCTCCCACTAGTATAGTTTGTCTATTTCCCCCTGTAAAGTCATTTTAACTTTTCCTTTAAAAATTTAGATGCTATCATTCCCCAAATAATAAATGGTCAAGGGATATAAACAGGGAGTTTTCAGATGAAGTAATCAAAGCTATCTAAAGTCATATGGAAAAATGCTCTATATCTCTACTGATTAAAAAATTCAAATTAAAATAACTCTCAGCTATCGCCCCACATCTATCAAATTAGATAATATAACAGTAAAGGAAAATGACAAATGTTGGAGGGGTTGTGGGAAGATGAAGATGCTAATGCGCTGTTGGTGAAATTGTATACTGACTCAAGAATTTAGATGTTATGCTGTTTGTTGCATATATGTTTAATATCACAATAACTTCATTGTCTATGGTACCTTTTAGGAAAAAGATATAGCGTCCCCAATCATCTCTCTTAATTAGGTCTATGTTTGCTTTTGCTTTGTCTGAGATCATGATTGCTGTCCCTGCCTTTTTTACTTCAGCCAAAGCATAACAGATTTTTTTCTCCAGCTACTTATTTTAATTCTGTGTTCACCTTTCTGTTTCAAGTGTTTTCTCATAAACAACATACTGTTGAATTCTGGTTTCTAATCCATTTGAATACCTGCTTCCTTTTTATGAGTGAGTTCATCCAATTCACATTCACAAATCTAATTACTAACTGTGTGTTTCCTTTCATCCTATTTTCTTCTGTTTATACTTCTATTTTTCACCCTGTCCCGATATAACTGATTGATACTCATTCCTTCCCTCTATGTAAACTTCTTCTCACTTCCCTAATAATGATAAAGCTTTTAGGAGTTACATGTATCCTCTTCCCATATACAGTTTAACCTTATTGAGTACCTTGTGATTTCTCTTTCACATTTACCTTTTTATGATTCTCTTGAATCTTGTATTGAAATGTCAAATTTTCTATTCATCTATTGTCTTTTCATCAGGAATGCTTGAAAACCTTTTTCATTAAAAAGTCCACTTATTTTCCTGAAGGATAATACTGAGTTTTCCTGGGTAGGTTATTCTTGGTTGTCACCTTAATTCCTTTGCCTTCGGGGGTATCACATTCCAAATCCTCTGCTCCTTTAATGTGGTAGCTACTAAATCTTGCATGATCTTGACTGTGACTCCATGGTATTTGAATGGTTTCTTTGTGGTTGCTTTAAGTATTTCCTTGACCTGGGAGCTCTGGTATTTGCCTATAATATTTCTTGGAGTTTTCATTTTGAGATCTCTTTCAGGAAGGGATCAGCAGATTCTTTTCATTTCTATTTTGCCCTCTGATTCTGACATCAAGGCAGTTTTCCCTTGAAATATGATGTATAGACTCTTTTTTTGATCATGGCTTTCAGGTAATCCAATAATTCTTAAACTTACCTCTCCTTGATCTATTTTCCACATTGCTTTTCCAATGAGATATTCTATATCTTCTTTTTCTTTTCATTCTTTTGACTTTGTTTAATTGTTTTTTGATGTCTTGTGGAGTCATTAGATTTCACTTGCCCAATTCTACTCTTTAGTGTGCTTTTGTATCTCTTTTTCCATTTGGCTAATTTTTCTTTTTAAGAAGTTATTTTTGTGAGTGTAGTTTTGTATTTCCTTTTTTTTTTAATTTTTTTAAAGCAATCAGGGTTAAGTAACTTGCTCAAGGTTACACAGCCAGTTATTTCTGGGTGTGGTGCTAAGTATCTAAGCCTGGATTTGATCCCCAGGTCATCCCAACACTGGGACCGGTGTTCTTACTCGCTGAGCCACCTGGCCGCCCCATGTAGTTTTTTATTTCTTTTGCCATTTGGACAATTCTTCTTTTTAAAGAGTTCTTTTCTTTGGTAAGTTTTTTTACGTCTCTCACCATTTCATCAATTTTGTTTATAAGGAGTTATTTACTCAGTATTTTGTGCCTCTTTTGACAAGCTGTTAATTGTCTCTTCATAATTTTCTTGCATTGCTCTCATTTCTTTTTTCAATTTTCCTCTATCATTCTTATTTTTTGTTTTGTTTTGTTTTGTTTATTCATTGCACTTTCTTTAGCTCTTCCAGGAATAATAATTGGGCTTCTGTTGAGTTTTTCCTTTAAGACTTTGCTTATAACTGTTTTCACATCATTGTCTTCTCCTGAAACTATGTCTTGATCTTCCCTGGCACCATAATGGTTTTTATGGTTAGATTCTTTTTTTGTTGTTTGTTCATTTTTTCAGCCTATTTCTTGACTTTGAACTTTATGTTAAAGTTGGCTCTGCCATCCTGGGGAGGGAATTGGAGGGTAGAAGCATCGTTCCAAATCTTTTTCATACTGCTGTTTTCAGAGCTAATTCTGAGGGTCTGTAAATTTTTAGTGCTTCCAAAGTGGCATGATCTGGGGAAAGGTGTGGTCACAGCTCTCCTGGTCTGTATTCTGGTCCTTAAGCAGGAAGGTTCTCTGATTGCAGCTGCACTGCAGTTGATCCTTAGGGTCCCTGCCCCCTTGTGATTGCAAGCACTCCTTTACTCCCCAGAAGTGGAACCTAGAAGTGGGTATGGATAATGGAGTTGTCAAACAGTACCTGATCCTATACTCAGTGCTAGCACAGGGGCTGCTTATAGTCTCTTTCTGACTGGTTATCCAATCCCTTCACCATCTTCAGGCTGAGTACTCCTAAAGCTGCTGCTGCTGTTGTTGCTGTCACCTCCAGGGTCCACTACTTATGTGGTTGTCACATGTGTTCTAGGTCAGCCCTCACTCCAGTGCCACAGAAGGAACTCAGAGGAAAGGAGGCAATGAGTGGCATTTTTTAATGGAATTTGTCTAAGAAAAGGAGGACAGATATAGGACAATAGCTTGAGGGGATGGTGAGGTCTACTGACATAATTTTTAAAGATCGGGAGACTTGGGCATCTAGGCAACAAAGAATGAATTAACAGAGAGGAAAAGATTGAAGATTAGATAAAGGGATGATCATTGAGGCAATCTGCTAGAAAAAGGAGAAAGGTTTGTAGAGCTTTACCCCTAGAAAAATATTGAATTAGAGGAATAAATATTCCATCTCTGCTACTTATTACCCATGTCACTTTGGACAAATCATTTAAACTCTCAGGATCTGTTTCCTTATCTGTAAAAAGAGATTATTAGACAAGATGACCTTTAAAGTATCTGTCAGCTCTAAATTGATAATCCATCATCTGTCAATCACTAGCAGACTCTGCCCAATAATACAGCCCTCTTCCCACAATAAAAAAAGCAAAACACCTTAGTGGTAAGGAATATGTAATGTAAGGCAAGTTACTGTGATTTACTGTGACTTCTCTTTACTTAAAATCTATTGAAATATATTTCTATCCCCTAGTAAATCTAGGTGACAGCTAGGTGGTACAATAGATAGAGCACTGGACCTGGGATCAGTAACATTAGAGTTCAAATGCAGCCTCAGATACTAATCGTGTGACCCTGGACAAATCACTTAATCTCTGTCTGCCTCAGTTTTCTCATGGGTAAAGTGGGGATAATAAGAATACCTATCTCCCCGGGTTGTTCTGAGGATAGAATAAGATATTATTTCTAAAGCACTTTGAAAAATTTAAAGCACTATGTAACTGCTAGCTATTATTATTATTATCTGTTTATTGATAAGTTCTAAACTTGTTTCTTAATGATATTTTAATCATTGTTCCAATCTTCCCTAACATAGTCAGATCATTGACCAACCCTCTAGGTTCCCTGATCAGCTGCTTAAGATACTAAGCTCTTAGTATTTAAGTGCTAAATTTGTCTCCCCAGGGCATGAGTTGCAGATGAATAAAAAGGAGCCTGAGATAGAGAATAAGCTAGTAGAAGGAATCTGGCAGGTATCAGATCTTATTAAAAGTTAGTTGAGTCCAAAGAGATGAACAAAGCTATAAGGGTCAGGTGGATATCTAAGGTTGGACAAGAAAGAAATAGGTCCTTTTCAGGGGATCAAAAAAGAGAGAAAATGTTGGGGCAAGGAAGGTTGAAGATTATAGGGTTTGAAATAGGTCATGATGGAAAGATGTTGCAGGTTCTCACAAGTCAGTAAGAACTTGTGCCAAATGTTGTATACCCTAGTATTATAGGATTACAGGCATTAGAGAAGAAAGAGGTCTTAGAGATATCTTATTCAATCCCTTCATTTTAAAAGACTAGCACACTGAAACCCAAGGCAGCTTTTATTAGAATGTACAGTTGTTACAAACCAAGATTGTTTCATTCTCTGTCCTAGTATCCCCAGAACTTAGCAGAATACCTAGAACATAGTATACACTTACATAGTATATACTTGGTCTTCTTGTTGATTAACTAATTGAAGTGATTTGTCTAAGATCACTCAGGTAAGTAAATGACAGAGCTGAGATTGGAATTCAAGGTCTGTGACTCCAAATCCAGAGCTCTCTCTAATAGATACTCCCACTCCTCAAAATCAACCTTAATAAGCAAAATCTTTTCTCAAACATCATCCTCCTATTTAAAGACTTTTGTTGTTATTCAGTCATGTCCAACTCTTCATGACCCCATAGCACACCAAATCCTATCCTCTACTATCTCTTGAAGTCTATTGAGAATATTTGGCACATAAGTATACAAATTCTGAGGTCCTTGATGCTTGAACATGTCAGTCTTGTACCCCAGCTGAAAATTTGCCCTCACTGACAATGTTTTCATGGGATCAAAATAGACTAAAATTAGAATTCAGTTGAAAATTGCCATAATCAGTTGAAGGTAGCATGGGTGGCAAGAGGTCTATTGGCAATAAATACCTTTCCTTTCCATAAGATGATGATATATTTATAATTGTGAGAAACCTCATACAAGGACTTGGAAAAATTTGTCAAACCTGAAAAGCTATGGCATCCTCCCACCATGACTCACTGGTAGGTTGTTCTTAGAGAGTTACCATGGTCAACTCTGGGGCTCTATTTATTATCTCCTACACATTGTTCTCAAGGACACTCATTCCTAGGCAACTTATTCATGATGAGGTACACTCATTGGAAAGGAAAAGATCAAGTTCAGGCCTAGCCAAACTGGTCTTCTTGTTCTTCCTCATACGTAATACTCCACCTTCCATTTCCATGCCTTTGAAGAGGTTGTCTCCCAAGCCTGGAGTGTACTTTCTTCTCACTTCTACCTTTTAGAATCTCTAGTTTCCATCAAAATTTTGTTCATATATCACCTTCTATATGATATCTTTCTTGATCCCCCAGCCCTATATACATACCATGGCCCACCAAAAAATTACTTTTTTATTTTTGCATATATTTATCTATACTCTTTGTGTGTGTGAATAGTCAACAAAGACATCATTAACAAATTATTAGAAAGCTGTTGAAGAATACATAACCCAGCAGTATGAAGCAATATTCAAAGCAGACTCATAGTTTCCAAGGCATCATTATCTAATCACCTGTACTGGACTGTTTTCTCCTCTAACTCAGATCTAGCAAAACTAAGACTCTTTTGCAGATAACTGAATTGCTGTAGAATGAGAGGAATCTGGGGCCTGTCTTTTCTTTATTAAATGACTGATACAGGGCCAAGGTCCTCCTTCCTTTTTCACAAGAATCACAGAATTTCAAAGTTGAAAGGAATGTCAGTGGGCATTTAATCCAACCATATCTGAAAAATAACTTCCTCTGCAACATAACCAATAAATTGTCATCCAATCTTTGCTTGAAGACTCCCAGCAAGAGGGAAACACTACCTCCTGAGCCAATCCATTCCAATTTACCTTTTTGAAATTTCCATTTCTCTTAGTTTCTACCCTCTGGGGACAAACACACAAGCTTAGCTTGTGCATTTGTTTTCCTGATGTTTCCTCCTTAGATTGTAAAATCCTTGAGGCAAGGAGTGACTTTTGCTTCTTTTTGTATGCTTAGCACAGTGCCCAGCACACAATAAGTGCTTAATAAATGTTTATTGATTAACTGATTGATCTAATCTCTCTTCCACCTGACAACATTTTAAGTATTTGAGAACAGGACCCACCCTCTTGGGTCTCTTCTCCAGTCTAAATATCCCCAATTCTGTCAACCAATCTTCATACCACATGAACTCTAGGCTCTTTGCCATTCTAATCAACATCCTCTGGATATTATTCAGCTACTGGAAAAATTATATGGCCCCTATTAAAGATGAGAAAGAATAGGTTTCCACCCCCACCAAGCACCCCTGGAGGTCTCATAGAGCCATAAAAACCTCCAGGCCCATCTGAAGATAAATTATGTAAAAAGAAAAAATGATTCTTCCAACTTTGGAGGACAAGGATGTGTGAGAATATATACTAGTTCATTTTCTTTGGCTGCAATATTAGGATTTTTATTTCCTTGAAGTGCTGGATTGAGTCAGGTTATGTCAATCAAGCCCAGGTGAGATTGTTTGCATACCTGTGGCTAAAAAGAAATGAACCGTGCTGGTGTACACCGTAGAGATGAAACCACAAGCAAAACAAATGTGTCTTTTATTAGGCTTTTCCATCTACAAGCTATCAATGTTAAATCTCTCTCTGCAGGAAGTCTTGTCCACAATAAAGTTCAGCAAAACACCTATGTTCCCAATGACAGATACTTGGCTACAAGTAACAAGACACCTGAGAGGAAGGAGCTGGGGTACACCAGGTGAGTTTTGAAACAAGGCCAGCCTGGATTACCCAGATGCTAATCTTAACCTGTTACTGCCTGCTTCAGGACCAGCTCTGGGCAATTTTGTTCCTACAGTGGACAGGAACCAGAGAAGCAAAGGAAAGCTGTGAATTTCCAAGACTCAAGGTCATCTGGAAGGTCTAAGCCAAAGGTTCTCCAGAGTTCTATTAGCTGCCATTACTGAGACTCCTCATCATTTGACATAGACTAAGAGCTGGAAGAGAATTTAGAGCTCACAGTCCAACTGTCTCATTTTTTACAAATAAGACTAAGTGGGTTACTTCCTAAGGTTATTCAGCTAAGTGTCAGAGCTGGGATTAGAACTCAGGTCCTCTGATTTAAAATCTAGTGTTGTTTATGTGGACTACTTCCATAATAGCCTTGAGTCCCACATTTATTGTGGGAGGAGATGATGGAGTCCAGGTTGAAACCAGATTGAAAAAGTCATGAAAAGAAGGTTGGGGTGAAAGTAATGGAATATAAGGACTTGGGGGTAGAGTTTCCAGGGGGTAGGAAAAAATGATTGGGTGACTGTCCTAGCCTAACAAGGAAGACAAAGCAGATGAGTAAGGAGGAAAAAAGGGCCCAGGAAGGACCATACACAGGAGAAAACTCTGGGCTACTGGGCATAGCTATATAGGGAATGGACACCCTCTACCCATTACACAGAAGTAACCAAGGGACTCAAAGAAGTGCTAATGATGGATCTGGGTCAACCTGGAGGGTATACAATCCTGCTTCTCTGTCATCTCTTCTCCATCTTTACTCCTTTACTAACATCTTATTCTGAAGGATACCAAAAAAGGATTTTGAAGAGTTCTGCCTTCTTACTGGAATACTTGCATGGAACCAAAAGTTGAAATTTAGCAGAGATGTAAAGTTTGGTCTAAGTTCAAAAAAATCAATTGCCCAAGTATAGAATAGGGAGGCCATGGCTTGGCAAAAATCTATGTCACACAGACCCAGGGATCTTAGCTAGTCAAGCTCCATTTGAAGCAGTATTGTTAAAAAAAAAATTGATTGAAAAATGCAAAGAATGTATTTTGAGATCTCTTTTTTTAATCTTTTATTTATTTATTTTTAGTTTTCAACATTCATTTCCACAAGATTTTGAGTTACAAACTTTCTCCGTGTCTTTCCCCTATCTCCCACCCCAAGATAGCAAGCCTACTGAATACCCCTTCCCCCAATCTGCTCTCTCTTATATCCTCCCCCATCGCCCCCCCCCCTAACTTTCTAGTAGGGCAAGATGGATTTCTATACACCAGTGCCTCTATATCTTATTTCCCAGTTGCATGTAAAGAACAATTTTTTTTAACATTTGTTTTTAAAACTTTGATTTCCAGATTCTTTCTCTTCTTCCCTCCTCAAACACTCTCACTGGGAGGACAAGCAATTCAATATAGGTTATACATGTGTAGTAACATAACACATTTCCATAGTAGTTATACTGTGAAAGGCTAACTATATTTCCCTCCATCCTATACCGCCCCCCACTTATTCTATTTTCTCCTTTGACCCTGACCTTTTTCAAAAGTGTTTGCTTCTAACTACCCTCTCCCCCAATATGCCCTCCTTTCTATCATCCCTCCCCTTACTCCCTTCCCCCCTACTTTCCTGTAGAGTAAGGTATCCAATTGAGTGTGTATGTTATTCCCTCCTTAAGCTAAATTCAATGAGAGTATTGCCTTTCACCTTCCTGCTCTTCCCCTCCATTGTAACAGTTTTCTCTTGCTTCTTTTATATGAGATAATTTACCCTATTCTATCTCTCCTTCCCTCCTTCTCCCATTATATTCCTCTCCCACCTCTTAATTTTATTTTTTAGATATCCCTTCCTATTCAACTGATCCTATGCCCTCTGTGTCTATGTATACATGTACACACATATCCATACACTCATATATGTATTTATAGACATATATACCTTCCTATACATACACATATATGTATACATATATAATCCCTTCAACTATCCTCATACTGAGAAAACTCTCATGAGTTACGATTATCATTTTTCCATGTAGGAATGTAAATAGTTCAACTATAATAAGTTCCTTATGATTTCTTTTTTCCTGTTTACTTTCTCATGCTTCTCTTGTTTCTTTTATTTGAAAGTCAGATTTTCTGTTCAGCTCTGGTTTTTTCATCAAAAATACTTGAAAGTCCTTATTTCATTGAATTCCCCTGAAGCAGTATACTCAGTTTTTCTGGGTAAGTGATTCTTGATTTTAATCCTAGCTCCTTTGATCTCCAGAATATCATATTCCAAGTCCTTTGATCCCTTAATGTAGAAGCTGCTAGGTCTTGTGTTATCCTGATTATGCTTCCACAATATTCAAATTGTTTCTTCCTGACAGCTTGTAATATTTTCTCCTTGACCTGGGAGCTCTGGAATTTGGCTATGATATTCCTAGGAGTTTTCTTTTTGGGATCTTTTTCAAGAGGCGATCAGTGAATTCTTTCAATTTCTATTTTTCCCTCTGATTCTAGAATATTGTTCAAGCAATTTTGCTTGAGAATTTCTTGAAGGATGATTTCTAGGTTCTTTTTTTGATCATGACTTTCTGGTAGTCCAATAATTTTTTAATTATCTCTCCTGGATCTATTTTTCAGGTCAGTGGTTTTCCAATGATGTATTTCACATTGCCTTCTATTTTTTCATTTGTTTGGATCTGTTTTATAGTATCTTGATTTCTCATGAAGTCATTAGCTTCAATTTGTTCCAATCAAATTTTGAAGGAATTATTCTCTTCAGTGAGTTTCTGAAATTCCTTTTCCATCTGAGCAACTCAGCTTTTTAAGGGATTCTTCTCCTCATTGGCTTTTTGGGCCTCTTTTTGCCATTTGAGTGAGTCTATTTTTTAAGGTGTTATTCAGTTTTTTTTTGTCTCCTTTAGCAGACTGTTGACTTGATTTTCATGATTTTCTTGCATCATTCTCATTTCTCTTCCCAATTTTTCCTCCACTTCTCTTACTTGATTTTCAAAATCCTTCTTGAGCTCCTCCATGGTCTGTAACCAATTCATATTTTTCTTGGAAGCTTTTGATGCAGGAGTCTTGACTTTGTTGCCTTCTTCTGGTTCCATGTTTTGATCCTTTTTGTCCCCAAAAAAGGATTCTATGATCTGATTGTGCTTCCTCTGCTTGCTCATCTTGCCAGTCAATTACTTGACTTTTGAGCTCTTTGCCAAGAGCTTGGCTTCCACAGTGGAGAGAGCTGTTTCCCAAATTGCTAGGGTTTTTGCAGTTTTCAGAGCTGTTGTCAGAGGTCTGAGGATGCCACCCTCTCTAGATGCACCACAAGCTCTGACACACTGGCTACACACCCCAGGACAATACAACCCAGATCCAAGCAGATCAAAGCAAAAGTGATTACCCTCTGAATGGTTGCTTGGTTCCCCTACAATCTGTAGGCCAGGAGCTCCAGAGGCAGCCACATGGCAGCTGCTGTGCCTCTGCCACCTGTCACCCCAGGGGCAGGGGCCAGACCACGCTCTTCTGTTACCTGGTTCCAACAGAGTTGCCTACTGACCTTTTACTTTCTCTTTGGTGTTTATGGGTTAAAAAGTCTGGGAACCACCACAGCTGCCAGTGATGTACTCTCCTGAAATCTGCTCTGGCAGGTATGGGCTGCTGGTTGGGGCTGCCCTGGGTCTGGGCCCACACAGCTCAAGCAGGACTGCCAGTGGCTCCCAGCGTGGTGTGATAGAGCCTTCCTGTCAATCTGCCAGGCTGCCTTCAGCAAAAGATTTGTTTCTTTCTGTCATTTCGTGGGTTCTGCAGCTCTAAAATCTGTTTAGAGCCATATTTTACAGGTATTAGAGGTGGTTGGTGTGGGAGCTTAATAAAGTTCATGATTTTATTCCACCATCTTGGCTCTGCCCTCATTTTGAGATCTCTTAAGAAGCTGTACATTTTATGTTCTTTATGGATTTAATTCAACCTATCAATGCAAACAATTTTATTTCAGTTCACATTCAGTACTTAGCTCCTAAATAATGTCAACATAAGCCAGCTTTATAGGAAAGACAATGTCCACCAAACTATTCCGTGGAGACATTGCAAAGAGCTTTACAAACCTTAAAACACCATATAAATTCCAGCTCAGACTCTTGTTATTTAGTGCCTTGATGGAGAAGGGGGTAGGGAATGAAATTCTTTTTGATAGTGAGACCCTCAAATGCTTTATATAGATCATAAAATCATCATGTTCTATGGTGGGAAGGGGGAAAAATTCCCTTTGTAATTTCCAATCATAGCACCACATAATTTAGAGCTGGAAGGAACTTTAAAGGTCATTTAGTTCAAGTGCTCTCAATTTGGAGTCAGAAATCTGAGCCTGAATCCTAGCCATACTAACCAGCACCTATGTGATTCTGACTCTGGATTAATCATTTAATCCTTCTGGGCCTCAGATCCCTTGGCTTTAAAATGAGAGAACTATATTAAATGATCATTAAGGTCCCTTCCATTTTGAAATCCCTATCACCTCAAGATCCTTCATTTTATAGATTATTCCAGAGGAGGAGAAATGACTTGCCCAAGATCATTCAATAAGTAGCAGAGGCTAAGCTTAAAAAACAAAGTAAAGTCTTTTTATTTTTAAGCAATTGGGGTTAAGTAACTTACCCAATGTTACACAGCCAGTTTTTTTTTGTGAGGGTGTTAAGTATCTGAGGCCAGAACCGATCCCAGGTCCTCCTGACTCCAGAGCCGGTGCTCTTACTCACCACACCATCTAGCCACCTCGACAAATTAAATTCTTAAATGAATCCAAATCCAGTGTTCTTTTCACTAAACCACATGATTTCATAAACCACCAAGTCCAATGTCTACCTAAGAGGAATTATCAATAGGTAGGAATTCTCAACAGACCCCCAATGGGGAGAAATTCATTATCTTTTGAGGCAGCCCATTGTTCTTTCACATACTTCTGATTTTTAGCAGACTTTACCTGTTTTTATAAAGATCCAAAATCTGCTTCTCTATAATTTCTACCCATTGGTTCTAAGAAAAAAATCTATTCCTTTTTCAACATGAAAATCTTTCAGATACTTGAAAAGAGTTATCATGTTCCTCCAAGTCTCTCTTCTCTGAACTAAACATGGGCATGGCATGGCACTGACCAATTTTCCCCAGGTTCTGTCTTCCTTTGACCAAGACTGGCTCCCTAACCTCACCTGTACCTACTTTGATCACTGACTATCTTTCCTAGACTGTGACCTCCAAAACTGAATATAGATACTTAAGATGTAGGCAGAGTATAGTAGAAGTACCACCAACTTCATATATTGGGGCCATGTCACTTCTTCTAAAGAAAAAAGGAGGACTGTGACCCCATATCAATTATCCACATAGGAAAATAGGCACCATATTTCGCCCATGCATTTTAAAAATTTGGAAAATTGTGTCTTATTCAAAAGTACTGTTTGAGAGTTCTAAGAAAAACTTCACAGTATCTAAGTTAATTACCATGAAAATGAACCTTGATAAAACAAATTTTGAAATTTTTTTAATTCATGAGAGAAATGAGAAAATTATGGATAGAAAACAGTTTGTGTGAAGTAGAAATTTGGATTTTGGTGGAATGAATAAGTAAAAAACATTAAGCAAGTACTTAATGATATGCTGAGCACTGTATTAAGTACTGGGAATACAAATACAGAAGCAAAATAGTCATTGCCTTCAAGAGACTTACATTCTAGTTGGGGAAGACAGAAGTTTTAAGGGAATGGTGGCCAAGGAAGGGAGTTTTGGTTGGAAAAATCACAGAAATGATGGAGATAGCTGACTATGTTTTCCCTTTACAGTAGCAAACTGATTTCATTATTGTTTACAAGACAAAGAGGGGAAAGATGGAAACAAGATGGCAAGGTGGCTGGTCAGGTGGGTTGCTAAGCATGATCTGAGATCTGAGGCTAGCTAGATATAATAGGCCATATGAATTTGCACCAATCAGTACAGTACTGCTCCAGGACATGGATTCCAAAGCCAGGTGGAAAGCAAACTTAGCACAAGACAACAAAGAAAGAGGGCAGCTAAAAGCGCAAATGCAACCTGAGACAGTGTTCAGAACAACAAGAGTGATAATTCCACTCTTTTCTGCATCACATATTATGACAAAATATTAGAGTTGGAGAGAATTTCAAAGGTTACCTAGTCTAACTCGTCTATAGAAAGGAATCCACACTATAATATACCTAATAAGTGACCATCCAGCATCTGCTCAAAGACCTCAAATAAGGAAGAAAATCAACACCTCTATAGGCATCCCACTTAACTTTTTAACAGTAACTTAATAATAATTGTTAGGAAGGGTTTTTTTTTTCCCTGATATGAACCTAAAATGGCCTTTTTGTAATTTTTCCCTATTGCCTCTGGAATCAAATGCAATGAGTTTAATCTCTCTTTCACATGACAACCTTGAAAATATTTGAAAGCAACCATCATGACCCATAAGTCTTTAATTCGCCAAGCTAAATATCCCCAGTTCCTCCAACTAGTCCTCAATTCTAAACAACATGTCCAAAAGAGAACTAATTATCTTTCTCCTTAATCCATCTCTTTTTCTCTTAACTTCCCTATATTTGTCATGAGCCTCCTAATTGCTCTTCCTAAATGTAGGCTCTACCCTTTCCAATCTATCCTCTTCCTAGTTGATAAATTGATATTCCCAAAGCACAGATTTGATGTCACTGCCTTACTCAAAAAGGTTCACTGGCTCCCTGTTTCCTATAGGAAAAAAATGCAAGCTCCTCACTCTGTCATTTAAAACTGTCTACAATCTAGCAACAATGTCTCTTTCCAGCCTGATTATACATTTCTCTTCATCACATATTCCATGTTCCAAACAAGGTGGTCTACTTACTGTCCCTCTTGTCTTGAATGCTCTCCCTTCTCAACTCTACCTTGTAGAACTCTTACTGCCCTTCAAGTCTCAGATAGTTGCTGAGGCAGCTGGTGACACAATGGATAAAGCACTAGACCTAGAATCAGGAAGACTTAAGCTCAAATATGACTTCAGACACCTATCAGCTATGTGACCCTAAACAAGTCATTTAACCTCCATGTGCCTCAGTTTCCTCAACTGCAAAATGGGAATAATAATAGTACCCTGGAGGGTTGTCATGAGCTAATATCTGTAGACAGCACTTAGCACAGTGCCTGGTGCAGAGCAGGAATGCTTACTGCCTCATTTCCCCTTCAGTTAAAAGCCACCTCCTACCAGAGGCCCTTCTTGATTCCCTCAGCTGCTAATGCCTTTCTCGATTACTTTGTATTTACATCGTATATGTCCTCATTTATTTATCAGAGAACACGTTAAAATAGAGGCAGGTGCATGCACAATGGAGAGAGCACTGAAGTCAGGACACTTACTAGCTGCATAAACATGAGTAAGTCACTTAACCTCAATTTCTTCAAGTAGAAAATGTGGAGATAATACTAGAACCTACCTCACAGCCTTGTTGTAGGGACCAAACATGAGGATAGTGCCTGGCATATAGTAGGCAGTTAATAAATGCTTATTCACTCTCCACCACCACCCCAATCCTGGTTATCATTATTTGCTATTTTTTTTTTTTTGCTATTCTTATTTGCTATTTGCTTTTTGAGAGCAAAGACTGTCTCACATTCACATATGTATCACCAGCACCTAACAGTGCATAGAAAACTGTAGGCCCTTAATAAAATGCTTCTTGATTGATGTGTCATGGAATCAAAGCTTGCAACCATCAGTTTTTGCCCTCCTCTGGATATTCTCCAGTTTAATGACATCCTTCCTAAACAATGGCCTGATCGATACAGACTACAACAGGAAGACTGTTACTTCCTCATTCCTGAAAGCAGCACCTTTCTTAAATGTAGTCCATGATCATATTAGTTGGGTTTGTTTGTTTGTTTGTTTGTTTGTTGGGGGGAGGGGGGGGTCTGACCCATCAAACTGCTGACTCATACTGAACTTGCAGTCCACTGACATTCCATATCTTTCTTCAGAAAAACTATTGACTATTGTCTAATCATGTTTCTCCCTATCTTTAAATCATGAACTTGTTTGTTTTTCTTATCTGAGTAAGGAATCATGTTTATGCCTACTTAATTTCGTCTTCTTAGATTCAACCTAACTTTCTAATCTTTGAATATCTTTTCGGATCCTTACTCTGTCGTCAAGTATATTTACTCACTCCCAGCTTGTACTAACTCCACATTTGATATGCATTCCACCTATGTGCTTATCCAAGACATTAAAAAAATGTTTTTCAACACAAGACCAAACCCAGATCTTGGGATAAAATCCATTATAAACTTCCTGCCAAGTTCATGTCAAGCCATTAAGGACAACTTTTCCATCAGGCCTTTTGACCAGTTTTGAAGTCATCTGGTGGTTAGCCCATATCTGCTGTGCTCTGTTCAGTAACAGAGCAGCAGGGATGATCAGTCTTTAGGTATTTTTTTGAAAAAATTGAAATTTTTGAAAAATTAACACATAGAGGACAGATTAGGCTTGTTCTTCATAGCTCCAGAGAATAAAACTAGAAGCAATAGAGATAGTTTTGTAGAAGCAGATTTATGCTCAGTAAGAAAATATTTCCTAATGACAGAAGTTGCCCCAAAGAGGAATGAACTATCAAAGATTTCTGAGCAAGTATAGTTGTATCTGGGCATCTGGGGGGAGGGGGACAAAGTAAATAGAGTGCTGGGTCTGAAATCAGGAAGATTCCTCCTCATGAGTTCAAATCAAGTCTCAGAAATTTAGTAGATGTGTGACCCTGGACAAGTCACTTAACCCAGTTTGCCTCAGTTTTCTCATCTGCAAAATGAGCTGGAGAAGGAAATGGCAAACCACTCCAGTATTTTTGCCAAATGGGGTCACAAAGAGTTGGACATGACTAAAACTACTGAACAACAACAAATAGCATAGATGAGGACACAAAGCCACTTGGCTTATTTTCCATTAATCTGCACAACTAGATGTCCATGAAAAATTAGAGTAGAAATGTTTAATTCTAGAGGGTTGCTAGCAGTGATCTACACATCAACATTCTGCACTAATGCAAATACAAAGGACAGAAACCATTGGTCGCCCAGCAAGCAATTTAAAGAATGATACAAAAAAACTTTTTCAAGACCAATGCCAAATAAATAACTCCACAGATGGTTGGGGCATGTGCCAATGACTATCTATCATGGTGGAAAGGTTATATGGCAAAGATAACATACAACAGATAGACTACCTAATAGACCTTGAGGCAGCCTCAGTTTCCCTATCTATAAAATGAGGGGACAGATTAAATGATCCCCAAGATCCTATCTAACTCTAAATTCTGTTTCTGAGGCACAACCTCACCAACTATTGTAGCCTAGAACATCTTCGTGTCTCTGTTGTACCTTAAGTACCATGTGATCCAGCCTCCCTAAGAGTCATACTTCCTAATTTTGTGGACTCTGATCTCTTTTGTGAACCTGATCTCTCGCTTGTCTGACCTGTCATACAACCCTGACCCTTCCAGCCCTATTGACTCCTCTCTGAAGTCAACTCTGCCTCCTACCCCACTGATACCTGCCAGATTATATCAGTTGAACCCAGTTGTTGGGTTCCATTTCCCTTCTTCTAGCTCCCATGCCTGAAACATTGAAACTGTTCTTGCCACTTCAATTGGTTTAGCAACTTGGATCTAAAGAGAGTTGGTGCCAACAATTAGGATGGTCTGATATAAAATGTTATCTACCATCCAAAGAACATCCCCACACTATACCTCCCATGATGCATTTTACTCACAGAATAGTTATAGCTAAGTAAGAAATTCTGTGCCTCCCAATTTCAAATCAAAGTCAATTAAAGCATGAAGGACAGGTTATATATTTGTTAGCATCATTTTGTCCTTGATTTAATGTATTTAAATTAATTTAAATTATATTCTCCAATGGGAACATCTCAGCTGTGCTTTTGTCATTTTTGTTTAAATCAGAATAATTTTACTTAACAATAATTTATTAAACACCTACTATGTGACAGGCACTAGGCAAAGCACTGGGGATGCAAAGACAAAAAAAAGTCTCTTTCCTCAAGAAGTCTGCATTCTACTGAGGAGAAATTATATGTAGTAAATATAAGACATAGACAAAATAAACACTAAAGAATTTGGGGAAAATACTAACAAGGAGAAAATTCAAGGTAAGACCCCTGTAGGTGATCTTTAAAGAAAGCTAGGCTTCAAAGAGGTAAAGATGATTGGGGAGAGCCTTTGAGGCACGAGAGTGTCTCTATAAAGCCATGGAGATGGGAGATAGAATGTTATATACAGAGTACAGCAAGTAAATCAGTCTGGCTGGAACACGGAGTGTGTGAGAGAGAGTTATGTGTTATCAGACCATAAAGATAAGATGGAACCAGACTGTGAAAGGCTTTAAACATTCCAAAGTGAGTTTATATTTTATTCTAGAGGGAATAGGGAGCTATTGCAGCTTTTTATGTGGGAGGATGATGTGGTCCCTTCAAGAATATAAATTTGGCAATTTATAAAGAGTGGCCTGGAGAGGGTGGAAGATGAAAGCAGGGAGACCAATTAGGGGTCTCTTTGCAAAAGTCTGGACAAGGTCTGAACAAGAGGTGACAGTGGACTCAATGAAGGTGATTATAGTGTAAATGATAAAGAGACAGAGAATTAGTCTCATTTCGGGGATTAACAAGAATTATTGAAAAGGAAAATTTATCAAATTCTCCTTTCTATATTGTTTCCTACATTTAGCACGAATTGCTCTCTAAACAAATGGTCTTATGGTAGGTTAGCTGACACATGGGGGAAGAAAGAAATAGTTCACACATAGAACTGACATTCCCAGGGGGAGGCTAGGTGGCACAGTGAATAGAGCACCGGCCCTGGAGTCAGGATGACCTGAGTTCAAATCTGGCTTCAGATACTTAACACAAAATCTAGAAGTGTGACTTTGGGCAAGTCACTTAATCCCAACGGCCCTCCAAAAAGCAAAAAAAAAGAACTGAAGTTCCCTAATAAAATTTTGTTGAAGGATGTTCTTGATAGCTACCCAGTAGAGATCTTGGAAGGACTAGAGGTGGGGGTGCTATGGTTCCTCAGATCTGTATCTAAAGTCGGGTCTCCACTAGCTATTTGAGAAGGATAGAGGACTATGGTCTCAGATCAGCTTGTGGTGAGTAGATCCCCTTGATAATTAGTAGGGGATGCCAAATACAAATAGGGTTTGTGGAACTGGCAGTACCAGGGATGGGGTGGCAGTACCCAAGGTGGTTCTGAAGCTTACCACTTTTATAGAGGTAGCACTCCCTCTTGGCTACCTCCCCAACCTGTGCCCCCATAGGTTAGCAGTCTAGGTCACCAGAAGGTTAACTACCCCCAGGATAAAAGGGATGAGTAGATGGATCTAAAGAAACGATAGCTCACAAATTCTCACAAGTGAGCTTACCTTTAATAGTAAACCAATAGACAGAATTAGCTCAAAGCAAAAGCATGTACTAAGACCACATAGTAAGAATAGTAGCTATACAGCATTCACCTTATAAACCTAGGGTGCACTCTCCCAAAGATACAGCACCTATGGAAAACATGGGTTCACTGGTAGTAAAGCACACATGTTGGAAGTACATATGTCCAAGGCAATTTGCACCACTGGGACTACAGGACCCTAACATCCTTCCCTTCTCATGAAGTGCTCACACTGTGCCCCCTAAGTGCAGTGTCTCTCCTGGACAGAATCTGCTCCTTTCCACTGTTCAACTTTCTCTCTTAAATGTAATCAGCTCTCTTCTTTGCTGCCAGAGGTTATATTCCCTGAAGCTGCTTCCTGCCTTGAACATTGCTATCCTTTATCTGTGTCTGTCTAGAGATCACGTCTTCACGCCTCAAAATGCTTCATTCTTTGAACTGCTCCCTTCTGAATAGTGTCTCCTGAACAAGGGGTTCCACTATAAGACACAATGGTCAATTCTGGGGGTGAGAGGAGAGACAATCTCCCTCTGTCTCCTGGTAGAAGTATAAGGGTCACGCTCCACAAAGCTAGTCCATGCCTGGAATGCTTTGAACTTTCAAACAGCTTCAACTGTATGCAGGGCTTAGCAGATTTAACAACCAACTCAACTTACAATTCGATAACTCCTACACACTTAGAAAAAGGATGACATGCTCAGACATCTTTTTCCTTCTTCAGCACATTAATACCCCATTACCCCTCTTATCTACCCCTGACTTTCTTTGAGCACTCCTCCTTTACATATAGAAAAAGTCCCATTACTGATGCATATCTGTGATGTTTCAGTTTTCCAGTGCCAGGAGATTTATCTAGGGACAGCTAGGTTGTACAGTACATCGAATACTAGCCCTGGACTTAGGAATAATCATCTTCCTGAGTTCAAATCTGACCTCAGACACTGTGTGATCCTGGGCAAGGCACTTAACCCTGTCTGTCTCAGTTTGCTCATCTGTAAAATAAGTTGGAGAAGGAAATAGCAAACCACTCCAGTGTCTTTGCCAAGAAAACCCCAAATGGGGTCACAAAGAGTTGGATGTGCCTGAAAAACGACTGAACTACAACAACAGAGATTCTAGATATGATTGGTTAAATGGCACAACAAAGGTATCAGCAATTTATGAAGGTATAATGTTTGGAAATATGCGAAGATATCAGTTTAGGGAAGTAAAAAAAAGTAGTGGAAAACAATAAATTGTACAGGTAAGCAGAAAAATGCTCATTCAGTGGGAATTCCAAGTATCTTAATTATCTTCCAAGCATCTCTTTAGGTAGCAACAAATATCCACTGCCAGGGGGAATGGCCCGAGACATGTTCTTTGGTGCAAAGATAATAGTCCTTTGCTTAAGAAAATTACAGCTTTTCTTCAAAACATTTTCCAACAAGCACAGTGGATTCATTCACCAAGGAAAGATAACATTTGTAGTTTTAAAAAAATCCTAAATAATAAACATATCACCATCCCCTTATGCAGATAATTTAAAGTGGGTATAGTAACTTCAAACAAGACATTAGAGGACATATTGTGGCTTTCACAATTTAGCTGACCCTAACACAGATGGGATGAAAGATTTTTTACAGATAGCATGACTAACCAGAAAAAAGATGGGCTGCAATTGCCCAACACTGTTTATTATTGACTTTAAAAACAAAGTTTTTAAGATTAAGCATTTGGCTGGTTGTTGTCCTTCATACCTGAAAAAAGCCAGAATGACATTACTATGCCTGAGTCAAAGTACAGTGTCTGACTATGGCTGATCAGACCAATTCAAGCTCAGAAAGCTCTACCACAGGTCGGTCACAAATCGTCCATATGAATATTTGGAGTGGAAATGTCTAAATTCACACATCTCACATTTCTTTCAAGCTGCTTCAATTCTGCTTTGCTCATAGAGCATAGCACCTTCTTTGATGCAGGCACACCATACTGAGCGGTCCTGTACCAGGGTCTCCCATGCCTCACAATTGATTCCAAAGTTCTTAAGAGAGACCTTGAGAGTATCCTTGTATCACTTCCTGGGTATGTTCTCCATAAAATAGTCTTTTAGGCAAATGTACATTTGACCTTGTGTGAGCTCTCTGTCAAATAGTCTTTTAGGCGAATGTATGTTTAGCATTTGAACAACATGGCCAACTCATTTGAGTTGTGTTCACTGCAGTAGAGTTTGAATGCCTGGCAGTTCAGATGGAGAAAGGACCTCAGTGTCCAGTACCTTATCCTGCCAGGTGATCTTCAGAATCTTTCTAAGACAATTCAAAGGGAAGTGATTCCGTTTCCTGGCATGTCACTGGTATACTATCCAGGTTTCCCAGGCATAAAACAATGAGTTCAGCACAGTGACTCTGCAGATCTTCAGTCTGGTAGGCTGCCTAATATTTCACTCCCAGACTTTCCTTAAGAGTCTCCCAAACACTGAGCTAGTTTTGACAATGTGTGCATCAACCTCATCATCTATGTATAAATCCTTGGAAAGTACACTTCCAAGGTAAGTGAACTTATCCACAGTATTCAAGATCTCTCCATTTGCTGTAACCCATGGTTCAAGCATGAATGGTGTGATGTTGATTGGTGGAGAACTTCTGTTTTCTTGTTGTCAATTTTCAGGCCAAAATTAGCACAAACAGCAGACAATCAATCCATACTCTATTGCATCTCACCCTCAGAGGCTGCACTGAGTGCACAATCATATACAAACAAAATGTTGTGCACCAACTCTTCCTCCACTTTAGCCTCAGCCTACAGGCTTTTCAAATTAAATAATTTATTATCAGTGCAGCAGCTGACCTTGATGAATGACTTTCATCCTTGTTGAAGGTGTCTGACAACATTTCTGAAAACTTCATACTAAAAAGCATGGAAGCAAGCACTTCCCTGCTTCACTCCACTGGTGACTGGGAAAGCACAGGAGCATAATCCATTATCCAGAAACCATGGCATACCATCGTGGAACTGGAATACAATACTGATGAACTTCTCTGGGCAACCAAATTTTGCCATGGTCTTCCACAAGCCCTCATGACTAATAGTATCAAAGGCCTTGGTCAGATCAATGAATGTTGTGTACATTTCTCTGTTCTGCTCCTGGAATTTCTCATGAAGTTGTTGGGCAGCAAACACAATATCAACTGATCCTCGACCCTTTCTGAAGTCACACTGGCTCTTAGATAGATGACCATCTTCCAGGTGAAAGATCAGCATATTAAAGACTCTGGCAAAAATCTTACCAACAATGACTAAGACAGAGAGCCCCCTGTGATTATCACAGGATAACCCATTTCTGTTTTCCTTTATAAAGATGGACATCCTTGAACTCCTGGGGGATAACTTTCTTTTGCCATATAACCCAGAAGATTTCAGTAAGCATTTGTATAAGCAGTGGAACATCCCACCCCCCTCCCAGCCCCCATTTGGTAAATTTCAGCTAGAATAGAACCAGCAACAGCTGCTTTGCTGCACAAGAGTAGCCTAATGACCTTCAAAGCCTCTTCTTGATTTGGAAGTGCAATAAAGAGTCAATCAACTTCAACCTAAGGTATATGATCAGTGGCTTCAGCATTGATTGATTATAATCTGCTAAGAATGCTATGTAAGTCTTCAGCCCATCATTCCAGGATCATGTCCTTATCACTAATCAATGTGGCTCCATTAGCACTGAGTAGTTGAGATGCTCCATAGGTCTTTTGCTCATAAATAGCCGTAAGAGCATCATAAATGTACTTTGAATTGTTACTATCAGCATAAAACTGAATCTCATCTGCCTTCTTACTGAGACAAGAATCCTACATCTCTCTAAGCTTCACTTACACTTTACTTTTGATGGAGTTAAATATTACCTTTCAGAGACAAATTAACTATCTTGTAAAGCCAAGCATGAGCAGCTTTCCAGAGGACTGCTGCTGTGTACAGCTTCAAGGTTTTGATTACATAGTATAGTAAACTCTCTATTTATTCATCAGTAAATTAAGGCAAAACATTCACAGAAATCAAAGTACAGCATTCACAATGTTATGATGTAACAACTTATCATTAAAATGGCCACATAGTTTTAAACAAAGTACAATCATTTAGTAAGTCCTTAATTCAATCATCCTTAAGGAGACTTGTCTCCTTATTGGACACAAAGTACAAAGGTCAAAATTCTCCACCCCTGGTCACAGTAAATCATAATCTTCTCAGTCAGCAGCAGGTACCCAAGAAGAGATCTTTTCATCTTGACTCCAGACTGGCTGTCAGCTTCCATGGTTCCTCTTCCATGGTCCCAGCTCCTGCCTGAATCTACACAACTGTCACCTGGGCTCAAAGGCAGGCAGCTCCCAGTTCCTTGTCCAGCTCTTTGTCCAGTTCTTCATCCAGTTCCTTGTCCAGTTCCTGTTCCATATTGAAGCTCACAGTGTTCAGTCCACCTCAAGTCTTTCACAGTTTCTGTGAAGACAAAGCTTAGCAGAGCTAAAACAACATTCATGCACATTGCCAGCACCATCATTGATTCACTATCTGCCTGTGAAATCAACAGGGACCCACAAACAAAGTCCAAGAGGTCAAAACAAATCATCAACATAAAAATCAGCACAGACCCACAAACAAGGTCTGAGAGCTCAACACAAACCATCAGTACAGTCCCAGGACCTCCAAAACCCTCCTCCAGGACTTCTGTAAACAGACAACTAGAAATCCTTCTTCAGGGCTTCCAGTAAGGTCCAGGACTTCTGTACAAAGTATCACAAACAAACATCAGAACAGACAGAACAGACAAACAGAGGGCCGGGATACCACAAATTTTCTCCTTCTCCACCATAAGAGCTCCCAGCCTGGGCCTCTTCTTATATATGTTCATTAGCTCCTCCCCTTCCTGTTGTAGGAGTTCACAAGTTGTGGGATTCACAAGGTCTGGATCTTAATACTTGATACAATCATGAACTGAAACAAGGTGTTAACCCCTTCTTTGCTTGCCATTACACTATTCTAGTGGTAAACTCTGTGGAGTTTTCATTTCTTGTTTAGCAGCTTCTGAATTTCCCCATCATTTCAATCAAACTAATCTTGATGCTTTTGAGTAATCTTACCCAGATGAGTAAATACAGAGCTGTACACCAAATCTCTGAAAGCTTCCCGCTCCTTTTCTATTCCACTGTTGCCAACCATGTGTTGTTTCAGTTTTCCCTCTATGTTAGCAACAAACTTTTCACACTGGTAGAAGCACCCTAATCTGTTGACATTAAGTCTTCTGGTAGTCATCTTGCCCATTACTGCTTTTGTTGAATGTGAATGTTTAGTTTGGAGAGGATAAGTCTATGATCAGTCCAGCACTCTGGACCACACATTGCCTTCATCATTCTCACATCATCCTGTCTATCCCTTCTCCTTACAATGACATAGTCTATTAAATGCCAATGTTTGCTGAGAGAGTACATCTACAAAATTTGCCTAAATACAACAAAGTTTTGTATTGGTGATAAGAAGGTCAGGAGACACAAGTCTTTGGTAGTAAGTGACCATTACTTGCTGTTACTGTTTCTAATTCCATTCTTCCCAAGGACTTTCTGCCAAGTCTGATAGTTTGTGCCTACTCTGGCATTAAAGTCACCCAGAATTATAAGCTTGTCCTCTTTCAGCATATTTATGATAACAGTGTCCAGGTCTTCATATAATTTTTCCTTTATCTCATCAGGGTTTGTCACAGTGGGAGCATACTCACTGATGATAGTGGAGGTATGGCACTTTTCTTCAAGGGGCATTGTCATTAGCCCATCATTTACTCCTTTTGGGAGGCATACAAGCTTGTTGACTAGATTAATTTTGATTGTGAAAACTATATCAGCTTCATGGAATTCCCCATCACTACAGCCACTCCAGAAAAATGTGTACCCAGCTCCAGTTTCAGTAAGCTGGCTTTGATTTGCTTGCCTTGGTTCACTCAGGGCTGCTATTTGAATGTAAAACTTGCTGAGTTATCTCACAACAAGAACTGGTCATATTTCAGGTCTATGGATTTATGGAAGTCCATAAGCTTGCACATATTCCATGTACCAACAGTGAGTGGAATCATCTTTGCAAAAGTTTTTGTACTTTGGGGTGGCTAGGTGGCATAGTGAATAGAGCACCAGCCCTCAATTCAGGAGGATCTGAGTTCAAATCCAGCCTCAGACACTTAACACATACTAGCCATGTGACTTTAGGCAAGTCACTTAACCCCAACTACCCTGCCCTTCCCCCTGCAAAAAGAAAAAAAAAAAGTTTTTATACTTTTTTGTGTGTTTTCTGGAGGGTAGGATCCCTGTCTGCCATGGTAAGCAGGCCAGTTTTAGTTCAGGTGAAGCAGACAATTTTTAGAGCACCTTTTCTAGTCCCTTCTTCATACCAGGAGGCAAGCAGTGTGGTCCTTTAAAAGAAACTGCTCAGATACCCAGGGGGCTGCCAGATTCCACTGCTGCTTCAATCCAGTGAGGAGATGACCCTATGGCCTGCGCCACCTGTGTGCAGGTGTGTGGCTACAGCTCCTAGTGTTTCCACACCTGCTGCTTTGTTGCTTGTCTATTGCCACAGAATTTTGAGGTAGGTAAAAATGGTAAAATGACATGCGTTCTTATCTTTTGACTCATGCATAAATTGGATTTAAGTGGGGCAGAGTTACACAAAGTCATTGGCCTCATCCTTTCTTCCAGAGTCATCAAAGTCCAGTGGCAAACAAAAGTCAAGACAACTAGAGATGGCTCAGGATGCATTGGATGAGCTTGGCATCTTCAATGTGTAACCACAGCATCTGCTTCAGCCACCTTCATGGTCAATGGAATAAATTGTTTTCATGTACCCATTCCACCAGGAGAAATCTTTACATGCTTGGGAGAGACACCCCCCCACCTCAATTCACTGATGGGTTTGAGTGTAGAGAACTTTCAGAAGTTTCTCGGCTTTACTAATGAAATGTTCCCCTCCCCTATATTATTACCTGAAAGGTTACGGGGCAGACAAGCAGGAGGATGTATTATGGAGGACATTTTGGGGTCCCTTGACCTCACTAAGTATATTCCTCTGTCCTATACAGTTACCTGCAAAGTTACTGGGCAGATAAGCAAGAGGGGGTGCAATCTTTTCTGTTTATGTCTCCGGATATGGTCCTAGAATAATACCCTGATAAGTAACTAACCTTAAGTAAGGGTAAATAGTGAACAGGATTAAGGGAGGCTCCTTCTACATTATCTGCATTCCTTTGATGTAGGATCTTTCTACATTGTCTGCATTCTTTTGGGGTGTCTACATTCTCTTGGGGGGCATAAAATCTCTGTGAGCTCCTTACATCATTGGCTCTGTATGAAATAGTCCTGTAACAAACAGACTATTGACTGCACCCCCGTCTCGTTATTCCCACCGCTCTCTAGCCCACCAACTGCGCTGGCCACAGTATTTGAGACTCCTCAGTTATCCTCAGCCTGGTTTAGCTCATCTACCAAAACAGTTTGCCAAGGTGTGGCCACTGCACATGCTACAGTTTCTTGGAGTCACTGTGGGAGGTGGGTAACAACAATGGTGGAAAACAGCCCTGAAAAGGGCTCAGCAGTTCTCACACCAGAAGTGCTAGTCTTCCCTGAACACCAACACATCCCAGTAGGCATTTACCTGCCTCTGTTTTTCCCCATGCCATCCCAATCCTTCCTACCCAACTTAGGAGGATGTCTACATCCTACATCTCCCAAAGTGAAAATCTTCCCTGCATCCCCAACACAAGAAACCTCACCAGAAAAATCATTAGAACTAATGCCTGATAGGGCTTAAGGCCAGCATCCTGAAGAGAAATGTATCTAGACAGCTAGATGGCAGGGAGGCTAGCTGGATAGAGCACTGGACTCCGTGTCAAGAAAACCTGAGTTCAAATCCTTCCTCAAATACTTAACTAGCTGTGTGATTCCTGGGCAAGTCACTTAACCTCATTTTTCTCATCTGCAAAATGGGGAAAATAACAGCACCTCCCTTCTAGGGTGATTGTGAAGATTAAAATGAGATAATATTACAATTATAATATTATGATATATTTATACAGAATATTTCTATTTATAATATGTAATATTTATAAATATATAATACATATAATATATAAATAATATTATAATAAATAATATTAAAAGCACATTGCAAATCGTAGAGTGTTATATAAATGCTATTCTGAAAATTAGAGGGAGGCAGATTTAGGGTCAACATAAAGAAGTATTTAGATGCTGGCTAACTGTTTTTCAGGAATATCTGGAGGTTGATTCTTACATTGGGTAGTTAGAGGATCCTAATGCTTCATAGTTCTAGGATCCTTCTCAGCAGCTTCATTTGAGTAGGACTTGAGTAGCAAGAGAGTATGGAGAAAGTCAGATTTCCATTGAACATAAGGAAAAACTTCCTAACAATTTACCTCTTCAAAAGTGGAATGAGTTGCTTTAGAAGATAAACCTAGTCTAATAAAAGCTCCCAACAGGCAACAGCTGTGACCCTTTTTGTATTTGTATCCACAATGCCAAACACAATGCCTTATACAGAATAGTCACTTAGTTATTTGTTGAAACAAATATTTTTTTTTAAGAGTGAACTCCCCGTCACTGAAGGTCTTTAAAAGGAGACTTGTCAGGCATGTTCTGGAGAAGTTTGCTGCAGCTTGAGATAAGAGCTAGTTCTTCCAATGATGAGGGCAGGAACAGATGGTGCCACTGGGGCTTCAAAGAAGTATGATACAATCAGGAACTGGGGGCACAACCAGAGAGCCACTTTAAGGACTAATCTAATGAAGTAGGTTATAGGAGGGACTGACATCAGGCCTCCCAACCCAGATGAAGGTAGATGCCTAAGTATATCAATGTTGGCCCTACCCTCCTTCTCCACGTTGGCTGGGACAAGGATAAGGTCATGAAAGGGTAAGGGAATGGAAAAAGAGTCACTGGGTTTCCTGTGCACTGCTAGTCCAGGCCAGTCTATGGCTAAGCTTTAGTTAAGTTAGGACAAGCACTCTGTGCTCTACAAGCTTATTCAATTTCATTCTCTGCTATTTGTTTTCTTTTCCTCTGCCTTTTTTATCAAAGTTCCTTTTGGAAAAAAGCCAGTCTTTCTAGTCTGAAGGACCTTTCTACATGTTGGTCAGGATAGAGGGAGAGACTCCTAGTGGCCAAGTTGGGTGGTAGCAGAGGCTGTCCAAATTTCATTGTTGGGAAAGAGATGGTGAAACTGAAATCAGTGGAGTGGAAGGATTTGGAGTTGAAAGGAACCTTAAAGGTAGAGTCATAGGGTCATCAATCTAGAGTTGGCACACACAAAAAAAGACTTAGAGGGTATCTCTTCCAACTCCCTGCATCTTTTGTTTTTTTGCCTTTTTTTTTGGAGGAAAATTAGGGTTGAGTGACTTGCCCAAGGTCACACAGCTAGTAAGTGTTAAGTGTCTGGAGCCAAATTTGAACTCAGGTCCTCCTGACTTCAGGGCCGGTGCTCTACTCACTGCACCACCTAGCTGCCCCCAACTCCCTGCATCTTACAGAGGAAGAAACTGAGGCCCAAAGAGAGGAGGGGACTGGTCCAACATCACACCAATAAAAGCAGCAGATATTTGAATCTAAGTTGAACTAAATTCAACTTTCAGTTCTTATTCCACCATGATTCCTTGACAAAGAGACATCTACAGGAATAGATCTTTTTCATCCTGGGAAATTTCCTCACAACATCTCTATAGAATGTTGCATTTGCCCTCTCAGTCTTTCTTCACACCCACATTCCTTTTGCATCTTTGCTTAGTATCCTTTGCATCCTTAGTATCACAAAATCACATTTCAAAACTGGAAGAGACTTCAGAAGTCATCTAGTCAAACCCCTACCTGAACAGGAGTCCTCTTTACTCCATCCCTCATAAATGATGATCCAACAACTTCTTGAACACCACCAGAGATGTGGAATTCATCACTCCCTCACAAGGCAGTACATTCCACTTTTAGACAATTCTGATCATTAGTAAGTTAACTCTTTTCTTAAATGATGCTAGAATCTAAATCTTTCTAACATCTCTTTGCTCCTAGTTCTGAAATCTACTAAGTCTTATTCAGCCAAATGATATCTATTTCCTTCAAAGAGATCCTGTTGGAAGGCTACTCATTTATTCCATCATTACTGCTTTTGCTTAAACATGCTTGGATTCTCTTTGGGAAATGCCTTCCCAAGAAGACAGCCTCATTATTTTATAGCCACACTTTATTTACCAAAATAATGTTAGATTAAAAAATAAAATTTACTCTCACAAGGTACAGATTTATAACTATCGGGAGTAAGATCAAATATTTAGAACTGGAAAGAACCTTAGAGGCCATCTAGTTATTGTATGGATGAAGAACTGAGGTCCAGAGAGGGTAAATCCTTTGCCCAAGGTCACACAGGTACTAAGTCATAGAACTTGGATCCTCTGGATTTGAACCTAGGTCCTCTGATTCTAAATCCTGGACTTTTCTCACTGTACCATGCTGCCTAAAGTGCTTTCTTCAAAACATGAAGGAGGGAATATCAAAATGTCAGAACTATGGGGGTGGAGCACTGGCCCTGGAGTCAGGAGGACCTGAGTTGAAATCTGGCCTCAGTCACTTAACACTTGCTAGCCATATGACCTTGGGCAAGTCACTTAATCCCATTTGCCCTGCCTTCCCTCCTCCAAAAAAAAAAAGCAAAAAAAGTGTCAGAACTTTGAAGGAGGCAGTATCAGTAGCAAGGCGGTTAGGTGGGCAGCTTAGTGGACAGAGCACTGGGCCTGGAGTCAGCAAGAACTGGGTTCAAATTGAGTTGCAGACACTTATTAGTTGTGTGATCCTGGGCAAGTCACTTAACTCCAGTTTGCCTCAGTTTCCTCATGTGCAAAATGGATCTAATAATAGAACCCAACCTTCAAGAATTATTGTAAGGATCAAATGAGATACTAATTGTAAGGGACTTAGCACAGTGCCTGGCACATAGTAAGTGATTTATAAATGTTAGCTGTCATTATTATTGTCATCCTTATTTTATAGCTGAGGATAACTGAGGGTCTGAAACATTAAGTGACATACAAAGTTGCACAGAAAGAGCCAAGATTTGAACACCTATATTCTGACTCTGCCAGGCTGCCTCTCTAGGAACTTTGTCTTTCCTTGGTTGAAAGGGATGAGAAGTACATCTGTTTACATGGGTTGGTTAGAACACTATGATCAAAAATCTGGGTTATTAATTCAAGTCATGATGCAGATTAATTAAAAGAACCTGTGAAATGTTTCTAGTGTATTGTCTAGGTTAGGGACTCAATCTGGGGTCCGTGAACTTGTTTTAAAAAAATTTTGTAATTGTATTTCATTATAATTGGTTTCTTTTGCAATCCTGAATATTTTGTTTTATGCATTTAAAAACACGATTCTGAGAAGGAGTCTAGAGGCTTCATCAGACTGCCAAAAGGATCCAAGACACAAAAAAGGTGAAGAATCCCTGAGCTAAAGAATGATTTAAATGAGCCACAGGATGGCTAGCCGTGAGACATTTAACCACACATCTAGCAACATTAACTAAAAGCTTACTGCATGTCGGATACAGTATTTATGAGCTATCACAAGGAGATGTGAGAGACTAACATTCCTTGCTTTATGTCAATAAGTATTTTACTGAAACATTACAATGGTCTAGATCTATGATTTCATTACTGTGGGGAAAGCCCATTATGGAAACTGCTTCCACCCACATAAACTGTCAACCGGTCTCTAACTTACAGTCTTAGAGACTAGGATAGGGCACTAAGAGGTTAATTAACTTGTCCACTATCGCACCGCTGTCATATGTCATAAGCAGAACTTGAACCCAGATCTTCCTGACTCTAAAACTGGGCTTCCATTAGCATAACAATATTTCACAGAAAATAATTACAGAATATTTTCACAGAATCAGGGAATCTCAGAATTGGAAGCTATCTCTGCAGTCACCTAATCCAACTCTCCCTGAACAAGAATCCTCTCTAAAACATACACAGCAAATAGTCATCCTACCTTTTCTTGAAAACTCATTGTTAGAGGGAACTCCCTAGCTCCCCAGGCAGTTCTGATTGTTAAGAAGTATTTCCTTACATCAGATCTAAACTTGCCTCTCTGCTACTCCCCCACCAAACATGCCAAGCCAAATCCCATGTCCCCATGACTATCCTATAAGTAAGAGCTGAGCACTGCCAATCATCTTGACCCTTATCCTACCACTGGACTTTGATGGCTCTGGAGGAGAGAATGAAGACTTTGTCCAGCTCTGCCTCACTTAAATCCAATTTGCTTGCGAGTCAACACATCACCCACCTGATGTTATTGATCCTTTTCAAGAACAAAGGACAAACAACAACATTCAAATACATCAAGGAAGCTCACTGGTTAAAAGGATCTTTCTGTGAAAAGAAAAGTTATTTTGCAATGTGAATAATTACCATGTAAATTAGTTTATTTTTTTCCTAAGTGTAGATCTCTACATCAGCTTTTCTTAAAGACAGTTCCTGTCCTCGAGTTATTTATCATTTCTTTGGGCTTCAACAGAAGAAAGCTCCATCAGCCATCATAATTAGTCATCGGATACCCCTAGTCTGTAATGGCAAGTTGAGGGGATTCAGTGTGGGCCTGGGTCAGCTCCCCAATTCTAAAGTACCTTAAAAAACAGATTGAGAAGGAATGGAATGTGAGGAAGGATTTTTCTTTTAAGGCACTCACTCTCCTGGCCCTTTCACTCTAACCTCAAATCAGGCTCAACGATTATCCAATTTGATCTTTGCCCAAACCATGAGCCCTGTCTACAGCATCGCTATAAGGTGGTTATCTAGCTTCTGCTTAAATACCTCCAGGAATAGAGCCCTTGCTGCCTCTCCAGGCAGACCATCTCACTTTTTGGATCGCTCTAATTTTCAACTTTTTCTTTCCTTCTGTTAAATTGAAATCTCTCTTGCTAACAACTCCATACTAGAAAGGATGCACAAAATGATTTACATAGCACTAAACTTAGAGTCAGAAGTCTTGGGTTTCAATATTATCTTCAACAGCCACTTATTTTATGACAATAGGCACCTTTAGTTACTAATGTTCATAATACTGTCCCAGCGTTGTTATAAGACTCAGCTGAGATTATATATGTAAGCATTTTGCAAATTTTAAAGTGCTATATAAATGTCAATTATTATTACTCCATAATTCTGCTCTCCAAGACCAAGCCAAAAAATAATAATTAATTTCTTTCCCAAATATTTGAATATATCCCTTAAAGTATTTGAATATGGCTTTTATGTTCCACCTAAGTCTTCCTTTCTATAGGCTAAATATCCCTAGAGCTTAAAGTTATAGTCTTAGAGAACTGCCTTATACACTGAGTGCTTGTGACTTGTTCAGGGTCACACTGTGTCAGAGGCAAGATCTGAACCCAATATTTCCTGGATCCAAGGCCAGTTCTCTATCTACTACACTGGAGGTATCAAAATGTGGGCAGCAACATTCCCCAGCATTGCCAGAACCAGATTAAAATGTAACTGAGAAATATTTAACCAATAAAAATACAATAAGACAATAAAAATAAAATAAATAATAACAATAAAACATAGATAATATTTTATAGATATATTTTAAAACTAAGTCAATATGCTGCACAAGTTCTATACAGATTAGAAGTTTCCAGTACTATTTGAGTTTTAGACCATTCTACTACAACATGCTACCTTGATATTAATCTAAAATTTAAGCTTATTAGCTTGACATTAGGCAGTTAGGTGGCACAATGGATAGAGCACTGGCCCTGCAATCAGAAGGACCTGAGTTCAAATCCAGCTTCAGATATTTACTAGCTGTGTGACCCTGGGCAAGTCACTTAACACTGTTTGTCTTAGTTTAATCATCTGTAAAATGAGCTAAAGAAGGAAATAGCAAACCACTCTAGTCTCTTTGCCAAGAAAACCCCAAATGGGGCCACAGAGAATCAGACAACTGAAATGACCCAACAACAACAAAAGCTTGATATTTGAAACTTTCACAAACTGACCTCAATTTATGTCTCCAGCCTTATATCCTGCTGCTCTTCTACTTTTTGACACCTCTATGACATCTTGGCTGACCTCTCTTCCCACTCTGCCCCCAGGATACCAGCCTGACCCTTACCCCCTAACATGGTCTGGATGTGATTTTGAGGGTAACCTACCACGTATTATTTTCATATGAGGAAACATCTTGTTTCCTATAAGGAAAGTCACTAACTGAAACCCTTTATCTATTTTCTTCAGCTTTAATGTGTATGACCTAAAATCAGTCTGGGGAAAATAAGCATCCCTGATACTCTTAGGCGGGTTCTCTAATGAGGTCACAGGGAGCAAGAGATCAAGACTTTACACCACAAAGCTAGTCTCTAAATAAAGATGAAGCCACTAAGAGCCAGTTTTAGCCATAGAAGAAAATACAATTCATTAATGGCCATTTAAAAACCACTTAACTCTGCATCCTCTCCTGGAGATTCAACCCCAAAAACCAACGCTACACTCCCAATGAGTTGCACAACAACTGATATGTATTTACTGTCTACTGTATTCAGCATGCTAGGGATTCAAATACAAAAACAACCCTTGCCCTTAAGAAGCTTCTATTCTACTTGAGGGTCTGTGGCATACACATAGATAAGCAAACAAAAGGAAATATAAGGAGTAAGAAAGCTTCCCTGAAGTAGTAGCACCTGAGGTGAGTCTTGAAAAAAGATGAAGATTTGGATAGGTGGAGGAAGTGATGTCCAGGCATGGGGACAGAAGAGACACAGAAACAGATAATGCAATACCCAGTTGGGAAATAGCTAGTACTTCAGTTTGACTGGAACATAGAGCCCGTATAGAGGAATAATATGAAATAAATCAGAAAAGATCAGGTTGGGCCAGATTATGGAGAGGAAAATAAAGAATACTTTGTACAAAGCCAAAGAAAATTTAAGTGAAGAAGCAGGATATTATAATAAAAAAAAATCACAGGATTAGACACAGAGGACCAAGGTTTGAATTCCAGCTCTGCTGCCTACTATGAATGTGACCCTGGGCAAATACTTTTCCTCCCTCTGGGCCTCAGTTTCCTCATCTATAAAACAAAGCGGCTGAATCAGATGATCTTTAAGCTTCTTCCAGCTATAAATCTATGATCCTATGTCTGTTGGTATATAAGAAGTTTTTAATCTATGCAGTAGCTTGTGACATCCCTATACAAAATCCATTTCAAACCTTGACATAGTGCTTTCATCTTCCCACTCCCACTTCACCCCCCCCCCCAATTAAATCATGTTAACCAGAAACTGAAGCCTAACAAAACGACAGGCATATGGAGTCACTGACAATGCCTATTAGCTGATGGTTTACTATGATAATGGTTTAACAAGCACTGTCTCAGTATATTATGCTGGATTCCAGGAATGGGGTAGATGGTAAACCCTTTGAGGGTAAGAGATAATACTTATTTATCTGTGTATAACTACCAGCTACTAATGAAGGGCCTGACACATAGGAAGCACATGAATATTTAATTAACAGATACATGTAAACAAACATTAAAAAGATGAAGCCAAGATTGCTAACTTATATGTGTGTACATGTATATATATATATGTGTGTGTGTGTGTGTGTGTGTGTGTGTGTGTGTGTGTGTGTGTGGATATGGATATGGATATGGAGATATATGTGTGTATACACATATATCACATTCAGCCTGAATTCCATTCTGATTGTCATAAATCAGCAGCTTATTGTTTTGTCCACGAGATGGTATGCCTGGAACAAAGGGAAGGACAAATTTTTAATAAGAGACTATACAGGTACAGATACCACATAATGTGTTCATAGAGTATTCAAAGATTCAAAGTTGGAGGGAACCTTAAAGGCTGTCTAGTCCAACCACTTCATTTCCCTAATGAGGATATTGCAAACCAAAGGGAGTAAGTGACTTGCCCAAGGTCTCACAGATCATATGTATTTTTTTTCTTCCTTCCTAGTAGCCATAAATGCTAATGCAAACTAGGTCTGCATTGTGAGAATCATAGTGTTCAGAACTTTGGAAGTATAATCCCACTGTACTTTCCCCCAAGTCAGACCACAAATAGAGCATTGTGTTAACTTTCAGATATAGGCAAGGAGGAAGGGAATATGGTTAGTACTGGGTTAATAAATTATGTTCACTCACATTGAGCTTGAAGTTCCCTAAAACCGTCACAGGAATTATCTGTTACCATCTATCCATGTTTTAGTTATCTTGTACTTGTGAAGTTGATTTTTTGAACCCTGGTGCCAAATTTTATATTTATCTCTATTAAATTTATCTTGGATTCAGCATATTATTTGCCAATAAAAATCTTTTTAAACCCTCCTGTGTCATCCTACATGTTAGCTATTCCTTCCAGATTTGTATCACTCAGAAATTTGATAAACATACCATCTTTGCCATCATCCAAGTCAAAAATGAACAGCACAGGACCAAGAATAGATCCCTAGAGTACCCTGATGAAGTTCCCTCTGAGTTATTTTCATCCATTAAATTATGACACTTTGGCTCCAATGATTAAATGTTTTATATTGTCATAATGTACTATAATCTATCCTACATCCCTCAATTTTGTTTTCAAGAATAGCATGAGACTTTGTTAGATGCTTTACTCAAAACTAGATAGATTGCATTATACCCCCAGCATTCCCCTCATCTACCATTCTAGTAACACCATTACAAAAGAAAAATGAATTCATCTGGCTTTTTCTATTCACTGCTTCCTCTTTTTAAACATGTTAACCAAATTCCCAACTACCAATTCCCTTAATAACACATTCTAGACTCTACTTCTTCCCTTTTTTTTCTGTAAAACCAGACAATTTCCTCTCCCCCATTACAGAATCTGTTAGAGGTCATTGGGTCATATAGCTAAAGTTAGAAAGGACCTCAAAGAGATCTTAATCCACCCCATCCCTTATTTACAGATAAAGAAACTGAGACCCAGGGAGCCTAGGGGACTTGTAACCCAGGTCCTCTCACTCTAGCACCTGTACTCTTTCCATTCTATCTCACTGATTATCCAAGAAGAACCTCTAAATTATCCTCCCATTTAGCTGTAAATTCCCTTTGTCTTCCAGTTTCATTTAAGGTGAGAAGATTGGAGTGATTCAGTTCTTCCTACAATAATTCCACTCTACCACTGGACATCAGTGGTCTAAAACTGCACCCTTTTCACCTGTCCAAATTATTCTTTTTCTTCAAGGCTAAGTTCAGGTGCCTCTGTCTCTGTGAAGCTTTCCTTGATTTTCCCAATTAGTGAGTAATGTTCTTTACCTCTTCACTTCTACCAAGAGTACTTGATCTACTTTGCTGAAGTATGCAACCTTTCTCAGAATAATGTTTTTAAATGCATAAAATAAAATGCATTAATATAAGTTACATTATAATATTATATTGTTATTCAGTTGTTTCACTCATGTCCGACTCTTCATGATCCCATTTGAGGTTTTCTTTGCAAGGGCCCTGGAGTAATTTGCCATTTCCTTCTACAGCCCATTTTACAGATGAGGAACTGAGACAAAGAGGGTTAAATGACTTACCCAGGAAGTGTCTGAGGATAGATTTGAAGTCACAAAAATAAGTCTTCCTAACTCCAAGCCCAATGCTCTATCCACTGTGCCCCTGGCTACCCATAATATTACATATGGTGTATATTATATACACATAGGATTAGTAATATAGCACTTAGAAGTTTTCAAAACATGTGACAAATATTTTCTCATTTTACTTTCACAACAACCCTCGGAGGTAGGTTCTATTATTATCCTCCCTTTACAGATGAGGAAAGCAAGGCTGAGAAAAGTTAAGTAACCTGCCCAGGGTCATACAGCTAGCAAGAATCTAAGGCTAAATTTGAACTGCCTTCCTGACTTCAGTGCTCTATCCAGTGTGCCACCTAGCTGTCTCGTCAACGATTACAAAGGAAGACAATTAGATTGAAATATTGTTATCAAAAAAAAATTTCTTTGGGACAACACATTTCTCTTTGGGATTGCTCTAATTGCTAGAAATTTTTTCCTTACATCAAATCTAAATTCACCACTCTGTAATTCCTACTACCACCACCACAATAAAAAAAAACAAAACAATAGCATGGCAGAGTGGAGAGTATGTTAAACTGGAAGTCAGCTTAATTCCAAATCTCACCTCTCATACTAGCTATGTTACCAGGGGCAATTCACTTAATCAATCTGAGACTCAGTTTTCTCATGTATAAAACAGACATAATAAGAACTGGACTACCTGGCTCCAGGATTGTTGTGAGGTTCAAATGAGATAATTTATGTAAGGAGATCTGAACCCAGGACTTCTTTGTAGTCTAATAATCCCATTTTTAAAAACAGGTTAAAATGGGGAGGCTAGGTGGCACAGTGAATAGAGCACCGGCCCTGGAGTCAAGAGGACCTGAATTCAAATTTGGCCTCAGATACGTAACACAAAAACTAGCCGTGTGACCTTGGGCAAGTCACTTAACCCCAAATTGCCCTCCAAAAAGAAAAAAAAAAGGTTAAAATGACCTATTCCCAATCAAACCACAATAGTTCTTTGTGATCACAACTTCCTTTTTATATTCAATAACCATCCTATCAAAAATATTCAAATGGCATTGTGATCTCATCAAAGTGAATAATATTTCCTCCAAATTGCAGATTATAACTCATCTAAATCTAATTCTTGCAGTTCTTCTCTATATCCTCAAAGGAGTTTCCCATAGGAGGTGCAGTCACACTAGGTCACTTCCTCACTTTCTATTCACTTTCTTTCTTTCTTTTTTCACAAAACTTTAAACCCTCTTCACTCTGAAGCTCATAGTTTTGTCCACAATAGGTCCCTGCCCAAGCTCCACTTGGTGGCTGTATTTTGAGCCCTCCTGGTTTAGAGTGAATGTCAATAGTAACTGTTTTTCTTTGGAACATCAATCCTGAGGGTCTTCCTCTCCCAGCTTGATTTTTTTCTTCCTTTTTTGCTAATTTAAGGGGACATTCCTTAACTCATTTTTAAAGAGGCCTATTCACTCAATGGGCATTACCTCACCCTAAGTGAGTACTTGAAAAGATCTTAGCCTAAAAGGGCCAGGTCTTCCAATGCATCCTAGGTCATCTCCAGTCATCCTGATGAATATCTGGTCACTGGATCCAGATAGCTCTGGAGAAGAAAGTGAGGCTGGTGACTTTCCACAGCCCTCCCTCACTCAAATCAAAGTCAATTGCAAGTCATGTCATCATTTCCCTGATGCCACGGTCCTCTTTGAAAACAAAGGACAAACACAATAACGTCACTGGAAAAAAATGGATGTCCAACACATCCCTCATTCTCAATACACAGTCAAACCATCTTCATTTTTACTCATATACTTCTTTAATGCCACATTTTTCTCTGTTTCCCTTTTATAACTCCACATTTATAATGTGGAGAATTCTACTTGCATCCACCATTCAACTTTCCACTGTCCTTTGGATGATGCTTATTTTCAGTTTTTCAGAGACTGTAGTGTTCCATCTCTCATAGCCATAAACAACACAGAAATTATATTGGTATGAAAAAGAGGAACCTTTGTTTACAGGGCTAAATTTGGGGTCATTAGAAGACCTTTCTATTATCCCCAAGACAATCTAGTCTGATATTCTTCTGTTTAATTCTAGGCTTAACTCATTATCCATTTACAGTGACTGTCTAAGATATATATTGATGGATGAGTTCTATAAATTGTCTAACTGCATATCACAGTCAGGCAAATAGAGACTCTTAATCTACTTAGTTTTTGTTGAGTGGATGGATGATAAGGCCAAAGTCTTTTGAGTAGTTATAGATTTCATCTAGGAAGCTTTTTTACTTGTACTCTGTTAGATCTCCATAGCAGTGATAACACTATGGTAATCACAGGTTTCCCTGGCTTATATCCTGCCTAACATTAATGATTGGATGGTCATCAAACAAAGCTATTTCTGTTGCTATACCTTTCAAAGAGTCTTGAATTATTTTGATATATGTATGGGAAAGACCTGGTTATAAGAGAGGTGCTTTTCTCTACCAAATCAGATACTTTAAAAAAAAAAAATCAACACACAAAAAGCACAGTGGAATCTTGTATTCTCTGTACCTTTTAGTCCATCTGTGATAGTAAAGCTGTTGTCTGTTCTGGAATATCACTTGAATAAGCTCGTTCCCTTCTACTATCCTCATCAAGGATATCCCCCAAGATTATGCCGTTCCGCCAACAAAGACTGCACATTTGCCATACCAATAGCTAAATGTTGATAGTCTAAAAACTAAGGTTATTAGTACTCTGCCCCATTCTCTTTCTACCATTGCCCCTACAGATTCATAAAGGGGCTGCAAGGACTGAGGGAGAGAGAAGAGGCAGCTTGTGCTAAGCAAGTCAAACTGATGAAGGATGGCTCCCAATAGGTTCAGCAGGAACTCTGATCTTATCTAAGACCAGAAAGCCTGCGATTCAGTCTTGAAAGAATTCAGTAGGTCCAGGTTAACTTAGAGTCAGAGTTGTAAAAGTTTATTATATGCCTTACAGCAGGCAAGGATCCTTAGGGGACCTGCAACCTTAAAGGGGTAGAATTAAGGTTTTTATAGGGTAATCCATAGTAGAACCCGTGCCAATTATGCTAACTAGGTGTTTGAGGGTGGGATTAGCAAGGAGTTAAGGTGGGGTCAGTGTTTAAATGGACATGCATTTTTAATATAACTTTGAAGGTGTTTTGCCCATGATTCACTGGGGAAAAGCCCAAGGTGGGGGCTACCTGGAGGTGTGGTTTTAGGCTTGAAACGTCACTAAGTCAGCTAGCGGTCAAGGGCTGATGGAGAAGTGCCCAGTTTGCCTCCCATCAGTGTCATGTTTGACAAGATTGATGTCTGGGAACCAAGGCTGTTAAGGAGTTAACCCCGAGACAGGGTCCTGAAGGATTCATTGAGGCAGCAAGGAGTCAACCTAGAGACAGGGTACCGAAGGATTCATGGGGGCAGCAGGACACTATATAAGGGGGAAATAATAGTGGCCTAAGCTGGAATGTTTATAGATACTTTTGTGAAGGATTCATGGGAATAGTTTGTTATTGTTCCAAGCTGAGATAGTTGTTGCTGGGCAGAGTTATTGCTCTGAAGCTAGGGAC